>NC_043712.1:42242343-42373210 GCF_006229205.1 Suricata suricatta | reverse complement strand
CATTCTGAAAGTTTCCTGTTAGACCTATGAGTGCAAACATGGTATCTGTCCTTCTCTGCGTGACTTATTTCGCTTAGCATGACACCCTCAATGTCCATCCACTTTCCTACAAATGGCCATATTTCATTCTTTCTCATTGCCATGTAGTACTCCATTGTGTGTATATACCACATCTTCTTATTTGTGACTTGGGAGTAAATTCTTTTGCTCTCATGCAGAAGAGTCTGCGTGTCTACCAAGAACAAATAATACAGAGAACTGAGCAGAGAAATAACGGTTATTAAATGGCACTTTTTAACACAAAAATGTTAAAGGAATACTACTCACAGCAGTGCCTTTCTAACTTCTTTACATGCCAGCATTATGATTTTCAAGAGTTTTACATGATATTGAAAATCTACAGTTGATTCCCCTCATTCACAACACTTCTGTTCTATAGAGTCCCACAAACAATGAATTAGTGAATACTGAACCGTTGCTTTTAGGGCAAATACAGAGCTAGGTTCAGGTGAATCTCTGATCACATTTTTTGTCAACCAGTCAATAATCTAACCTTGTTTTCTGTGTGTTTCTATTTAAAGACACCTTATTTAGTATACACTGTTGATTCATCAACATTGAATTTGTGGTTATAATACTCATGCCTATAAAAATGTTTACCTAACACATCTCTGTAAGGCAGAGCCTACGAGCCTTCTTGCTCTTAGGAACACTGGACGACCCTAATACTTGGAGGCCATTTTAAATAGCAAAATCACCAACAAACAACACAAACATAAAAAAACATGGCACTAAATAGATTGAGAAAAGGACATATTTTAACAGTATGAGAGCTAAAACAAGAAGGCAGTATTGTCTTGTTCAGCCTTAGCTGGGAATGTGTAATGGGAGGCCTTTTATTTATTTATTTATTTATTTATTTTTTTGCCCTGACAGAGGCCTACAAAGGACCCCAAAAACATCTTGATTTTAAGGTTGGGTCTTGATTTTAAGGTTACAAATTAACTTCAGTGAAGAGGTGAATGTGCAAATGGAGAATCTGGAAATACTGAAGATCAACCATAGTAATTTATGGTTAAAAGGCTATGTGGTAACAACCCCCTTTTAATGTTAAAGTAATGGGGGGAATAATGAAGAACATGGAAAAAGCTTACAAACAGGGATCAATTTACTGAGTGTCCGCTTGTGTGCCCAGGTGGCTAACAAGACACTAAGTACTGGAATATACTTAAGGCTCCAAATGACAAGGCATGCACTTTATAGAACACTGTGCCCCGTGAGACCAAAGCTAAGGAACTCACTTCAAACTTGGCAACATGTGCAATTCTCTTTTTGGGTCCAGCAAGGTTTTGATAATACAACTTATCTAATCCCATTTGCTTTCCTGAAGCCTAGTGGGAGAAAGATAAGAATTACCCAATTTCAGCAGAGTACAGGCAAATTTAGCACGAAGGGCCACAGGAATCCAAACTATAAAATACTAGGCAACTTATTAAGCAATAATTCCCACAAAAAAGTAACTTGAATAATTTGATGTGCAAACACTACTACAGAGCATTTCTCCAAGCTGGGAAATCAACTGTAAGTAACTATGTAATAACATGGCTTCTGGGGGCTGTTGGGTCTACAAGACGCTGTAACTGGCCAATTATCAAGGTCTTCACCTTGTTGTACTAAGAGATTACTGACCATAAGTATTAGGGTATATATATTATATATGCATGTTGTATAATTTCTATTTCTACGGAGTGCAGAATAGAGTATGTATTTTTTGGAAATTCCTTTAAATTTAGGAAAAGGATTTAAAAGAAAAAACTGACCTGTGTAGCAGTCTTTCCTTTATAAGCTTCACTTTCTGTGGACTTTGTAAAAATGCGAAGGCATTCCTTCATAGTGTCATCAAAACGAGAGGGAGTCTCCTTATTAGGTTCCTTATCAAAGTCAAATTTGCAGTCTTCAAGAGTTGTGAAGTCTTGACTATTGTCTTGTCTTCCCAACACTTCACCTTCTGCGTGCTCACCTGAGGAAGAGGCCTGGGGCTGGCTTGAATAACCACCTCCAGTTTCTTCATTTTGAGGATCACCAATTGTTTTTACATATTTTTTGTGATGTGGATACCTCTCATTATGAATTCTGTTCTGTATTTCTTTGTCATTGAGAGGTGAACAAGGTGTGCTTTCTTCCGCTATAGAGACACTGTTTTTCTTGCCACCACAGAGGCCTATCTTAGAGAGTTGGTTTTTAGCACAATTCAAGTTTACATTACTTTTAATATCTAGTGAGCTATGCATGAGGGATTCTGGCCATTCTGATTTGTTCCTGTCATCATCTACCTTTGTGGTTAGTTGGATTTTATCTACTTTTTCCTCTTCTGTGCTAGTAATTTGAAGATTCCTCTCCTCTGGGGACATTAAAGGAACACTTTCATTCATATTCTGATATTTGAAGCCTCTCAATGGTTTAGGGTTCTTAGACGTAGGCATGATTGGAGGTATATCTATTACAAGGTCATCTTCATCAGATTCTTGAAGATTTATTTTAATTCTTATTGGTGAAACATGAGGCCTTTGGCTCTCCTGAGACTTGTTGCAATTTTCGCCCACAGAGTTTTCCAAGTGGCGGACGCACTGTTTATCAGTCTCAGCCCGTGTTGCTTTCAATGTCCCAAGCAGCCCTGCAGAATAATTCAGCAAGGGATCATATTCAAGATCAGTTACTGGACATTTGTGGTCCAGTACATACTTTCTGGGCTGACTTTCTTCATTCTTTGATGGCTCATACCACTCTTCCTTTGGAAGCAGGCGATTTTCAAGAAAATCTTGCTTGAAACTTGTATCACTCAAGGAGGTGATGTGACTTTGCGATAGTTCTTCTCGTGTTAAAGCTAAATGGGAGAGGCTCTTCTGCTTTTCTTCAACCTCAGTCTTGACGGATTCAATTTCCTTGTTGAGCCTTTCCAGTTCTTCCATAGTTGTGCCTAGTTTTGTCAATGCAAGGGGAGGTTTATCTTTAAAAATCACTTCAGATGAAATGCAGACTCCAGAATACCCTGGAAAAGGAACTGGCTATCAAAAGGACATTAGCTCCTCCAAAAGCAGCCACTTCCTAACCGATCCATTCTTAGAAGCAGAATGAGAAGTCAAGGACTAGCTCTGTTTACGTTTTGAATGTTGAGCTCATCTCCATGACTGATTAAAGTACATTCCTGCCTTGTTACTAAAGTGTCCCACATTAGTGGGGCAGGGCAGGTTTATACATAATTGTTCAATTCTGTCAAATGTGATATAGTTTGGATATAGCCGATTGAGCTTATTATTTACCAACCAATGACAATTTGGAAACAGTTCAAATAGGTGAATGCCACTTACACCGAATAGTACCTAGTTTCATACACCAATACATCTCTGTTACAAGAAAGAGTTATTTAAAGCTCTAGTCTTTCCTTAATTCAGTGGGCTTAAGAATTTTCATTAAGGTCCCTGGTAGTCTACTGATTGCCTCAAACATAAGACAACCCCCTCCCACCCCTCCACCAACATAAAAAAATCTTTGGAAAAAATCAATCAATAAAACAAAACTCCAGAGCAGCTGGATTCACACTGAGGGAAAACCAGGATAGTAACAAGACATAAATCTTGCAGTAATAGCTGTTCCCAACACCTGGCAGCTCCTTTCTCACTTTTAACTAAGGAAATCACAAGTTTCTTCTCTTTTCCAGATACATTTTCCTGTATCATTTATGGGATAATTTACACACTTCTCTCTTCTCTTCTCTCAAAGAGATTTCAGATAGAAGATGTTGTCCAAAACTTTTAGCCTTAAAATTTATATTAGATAATCCACATGTATCGGTAACACACATGGTACTTCTTTACATAATGGGCTCTCTCCTGGCTCAATAGCCTTTCATTTTCTATTAAGAAATTAACGCTGCTGAAACGTACAAGAATGGATTACAAAGGTGAATGACATTTGGGCAGAGAAAGCAGAAGGCTAAGAGCAAGCCCAAGAATGAGAATTATCCTAGTATCCAAGCATAAATGCCTGGATCTAATTTCTCTTTAAATAAACGTGGACAAAGGTCTAAACTCTGGATAACCAGCCAGAACTGCATTTTGGCCTCAGCTGGGTTTCATTTGGTTGACTTGATTGAGGAAGGGCTGTTTAAGCAGTGCTTTAGGGGCACTATTGAAAAAAAAAGAAAGTGTTGATACTCTCCATCTCACAAGTTAAACACACACACACACACACACACACCAAATTTCCTTCCCCCACCAGAAACTATACTTGGAGGGTTAATTTTGAAGTTTGAAGGCACACTTAAGAAGCTTCGGTCAGGCTACAGGTGACTGAGAAAATCTTTAGTGACTGAGAAAATCTCCTTTAGATTGTAAATACTTGCTACAACCAGGGTCCCACCCCACCTCCTTTCACCAGAGCATAGGAAACCCCTTATAATAATTCCACAATGGGGATGGGAGACTGAAGTCCACACACATCCGTCTTACAGCCAGCAAACCTGTGCATGCCCTCGTGGGATCCAGCGCTGTGGGAGCTGCCGTCTGTTGGTCGGTAGCAGGGAGACCGCAGCTCAGCAAGCACCACTGGCCCCTCCTCCCCGACCACGTGACCACGTGGGCAGGGACACGCATGTCGAAGGGGGCGTGTGCGCAGCACTCTCAGTTACTGCACCCCAGGTGCTCCGACCTCAGGACCCAGGGAAGAAGGGCTCTTAAGACAACCAGCCCAGTCCATCTTCCAGAACATTACTGCCCCACCACGCCCAGGTTTCAGGAATTATGGGACCACCCAAAAGGCCTGAGAAAAACGCTCCCACTTAGGATCCCCAAGCACCATTACTGTTTGGCATATCTCAGAACATACTTTTCACGGGAGGGATAAAGTAAGAGGGAATAAAGGTTGGCACCTAAGGCTCTCCTGGTCCTGGGTATGGTGCTGGGGAGATTTTACTCTTGGGGACTCTGGGACAACTTGGTTATTCGTCCTGAAGTAAGCGTTTTTCTCTTTTAACAGCCACTCTGGAGGGATTTCCCTTAAGTATCTAGGTAGGAAGAGGGATGAAAGTGCCGCTTTGAGGGCTGGGGAACAGGCAGATTATGGACATCAGAGAAAGGGAATAAGAGGGGAGACAGAATGGCTGGGAGACAAAGAAATTTAAAAGCAGTTTTTTTCAGTTCCTTTAGAGATCCAGAGAACCTGCTGAGGAAATGCAGGTTTGGTCAGCAGGGGACAAACAGAAGCACCCCCGCCCTGAATACAGACACGCACACCCCAGCCTGAGCAGTACAGGGCTCGCCTTACTTCTAGACCAGGCAAGAGGCGAGTAGTAGCCGGATACTCGTAAGGATACCTGGTGCACTTCCTGCCTCACCCCTCCTATAACCCGACTGCACTTTACAGTGGTATCTGCAGTGGTCTCCACAAGCCAGGCCAACTGAGAATGAGACACCAATTCTTAAAAACATGGTTAACATCTCTTTTGGCCATTTAAACCATAGTAATGTGATATTGGTTGACTCTGTAGTATTTGTTAGTCCTGGAGATAAGCTGGGTGATAAAATGCGACTTACAGCTATTTCTTATTGAGGAAATTATCAAGGGTGGGTGGAGAAAAGAGGTGGGAATGGCTGGCAGTCAACCCCGCAAGCCCCTTCTCGCCCATGGATTCAGCGTGGCCCCCGTGGCTCCTCCACACCTGGAGGACTGCCAAGCAGCTCCAACCATCTGCCTCACTCATTTCCCACTGCATTCCCTACTGTCTGAACTGGCAGTACAAATGCTGGTGCTGACCTCCAGGGCTGTCATAAGGGCATGGAGAATGGGAAAAGTCCCTGGCAGAGGGTAGCAAGGGCTACTGCTCAAGGCCACCCCTGACTCAGGAACTGTGCCCTCTAGGAGCCCTACCTGAGACGGGTTGCCCTTCCAGGGCTTTTCACTCATGGGTAGGTCATATATAGTTCAGCTACTCAAAGGTGGGGCTTCCTTGCTTTCCCAACCAATGGTGAGACTGGGGCTGGAGTCGGGGGAGAAAATAGGGAGTGAGCAGATGACTCTGAGAATGAATAGTAGGGGAAGTGGCAGGTGAACGAAAAGACTGTGTCTGTCCTCCATGGGGAAGGTTCATAGAGACATGAGCTAGGGGTGTGGAGAACAATTTTCCAAGAGCTTAAAGGACCCTCAGTTAAGGAGCCTCCCACCATATGTATATGGGGCCAACCTTGTTCCTAAATAGTGTTCTTTGGCTCTTGTTATATTTGACCATTAGCCTTCAGGGATCACAGAGAGAACCTCACTCTGGAAGCACATCTTAGCTTTGCCCCTCTCCCTCCAGTCATCTTAGACAAGGCATCTGACTTACTTGAGGTTTCATTTGTTGATCTGTGAAATAAACATGCTTTTCATTGGGTATTAGAATTCAGTGTGATGTAATGCACCAAACTGCCTAGCATAAAGTAGGTGAGAATTTAGGAAGGCAATGACCTGATGCATGTTCCTAAAATCTTTCCAGTTGAAACTAATTCCTCAAAGTGAAACAATATCCATATTCCATGGGTCTTATTTGTAAACTGAAATACTTCTGGGATGGAGAGCCACATGAGTCACTGAAAAGTCGATGACTTTTAAACAAGAATGCTAGGAGTCTCTAGTACTAATTTAGTTTTATTTCTTGATAGGGCACAACTGTTTCACCAGTAAAACACAACAGGTGTTTCTTTTTGCTTTGGGGGAAGGGCATAGGCAGTGGTGATTACCCTGAAAGTCAGAATACAGACAAGATGAATGTCTAAATGTTCTTATTTTAAAGGGAACCAGCCTAGAGTGAATACTTTTCATAAGTCACTGTCCAGGATTATTTTTACTGGATGAGTTTTCCACACCTTAATTTATTTTTTGTATTTTTTCCATTATACAACTTTCATGGCTGAGATAATTTTATTGAATATGTCCTCCTTTTCAGACATCAGGAAATTTAAATTTCTCAGCAGAGTTTCCAAATCATGACCTTAATGAGAATCACAAAGAAATGGATTGCTTTCTGACACAAATTTAACATCTATTCATCCATGGGAGTTTCCTCATTTGGTGCCTCACTCTGAATTAAATAGGACTCATCATTCATGCCTATATCATCTGAGGCCATGAAAACTATGTCCGTCATTCTAGATTTTGACACTGAGTCTCCAGTTTTCAATTCTGAAGATGTAGCGACCCAAATTGTGCTGCTGTCAGCACTCTTAGAAAAAGATGTATCTGATACGCCTTCTGATGGATGGAAGTAAGACAGAGTTGCCAGCTCTGGGTTGATGGAGTATTCAGTCGGAACTGGACTTTTATAACTGAAAAAGACAAAAGGTATCAAGAATTGTTCTTAACTACATACATTTACAGCTCAACTCAATTCAGAAAGACATCACAAAAATTAAAACAATATGGAATTGGAATTCTGTCTAATTACTCAGTATAATGCCATACAAATAATGAAAAATGTTAGGCCCTAAGAAGATATGCTATTGAGAACAGAGGTTGTAGTCCTTTTGTTCCCAGTCTAGCAAAAAAGAATGCATATCTAGATTCCCTGTATCCTTTCCGATTGACTAGTGTTATTTTTATTTCTAGATGACTATTTAAAATACTGGGGAAAATTCTCCCTGAGAGACAGCCCCATGCTCCTTTCTGAATAGGGGAAATGGAGCCTAACTCCGTACATCATAGATAAATTTGGGAGCTGCGTTTCCTCAACAGTCTACTAAAGAGAGGGAGTGAGAGCTTCATATCACACGTGTTACAAAGACTCCAGAGGTCTGCAGACTTACTTCATTCTCTTCACTTTGTATAGCAAGGCAGTGCTGATGGCCAAGATGATGACAAAAAGGAAGAGGGTCATCAACGAGATGCCCAGCATTAATTGTAACTTGATTTCCTGTAGCTGTGTTGCATTGTCTTCTTTTGTAGCATTCAAATCAGAGTCTGAGAAGAAAGAAAGTAAAGGAAATGAGAAAGAGTAACTGTGTCCAGCACGTTTCCTAGAGAAGTAAGGATAGCAGAGCAACTGCAGAGAAGCCTTCACCATCCAGAGTAGTCTCATGCCCACTACTCACATAGAGTGCAAAAACTATAGACTACCTCCTATGGCTAAGTACCCTTCACTTTTTGGTAACCTTCAGTACAGTCCTGGAGGTGTTGTTCTTAGCTCCATTTTACAGGGTCACAGAAGTTTATGAATTTGTCCGTGGCACCTAGCTACTAAGTGGCAAAATCTGTTTTGAAACCCATATTACCAGGTGCTAAAATATGTGTATAGGAGTCTTCCTCCCTGACTAATAAAAACCACTTCAAGACTCTGGAAAGAGGACTATGAAAATATGAGGGAATAACACACCAGGGGTTAGTCCTTCAGAAAAGAAAGATACAATTTTACTGTTGGGACCTGCATTGATTTTTCTCTGATGCTTATAAAAAAAATAGTGTACCAGATGCTTTCTCTATGAGGTTTAAGAACTGAATTTGCCATTTTATTACTGAGATCAAACCTAATGTATATGCTATTAAAGAAAGAAATGAAAACTTACTGCTTTCTAAAATAAGTTATGTAATAAAAATCGTGGCCATATCCAGAGATAGCAAAGCTATCAAATCTATTGATGAAAATCTATGTTTACTGCCAAATTTTATATTTTCCTGAATATATGCCTCACTTAATAGCTATTTATTTAATGCTGACTTTAAATGACCATGTTGTATTTCTCCCTTCCCCCAAATTCCTTCCCCCAGCTTTCTCCCACCCAAAACTTCCAAAGGTTTTCATTACTTGTTAGGAAATGATGTTTTGGCTAAGCAGTGACAAGCTCCCATGTCTGTATTCTCTGATTCTGTTCATTGTCAAAGTACGATCTTAAACCAAGATCTCAATACACAGTAGAAATCAGTGATGCTCAATCTAATTAATTGGAAAGACAAAATATTTCTAAGGTAATGCAGCCTTTTTCATTTCTATATGTAACTCTTCTAACCAAAGACGACTCTTCATTTTCTTGAAACTCTGCAAGGCAAGTGGCTGTACTGATTACAAACAATCCAGTGCAGAAGCCAGTTGTCAGCCTTAGATGTATTACCAGATGCAATTTTCTCCCAGTGGTTTGTTTGTAGGACAGAAGTTTCAGGGGGAAATTATTGCCTTGTGAAATTTCCTATTGAATTCAGTCCTTTTACTCATATAAATATTACTAATCCCTTAATGAAAACTACAAAACTGCGTTCAGCATAAGGAATTCTCTCATCCCTTGCTGGTGGGAATACAAAAACAGTATAGCCACTTTGGAATTCAGCTTGGTAATTTCCTACAAAGCTAAACAGTTTTACCAGACAATCTAGCAATCATGGTTCTTGGTATTTACCCAAATGCATTGAAAACTTATGTCCACACAAAGACCTACACTTGAATGTTTATAGCAACTTTAGTCATTATTGTCAAAAATTGGAAGTAAGCAAGAGGTCCTTCAGTAGATGAAAGGATAAATGAATTGGTGCAATTGGTACATTGTCCAATCCTGTGGACAATGAAATGTTATTCAGTAATAAGAAATCAACCATCAAGCCACAAAAATACATGAAGGAATTTTAAATGCATATTAACAAGCTCAAGAAGCCAGGTGAAAGTCAATATACTTTATGTTTCCAACTATAGAACATTCTGGAAAAGGCAAAATGATGGAGATGGTGAAAAGATCAGTTGGTATCCAGGGATTAGGGAGAGTGTGGAGAGACTGGTGGAGCACAGAGGGTTTTTAGGTCAGTGAAACTACTCTGTGTGAGTGTAATGGTGGACACTTGACATTATGCATCTATCAACACCCACAGAATTGTACAACACAGAGTGTGAACCTTAATGTAAACTGTGGACTTCAGCTAATAATTATGTATCAATATTGGCTCATAAATTACAAAACATATACCAAACCAATGCACAGTGATAATGATAGAAAAAACTGAGAAGAGGAAATTATAGGAGAAATCTCTGTACTTTCTGCTTTTTTTTTTGTAAGCTCAAAACTTCTCTGAAATTAGAGACTAACAATTAAAAAAACAAACAAATTGTGTTCTACATATGATTCACTTGCCTACTCCCCCATTTGGTTTATCTGTTTTAGGAATAGAAGTTATAAAGCAAGAAAATGAAAATAGCTCTCTCTGATATGGGACCTGGAGAATAATGCTTACGGACAATTGCTTTTCTAAAACAGCAACTGTCCTCTCTGATATAATGTTAGCCACCATGCTACCCTTTTACACACACTACATGTTACCAGGGAAAACACGATCACCATGCAGTGAAGTCACACACTAAAATGTATGCTGGCATTGATGGATCCATTTAATTGAAACTTTTTGTGCTTACTTGGAATTGGGTGAAATAATTGATCTTTTTCATCAAGCTCCTCAGCTGCTGGTGTTGCATTTATAGCTGTTAAAACAATAACAGTGTTACGGTAAACAAAATTCACTTCCTAAAATTACTGTGTGTGTTTAACATATAGAGTTTATTCTCATTATTTGTGACAATTATGTTCCATACAATCACATGAACACTGAATTAGTGAATACCAAATTGCTGCCCCTAGGGGAAACACAAGGTTAGATTGCTGTAAATCTCTGGTCACATTTTCATCAATCAATCAATACATAACCTTGTTTTCTGTGTGTTTCTGTTTAAAGATACCTTATTTAATATATATTGTTGACTCAGTAACATTGAATTTATGATTAACAGCTTCACAACTCTAGCCTAAACAAAGTTTATCTGACACAGATTTTCTCCGTAAGCCTTCTTGTGCTTAGGAATACTAACCAGTATCTTCATACTATGATAGGGGGCCATTTTAATTAGCAAAATCATCATGAGAAAGCACAAACATGCAAAACACGTAGCACTAAATAAGCCACAAAAAGGACACTTAATTATAGTGTAAGAGCTATAAAAGGAAGGCAGAGCATTGCCTTCCTTGTTTTAGCTCAGCTGGGCACATGAGTGTCAGGCAATTAAAATTTTTTGCTGCTCTGTGCATATCTGCAAATGACCATTTTGTCACAAGTGATTTGAGGGTTACAAATACTCTTTAGATGTGGGTAAATTCACAAACACAAAATCTGCAAATAATGAGGATCAACTGAATAACTGAATATGTATATATTTCATGTCTACACTGCATGCATATATGTATGTGCTACATGAATTACATTTATGCAGATGTGCATCTACATATAATATATACATTTATACATGCATATATATGAATGTACATTACATTTATACACATATGCTAATATGCTTTTGACATGTGCATTACATATTACACATGCATTTTGACATATGCATGCATATATTTTGATATATACATGGCATTTATTCACACATCTCCATGTGCTTATGGGCAAACTGCTCTAAACACAAAGACGAACTATAATGAGCAAGAGCCTTACTTAAAATTTTTAATCATAAATAAGTTGAATGAAAAGATTGCAATATTTATAGGAGAATAAACATTTAGGAGAGAAAATCAGAAATTGTGGGACATAGTCAACTTTGTGGTTTTGTTTTGCATTTGCTATTATGTATGATAATGGCAGCAAAATGTTGACTTATTAATTCTTAATTAGCTCTAATATTAATCCTTAATATTAGAACTGATTGAAACAAGATTACACTGATCTTGGCTTTCTTTGGTAAACCAATACATTTTCTCAGCTACCTAACGACTGTGAGTTTACCTTTAGCTAACATTGTCCAAAATGCAGGCTCATTTGGATGCTTGTTTAGTCCTGTTTAAAAAAAAAAAAAAAAGAACAGGATAACTAGGTAAGATGAGTTCGCTTTAGTAAATTTGTGGTAGAATATTTATTCACTTGTTTGTTAGTTACGTAACAGTTACACCTTGAGCTCCTACCATGTTCCAGACCCTGTGGTTAGCACTACAGTTACAGAAATGACAAGAAATGGGCCTTATACTAAAGGAACTCATCTCAGTTTGGGAGGCAGACAAGAATTACTGTTCATTACATGGCAGGATAAGGGCGGCTTCAATAAAACGCACAAGCGGTGTGCGCAGAGAGACCAGTTGCAAAGGCCAGAAACCCTGCGAAAGGGAGATGATGCTCCAGTGTAGTCTCAGAGGACTAGAAATTATTTGCTAGGCAAACAAGGAAAGAGTGAGGTATTCCACTGTGAGCAAAATCAGAGTTGTGAACAGATTTGGTGAGTTCTGAGAGCCTCAGGTAGTCTGGAGTCAAGAATGTGGATGGGAAACGTGACCGCAGAGAAAACTTGAACCTTTCCCAGGGGTCAGATTGTTTCAGATTTAAACACCTGGTTCAGAAATTAGAACATGATCCCAAACCTAGTAGTAAATTACTAAAGATATTTAAGAAAGGATACCACCAGGAAGATGAGATTTCTATTTCTAAATATATTTTTAAAAAATGACTAAGTTGTTTGTTTGTTTTAGGAGTGTTAGAGATGCAGACTAGTTCACAGTAATCACATGAGAGACATACTTGGATTGCATGAACTGGAGAAAATAGGGTTTCATGTAACGAATTAGATCACTTGCTCAAGACCTTAGAGGAGAGCCATCCTGGGTTGTTATGGTTTTACAAATATTTCATAAGGAACAATATTATCAGCAGGAGAGTAAAATGATGATCTTAATTTTGAAATCTCTCACTACCAACTGCCCCCCCAAAATTTTGGGAAACACTAATGATTGACTCTAATTGGAAATAATTTTATTCCTCAAGCAGATAGACATTTATATGTTATTGCTTTAAAAATATTAAATATATGTGTATGTTGAATATAAATATAAATGTAATATATTTTATTAAAATAGATTTTATTTTAAAAAGAGCTCACATCCTCTCCCTTTGTCAAGTAAATCTAAAAATGGACTCAGACTTCCACGGTTTCAAAGATTTTCAAGTGACTTTAAATTGCAGCTGTTTAAGCTCTTTAAGCATGCTATTACTTTATGAGACACCCAGAGTAATGAGACTTAAATGAAATCATATAATGATATGCTCCAGGTATGACTAATGCATAGAAACTTTAATACTTCGATATTGTTTTTGAGGGGGTTCGGGAGCACGTTCTTCATCGGTGGCTCTTCCAGGAGATGTAGTTGTTTCCTTGAGTTTATCTAGGAAAAGGGATAATAAATTATCAGCACATACACATATTGACGTCTGTGATTAGGCATTTTTTAAGCTAAAAAATGGAACACAGAAGAAAAAGAGAAAGATGCTGACCTTTTCTGAGATATTGTAAAGGAGGGGAAAGATGAAGGCACTGAACAATAGCATTTGGGGAAATGGGTTGCCCGAGAGAGGATTAATACACCTATAATTTGCGGGAAAGAAGAAAAGCTGGTACCGTGGGACCAGAAGCTTTTTTAGAGGTAAAGAGGTAAAAATATATCTCATCTATTTGATGACAGATATTGTCTTCAGATGGTATTCTGAACAGAACCTGAAGTGATACTATCAGCCCGGGACAGCTTGGTTGCTGGTCAGTGTAAGGACACGGAAGAGGAAAGCACATCAGTATCCTTGTAAATGGGAAACATTTCCATTAACTATTCAAAACAAAATCAAGGGTTTTAGGGCCTGATTAACTATATAATTCAGTCTATAATGTGTCCTTCTTCTGGAAGAATGTATTTGGGAACAGTTGCGACCCGAGTTGTTTTTCCACCTCCCCCCCCACCGCCCCCACCATAGTGGCTATTTCAGTTAATTTTGTTTAACGCAGGAGCCAGTGAAGTTCCACACGAAGTACAGGCGATCTCACCATAGAAGAAGTTCCACAGAGAGGCACAGTTAATTGTGACTGAGCCTACCAACAGCACCATGACAAGTACCTTGTTGGCAAGAAAGCTATGGAAAAGAGAATTTGCTTCTAGACTTGACATGATTCAGGCAGAACTCCAACAAAATTGGTAAGTAATCCTTATATTCTGCTATATATCCCTCATACTCTATTTTCAAAAAATTGTGTGGATTGCCCCCTTGCTCTCACAGTTCTAGTTCCAATTGTTAGAATTACTTTGCAGAGTTCCATCTCCTTGAGGGGCTTGCTCTTCTGGAATGGTCCTATCATGTTAGTTAGCATACCTCCTGTCAGAGTCCCATTTTATTTTATTTTTCTTCCTTCCTTCCTTCCTTCCTTCCTTCCTTTCCTTTCCTTTCCTTTCCTTCTTATAGTTTATTGTCAAATTGGTTTCCATATAACACCCGGTGCTCATCCCAACAAGTACCCTCCTCCATGCCCATCACCCATTTTCCCCTCTCCCATCAACCCTCATTTTGTTCTCAGTATTTAAGAGTATCTTATGGTTTGTCTTCCTCCCTCTCCTTAACTATTTTTCCCCCTTCCCCTCCCCTATGGTCCTCTGTTAAGTTTCTCCTGTTCCACATATGAGTGAAAACATATGGTATCCATCCTTCCCTGCCTGACTTAGCATAATACTCTCAAGTCCCATCCATGTTGCTACAGAAGATATAGTTTATATATACAATGGAATACTACATGGAAATGTCACAGCTTCATTTTAAATAACAACAATTTCTTATCCCAATCCAACTTTCGCTGACACTACTTTGGAGACCTCAATTGTGTGAATAGCAATTAGGGTTTTGGAATTTCTTCCATGGGTCCTATGGTCCTCAATAATCCCTCTGCTAAGGAAAGTGAGCTACCTGATCTGTTTAAGATTTGCCTCTCTATTTCTTGACCCAAACAACTTAAGATGATGTTTGCTGTATACAACTAAAATTCTCGTGAGTGATTTGTTTAGTGAACACATGCCATTAAAATGTCCCTCATTTATTTCAAGGTTTGGAATTGCTCAAAATATTCCATTATTGTCAAATAGCTTTTATTAACAATTAGGTGTTATTGAGTCTGGCTTTTCCCAATATTGAAGTTGCCAGAGCCAGATTCATTCTCTCTTTCCTATTTAATTTTTTCTACTTTTCCTTGTCTTCTGTTTTATGCTTGTGTGTTTCATAGATTTGAGCTGCTAACACTTAATGGTGAAAGGTATGCGTACCTTTATACATATATATATGGATATGGATATGTGTATATGTACTCTGGAGACTGTTAATGGCCTCCAAAGTCACAAGCTGGCAACAGCTTTGTTTCACAAATTCATTATGCTTGGTGGAAAGACACAAAAAGGAAATAAGAATATTTGAAACTGGAGGTATAAGCAGAAAGGAGTAAAAATGTGGGTTTAAGAAAGACATACAGTTTTGTAGAGCCATACATTTAGTCATTTATCTTTCCATAAAAAACAAAAATATGAGGCTAAGAAAGGCAGGAAGTCCTCCTTGACTTCTAACTTTATTAGTGCAGGAGCCCTGGAGCCTCCTTATTCTGGAACTAAGATTCTCTGACACTAGCTCCACTAAGACCTTTTTCCTACTTAATACTCTCTAGAGCCATTTTGAAATCTTTCATTAAGGGTTCTTCCTATTTCCAATGGTGGTTTTCACTACTGGCAGTACTTACAGTTTCTTAGAACAAATTGCAAATCAGTTGTTGCTCTCACGGATATTTCAGACTGGCTGCCATTTGGATTTTGTGTTATGAACACATCTAAAAACACAAGATCAAATGTTTTCAGCAACTAGCTAAGTTACTTCTTGTTCCTTTAAATTTTTCCTCATCTGATTTTTTTTCTTAAAACATTAGTACTAATTCCAAGAAAAGAATAATAAAGTATTTGAGGCATTCTTCATCTGCAAATTGAGGAATTGGGGACAAGATTTAAAAATAAAATCCATGGGGGGAAAAAAGTCAAATTGGTATCCGGATATTAAATAACATTCTGAGAAGAAATTATTGAGGAAATTATAAAAGTGCTAAAGTAGATTTGTAGGTGCATATTATTATCACTGTATTGACATAAATCAAAAGCAAACTAAGAAGCCTTGGTTTGCTCCTGAGCCTTCTGTTAGACCATAGAACAGCTTAAGCAGCATATATTTCAATAACAGTGATAAATAGGGTCTCCCATATGTGTTCACATTTACATATGTACACAAGGAATCTTGTTCTTAAGAGTTGGCCGTGGGGTTGGTTATAATTCAAAACCAATGGATATATCCACCCAGCCGAGTCAGAGTAGATTGGGTCAAGATGGCTGACTGATATATTGACATATGAATATATATAGTTTCTTTTTTCCAGAATCTCATGAAATGACAGAAAATTGTATACATACATAAATGCATATGTCTATTTAGTACATACATATATGTTCACTCATCATACCATGCAGGCTCACATGCATGCTTAGAAACACACACACACACACACACACAGTCCCATTAATGTATCATGATTTTTGAGGAATTTCAGAGCTAGATCTTTGGAAAAATATAACAAAAGGAAGCAAAAGCCCAACATGAGTATTGTGAGTTATGAAAGTAAAAATTAAAACACTCTGGTGTTTTTACAGGGAAAGACAGATCAAAGAAACAATAAAAAGATAGCAACTGACCCAAGTTCAAATAAGAATATAGAAATGGATTTCACATAAGTAGGGAATTGGTGTTAGATATTTGGCAATCCTCCTTGAAAAATATAAAGTTTCATGCCTATTTTATGCCATATACAAAGATAACTGGATTTAAGACCTAAGAGTTAAAAACAAAAATATGAAATTATTTGAAAAAGTAGGAAAATAATTTATCTTGGAATCAATAAGACCCATTAACCAAAATACAAAATGCAGAAATTGTTGAAAAATTAATCAAAATTGATTTTATAATATTAAAGGTTTTCTCTGTGATTAAGATACCTAAACAGGTTTAAAGATAAGCAATAGCCTGGGGGGAAGGGAGATACTTGTTAGCTTTTACTTTAGGAAAAAGATTAATCTACTAAACATAAAAAGAGCTCCTACACATACATGAAAATACAACCTGATAGAAAAATGGATCATAGATATGAATAAACAAATCATAGAAGTAGGAATAAAAATACCCAATAAATACAGAGAAAAATGCTCAACTTCATAAGTAATCAGAATGAAATGCAAATGAAAAAAGTCATGGAAAATTCTGACTTATACTCACAAAATATAGCTAACAATTTTCATTGTAGGTGAGACTGCAGAGCATTCTTGGAGGATGTAAATTGGTAGATGCTTTTTGGTGGGTAATTTGGTGGTATCTATCAATATTTTTAAAGATTTGTGTTTTATTCAGCAATGTCCAATATTTGGTTTCTATCCAAAGGGAGATACACTTAATGTGTGTATGAGAAGAATATCCAAGGGGAAGACTGCACATAATCTAATTCTTTAAAAAAGATAGTGGATCAATTATGGGACATCATTCACACCTAGATAGATGTGAAATGAGCTCGAGTTGTTAAATGAAAAAAGTAAGTCTTCACACATTTTTGGGTAAGATTTCATTTATGTTTTGTATATATATGTGTGTGTGTGTAAGAATAGTCTTTTTCTTTAATAAAAGTTATCATCAGGCTATTAATTTATTTACCCTCTGGTAAATTTCAGAGGTACATCCTGAAAGGAGAATGTGCACCATGTGCACACCATTGTGGCGGTCTGGTGCTGGACAGATTAGCTACCACCCCTCCTGACTCTGCTTTTGGTAGTTAGGACACCTGCAATTGACCTTTCTGAGCATCTGGTGTTTTTTGCACCTATAAAAGATGGATATTGATTCATCAAAGAGAAAATAGAAATACAACTTACACATTGTCATTATCAAAGTACTTGAGTGTATATATTTGTATATGTATATATATGTCTATATCTTGATTCTATTTCTATTTTTAATTTGATTAATGTTAATAAGGATCCCAAGATAATTAGATTTAATCTTAATTTTTTTTATTTTTAAGTAATTAAAAATTTATTCATTTTGAAAGTGAGAGAGCAAAGGAGGGGCAGAGAGAGAGAGAGAGAGAGAGAGAGAGAGAGAATCCTAAGCAGACTCCCTGCTGTCAGCACAGAGCCACACACGGGGCTCAAATTTACAAATCGTGAGACCATGACCTGAGCTGAGACCAAGAGTTGGATGGTTAACTGACTTGTTTTTATTTTTAACAAGAATTTCTTATGAACTTTCACTTTTTAGAATGGTGGATCTTACAAGGAGATGGAAAGAAAGCCCATATGAGTAATGATGAATAAAGTTTGATAGACTTTCCAAACATCTTAAAGTCATCTTGACATGAATTTTGCACCCCTCCCCCCAAAAGATATGTTGAAGCCCGAACCCCCTGCACCTCAGAATGAAAACTAATTTCAAAATAGGGTCATTGAAGATATAGCCAAGATGAAGTCAGCTTCTTAGTCTGGCCTCCTTGGACAGGACTGGGCAGGGTAAGGTGGAGCAGGGTAAGGTAGGGCAGGGGAAAAAAAGATGAAGTTACCCTGGAGTAAGGTGGGCTCCTTGTCTGATATGCATGGTGTCCTTATAAGAAGATAGAAATGGACAGAGAGACACATCAAGAATGCCATGTGAAGATGGGGGCAGATATTGGAATTCTGTGACAATCTGAGGAATGCTTGGGGCTACCAGAAGCTAGAAAAGGCAAGGAATGACCCTTCCCTAGAGGCTTTGGGGAAAGTATGACCAAAACTTTGGACTTCTTGCTTCCAGAACTATGAGAGAATAAATTTTTGTTGCTGTGAGCCACCCAGTTTGTGGTACTTTGTTTTAGCAGCCCTAGAAAATGGATATATGCTGCTGAAGAAATTTTGGCCAACCAAAACCATAGAATTAGATCAATTACAAATCACCAAAATGCCACATGCCCTCTGTTAGTTATAGACCACTACCGAAAGAACCTTGTTAAACTTCATAGCATCTCATGAAAAAAAAGTGATAAAAAATAAGAATTTTATTTTACACATGGAAAAGTTTAAAAGGTAAATAATAATTTAAAAAGTAGGAAATAAAATGATAGCATCTTAAAAAGAGTTAAATCAAACCAGAATAACCAGCTTTTTCATATGTATTGCTATTAACTTTAAAGACTTACATTGTTTTATATCTTTATAATAATTGCCATTCTTCTCATTAGCAGAATTATCTGTCTTATTTTCCAGTGGCTTATTTTCTGGTAGCTTATTTTCCAGTGGCTCCTTGTTTTCCGGTGGCTCCTTATTTTCCGGTGGCTCCTTATTTTCCAGTGGCTCCTTATTTTCCAATGGCTCCTTGTTTTCCAGTGGCTCCTTATTTTCCAGTGGCTCCTTGTTTTCCAGTGGCTCCTTGTTTTCCAGTGGCTCCTTATTTTCCAGTGGCTCCTTGTTTTCCAGTGGCTCCTTATTTTCTGGTGGCTCCCTATTTTCCAGTGATTCCTTATTTTCCAGTGCCTCTTTATGTAGTTTTTCAGGCAACATAATTTCAGGAAGAATCATGTTCCTAGACTCTGCAAAAAGCATGATCAGAAATATGTTGAGTTCTTTTACTACTTTCCCCTTTTCAACTGCATTTTTTTCCACAGAGGATTTGAGGCAGAGATTTAGAACGTACATTATGCCATATTTCCAATGATAAACTTTATCACCCTCTAGAAAAGTGTCACATACCAATCTTCTAGGGTAATGGGTTATCTTATCTGCTATTTCTCTAAAATCTTTATTTTATTTATTTTATTTTTTTATTTTTTAAAATAGTTTATTATCAAATTGGTTTCCATACAACACCCAGTGCTCTTCCCCACAAGTGCCCTCCTCCATCACCACCAATTCTAAAAT
The DNA here is from genome assembly GCF_006229205.1 of Suricata suricatta. NCBI lineage: Eukaryota > Metazoa > Chordata > Mammalia > Carnivora > Herpestidae > Suricata > Suricata suricatta. The sequence continues at coordinate 42,353,393 of NC_043712.1, read as the reverse complement.
CTTTAAATGCTTACTCACCATAATTATGGGAAATCATATTGGAGAGCGGTGAGGAAAAAACTCCAGATACAAAAATAAACAATATAAAATTCATTGGGAAAATGATAGGATTTATCCAGTAATCCACTGAGTCTCCTCAGGGTGTCCTTTCTGTTGCCCTGGAGATCATACAACTAGCTAGGACATTATGAGGTCACGGCCAAATGGAGGTCAGAATGGAGGAATTTTCAGAAGCCTTGTGACTCAATTGACATCTATTTTATCTTTGGTACTATGATAGTTTCTAGTTTTTAAAAAAGAAACCATTACAAGATTTTCTTTGAAAGTTAAGAAATATATTTTCATAAAATAATGTGAATTGTTAGTTCCTGGGTTTTAAAGAACCATGGATATTGTTGATAGCAAAATGAGAACATGCTTTGGTTTTCAAAGCATTACAATATAGTGTGTTCTTTTGAATACTTGCAGCAAAGTATCTGTTAAGAACCAATCAGAGATACCAAGATCCAAACCAAATATCCTGTAATTCTTTAGGAAAAGTGTTTTGGAACTCATCTTTTTTTGGATTTTAAGACCTTTATACTTTACAAAATATAAAATATTTATTTTGCTTAAAACATTTTTATCAGAGAAACCCACCTTTACCTCACATACTGATTGAGAAAATTATTTAATCAGGTAGTCAGAAAAGGACTTAATGATGATATAATTATATTAATAAAATTAATATTATCTATATATTTCTCAGATAATAGCTTATATAACAAGAAATAGAAGCCTAAATCAAATAGTATCAACAATATTGCTCTTCATGATGTTAATGTATTACTTACCTTCCCCCCTCAATTTAAATTATTGTTGATAGATAGCCTCTCAGCATTAGAGAATATTCATAATTAAAATTACAGAAGCATCAGGAAAAAACTAAACAAATTTGAAAAGACTTGAATGTTTTTTCAGCAAAATGATGGCTCACAAATGAAGTCCAACCTGTTGTCTCTACTGGGCATACCTGACGAACTAGAGGGGCACCTGACTCGGAATGTAATTGCTTTAAGTGGATGAAGGGAAGCAGAGAGGATTTACCTGAAAGAAAAGACAGCCAAGAACAAAGATGGTCCTGTTTATGGCATTTTCTTTAGGCCCTCTGGCCCATTCTTCTGAGCAATGGGAGGTGGAGAAGAGATGTGCATAATGGACTCGAAGACTTCTGTAGCTCTTTACTTTGGCATCTAACAAGGTGCAAACACAGAAAAGGAGAGACGCCTGAAGTGGGCAAGCAACAGGTTGGTGTAGATCATCACAGAGTTTTGCACAATGGAGCTCAGTCAAGCTGAAACTTGGCAGGAGACAGAGATTCCCAGGGGGAGAGATGGCATCCAATGGAATTACCAGTTGTATCTGGTGTTGCAGAGAGAAGGAACCAGCTGTAGAAACACGGTGACTACAGTATGCCCAAAGTATGACATGCTGCTCGGCACAGCAGGTGCTTGAAAATGAGTTCAGGAAGCATTTACGTGCCACAAGTCAATGAAGCATTTCTTAATAACACAAAATTGTTGTTTTGTCATCTACCTTTCTAAATCCTCATATATTCCCATGATGGCTATGTTTATTTTTGGATTTAACAAACACTCTTTACAGGTAGTGGAACTGATGGAGTGCAGCTATGGCAGATTAAAAAAAAAAAAAAGAATTCCAATCGTCCTTTGTCACATGATCAGTACTCTTCCTAGAACATATCACTAGGTGTTACAGGTTGAAACACACCTCCTCCCCCATTCGTATGTTGAAGTCCTAACTCCCAGCACTTCAGAATGTGACCATGCTTGGATCCGGGGTCATTACCGATGTGATACATCAAGAGGAAGATGTACTGAAGTAGTGTGGGTCCTTAATGCAATATAATTGGAATGATTAAATTAAAGGGAGAGCTGGACACAGACACATGTAAGGAGAATGCTGCATGGAGTGGAAGGCAGAGATCGGTGATGCAGGAGAAAATAAGGAACACCAAAGACTGTCATCAGACCACCCAAAGCCAGGAGAGAGGCATGGGACAGATTCTCCCTCCCAGCCCTCAAAAGGAGTCAGTCCTGCTGGCACCTTAATCTTGGGCTTCGAGACTCTGGAACTTGGAGTCAACACAGTTTTGGTGTTTAAGCTGCTCAGTGTGTGCCATGTTATGGCAACCCTAGCAAATTAATACTAGATAAACCCCTTTGGGTTCCTAGGAAGATATTACAAAAGCTAAAATTATTTTGCCTTCATTGGATTTCATCATCATTTTAGGCTGTAGTTAAACTTTCCACAAATGTAAATATTCTATTACTCAAAATAGTAGAACCTTTTCTTAAAATAAAACAAAACAAAACCTCATAGGTGTACATTAACTTTTTAGAGTTTTTTTTTTTTAACATTTTATTATTTAGTTTTGAGATACAGAGACACAGATCATAAGCAGGCAAGGGTCAGAGAGAGAGGGAGACACAGAATCAGAAACAGGCTCCAGGCTCTGAGCTGTCAGCACAGAGCCTGACGCGGGGCTTGAACCCATGAACTGTGAGGTCATGACCTGAGCCGAAGTCAGACGCTTAACTGACTGAGCCACCCAGGCGTCCCTACATTAACTTTTTATATATTAAAGTATATTTTAAGTTTTTAAAGTTTGCCCTAAAAAGGAACTATTTCTAATACCAAGAATGTCATTAGACATATTAATAATCTCTGATTATGTTTTATTTCCTAAATGTTTTCATATTTGTTGACCATGTCTATATTACAAGCTCCTCTCCTATTTCGGTGTTTTCTCTGACAAGAGTATTGAACCCAGAGTAAGAGGACATATAGTTGAGTCCATCCCTTCCTACCTGTGTGATGTTGGACAAGTCCGCTCCTTTCTGGCCCTGAATTCACTCATCTGGAAAATGGGTAAATTAAATGTCACGCCAAGTAGATATTTGAGTTATTTATTGGGTTGAATTATATTTTGAATTTATTTACTTCAAAGATTTCTATACAGATCATTTTTCTTCATGCCTAAAAGGATTAGAGGTGGTAATATTTTCATATATCCAGTTTTTAAAGAGGCAAAACATATCAGTTTCCTACTCAGAAACTAAACATAAGTAAAATATGTAATAAAGTAGAAGACCTACAAATATAAAGAAATGACCCAACATATATTTTTGGAGACTGTCAAGTCATCCTGATCTCTTAAAAAAAAAGTTTATTTATTTTGAGAGAGAGAGAGTATGAACACAAGCAGGGGAAGGGCAGGGAGAGAGAGAGAGAGAGAGAGAGAGAGAGAGAGAGAGAGAGAAAATCCCAAGCAGGGTCCACGCTATCAGCGCAAAGTCCAACTGACTGAGATCATGACCTGAGTTGATATCAAGAGTTGGACGCTTAACTGACTGAGCCACCCAGGTTCCCCCTATTCTTTGGGAGACTCTATTAAATGCCAGTAAGTTCCACAAGCCACAAATTAGTTGTTGCAATCCATGAACATAACCACCAAAACCTTCCTTAAAACATTAATTTAAATATTATTTTCCTTAAATCAAAATAGTCAGTTCACCCACTGCAAAAATAAAATATTTGTTGATACTAGACATTTGGGTTTAAAAATAGATCTTTAATTCACAGCTTAATAGAAGAGGCAAGGAAAGATTGCATGTAATGGGACCATACTTAAGTTGTTTAATTAGGTTGTTATATTAAAACTTCCACTTAACCTAAGTCATGAGGAGATTGCTAGTTGACGGCTATCCAATGATCCAGGAAAATAGGGTTGATATATTAGAACAGAGGGGCCAGAACATTGAGGTTGTCAAGAAAAGAGTGGAAGAAATTTACAGTGGGGTCTGGGAGTTTAACACTTCAAAGCTGGAACAGGGCAGTGTGGTAATGAGGTCCAAGGGCATGGTTTCAGATTTCTAAATTAGATGAAAGGGGAAGAACATTGGCATTGAGATGTCACATAAACTGAAAGACCAGGCTGTTGGATGCACTGCCTGCGTGGCCAAGGAAGTTCCCTACAAGTGGAATAAGAGGAATAGTGGGAAATGGGTGCCAAAGTCTTCAGTGAATTAGGGCATGTTTGGAGGATGACAAAATATGATGATGGTGGATGAGTAGTAAATGGAGGGCTAATGGTATTTGAGAGCAGAAGTCAAGGTCTTGACGTAGTAAGAAGGCCAACCCCACCTCACGGCACTGATATATGCTAGGATACATGAGGTAAATCAGAAGGGCTTCTAGAAGGCTGGACTGAAGAGCCAGACCTCAGTTAGAGCTTGTACTCAAACTGGATCTAGATGTTGAATTTGTAACTTAACATTATAATACAAGCAGTCTCATAAACTCAACATCTACAAGACATCCAAATTTGAGAATATTCATAATTTTTTGGGTTGTTTGCCCTATTATTTGTAATTTGGGTTGTTTCCAATTTTCCTGATTATAAACAATAAACAAATGAGCATATTTATGACTAAAATTTTTTTTTTAGCATTTATGACTATTTCATTTAGATAGTTTCCAAAAAGTAGAATTTCTACCTTGAAGCCTATGAACATTTTCCAGGCACTTGATGCTCGTTCTTCCATAGTCATTTGGATTTTCTCTGCCTTGGCCCTAGAACCAATCATTTCTCCAAGAATTCCAGCTCCAACAGCGCACGCCAGGCCGTCCTCTCCCACCACAGATTCCCTCCTGACTCTGATTTGGTTCCCATATTTTATATAGAGCACCCCTCTTACTCCAATTTCCTCATCACCTTACTTCAGTTCTGGGCCATCATGACTCCCTCCACCCCACCCTGGCACAGAATTCTACTGTGTTTGACCTAAGGCTTTAGGATGGGTATTTTCAGGAGGATGAAGAGGGAAGTAACAATGTAGTTACCTTGAGATTTAGTGGGCCCAGAAATATTCCATATTGCTGAACACTATTCTCTCCTACTTTCTTCTCAACAATCACCTTTACCACAAATCCTCTTCTAATTCCTTTTGCTCCTGGTTCATATCTTCTCATTCGACTTGGAGTCATCATCCATGTTCACATCTTTTAAAGGGAAATTCACACAGCCAAAAGACCAAAGATACGAGTTTTTAAATGAAAACTAGGTATCGATTGACGTTAAATGATCGGCCTTCCAAGTGGGAATGTGAAGTGGGAATGTTTGAATGTAACTGGGAACCTGGGCAGTAACCAAGGTGGATTGAATGAACAAGTCATCATAACATTAACACTGATTTTATGTGATCTTTGGTCCATCTTATCCCAGACAGGATTTTAGGGAGTGTATAAGAGGTACAGGATATAAATGGAGAGCATAAATGAAATATGGGGGTCTGGGTTGAGGAAAGAAAGGCAAGGGCAGGGACCCAGGTAAGCAGGAATCAGATTAAAAATACAACTGTAAAGTCCCATGATCACGTTCAAGGTTGGCATAGAATTGGGCCTATCCTTCATGGCAAGCAATACAAAAAACCAATGTTGTCATTACATCACCCATGGTGTTGCAAGAAACAAGAAACTACTTCTCAGAGAACAGACATCCATTCTGGGTGTTGGAATGAGACAGGCTTATTTTCTGTGTGATCTGCCTCCCTCTTCAGCGGCACACACACTCCGTGTTGCCTCCTTCATTGGGCCATGGCTGTGGATATGCTCTTTCAGCCCCTCAAACATGCCAAGCTTGTTCTTGCCCAAGGATCTTTCTCCATGCCTCCCTCTTCGTCTGGAGGTCTCTTTCCCTTCTACTTGCTTGGCTAACTCCAGACAAACCTTAAGGTATAAGCCTAAGTGTTCACTCCTCCAGGGTAGCCTTTTCAGAGCCAAGACCATGTCAGATTTTCCTGTTCTTACGGTGCCTTGAGCCTACCTTAGACAACTCCTCACAATCCTAAAGAATCCTTTGCCTGCATATTTGCTTCCTGACAGTCTTCCTTTGCTAGAATACAAGCTCTGTGAGACTCTGCGTATCTCATTTACTGCGGTATCCCCAGACCCTAGCACATAGTAGGTATGAAATAAATGTTGAAAAGATATTTGTGAGAGACTCCTTAATGAATTTTATAGGAAATGTGTCTTGTAACAACCCAGTTTATAAGCTGAAGGCCTAAGTAATTTGGGGACTAAGTTGGGAGTGTTGGCAAAAGGCCATCTGAATAAAACTTGTGGGTGGGGAATGTGCTATGGGCCTGGTAGGATTGAGCGGTCCTGTCCCTGTTCCACTAATGAAACAAAGAGAGCCTGGAAGTGGCCGCTTGCACGTGGCTCTTCCAGACCTGCCCACCCGGCTCCCTAGGTTTGTTCTGGCATCACCCTATGCAACAGGTCTCAGAACCTAAGAAGCCCTGAAGACATCACCTCTTCAGTATATAAGTAGGACTCTTTCCTTTTTGGCTTGATCTTTTATCTGTTACACAGCTCCCTCCTAGCCTCCCCCCTGACACTCTTGCTCTGCACTGACTCACTGTTTACTTTGTGTGTATGTGCTTTTCGAGATGAGGATATCAGTTTAATGGGAAAAGTTTCCATTGTCAGGGCAACCAAGGGGGATGCTTGCTCAGTTCAGCCTCTGCTGACACCTCAGACTCCTGCTTGGCTCTTGACTCACCTCACTTGTATAGTTGCAAGTAGATTAATATTCTGTAGCTTTCTCTTCTATTCATCCATGCCCTGATGACAATCCACTGACGTAATAATCTCTGATGTAATCCACTTTGTAAATGCTCACTAACTAAAATTAATGCATTCCATTCTTCAGTGTCAGAAGTGGCCTTCCAGATTAATTCTGTGAAGCAGTTGCACCAGTGACATGGAGGAAAGCCTGGCGAGTCCTTACCTTGTCTTGGCTCCATTCCAGCCGCTCCAAATAGGCATCCAGCTCCTCACAAGCTGCCGTCCTCCTTCCCAGGTGCCCTGAAAAGGCTGCCACATGAGAAATGTGTAGTGACTAAGAGTTCCGGCTTTGAGTCTGATGATCTGAGTTCACATCTCCACTCTCTGACTAACTATTGGTTTGACCTTGGGCAAGTTGCTTACTCTCTTTGAGACCAGTTTTCTCATCTATAAAATGGAGGAAATGATGGTAACTACCTTGTGGAGGAGATATGATAATTCAGGAAGATAATGCACATAAACGAGCTGGCACAGGGCCTGGCACACACTGTAAACACACCATAGTTGTAATATCTTAATAGAAGTCTCTAAAGCAAGAGGTGCCTTTATTCATTTATTTTTAAATGTTTTTTTTTTAATTTTGGAGAAAGAGAGAGAGAGAGAGAGATAGCAAAGGCAGGGGAGGGGCAGAAAGAGGGCAAGGGAGATGCAGAATCTGAACACAGCAGGCTCCAGGCTCTGAGCCATCAGCACAGAACCCAATGTGGGGCTCGGACTCACAAGCCATGAGATCATGACCTGAGCTGAAGTCAGAGGCTTAACCAATTGAACCACCCAGGCGCCTCATGTTGTGCCTTTAGTGAAGTCTAATGAAAAGGCCATGAAGAGGGAGTACATCATATGCTATGCTGTAAAATTTCCTTAAAATCCTCTTCATCCAAAATCTTTCCAACACCCCTTTTATCGTCTCCTAAAATAACTCTCTTCTTTGTCATTCCACTAGCTCCTCTTTAGTTTTCTTCCCCTTCCACCTTTGCTCCCTGTCCTCAATTCGTATCTATTTATTTGTTTTGCAAGCAGTTTCATGTTGCGTCTCATTTAAAATAGTTTATCCTTCCCCATTCTAAGATTAATTTAAAAAATCAACCTTTTGGGGGCACCTGGGTGGCTCAGTTGCTTAAGTGTTTGACTCTTGGTTTTGGCTCGGGTCATGGTCTCATGGTTTGTGAGATAGAGCCCTGCATCAGGCTCTGCACTGAGAGCATGGAGCCTGCTTGGGATTCTCTCTCTCCCTCTCCCTCTTCCCTTCCCCTGCTCTCTCTCTCTCTCTAAATAAATACACTTAAATTTTCTTTAAAAATCAACCTTTTGTCTGGGTTCTTTTAATATTTCACATTTCCTTTTAAATTTATGACCTAAAGCACAGACTGGTAAATATTCAGTAAGAACAAAATTATAAATATTGCAGTGGTTTTATTAAGACTTGTACTTTATATTTAGTGCAATAAGGTAAGAAAATGTAATAGAAAATAGAATTGGAGAAGAAGAAACAAAACTGTCATTATTTACAGATGATATGATGGTCTACTTAGAAAATTTAAGAATCTTCTAAGTAATTAGAACGAATATGAAAATGTAGCTCAGACTTCAGGGACTCACAACTTCTACTCCTGTGTCTCCTGGAATACTAACCATGGAGATCCGAGTGGCCATGTAGGGGCCCCTAACTGGACACACCCCATGGAGAGGGTCCTTGACTAGAAGGAGAGGGGCCCAACTGAGCACAGTCTGAGCATCTCTGTTAAAGTATCAGGCATGTGAGTGACGCCATCTTGGCCCCAGCCACCAGCCTAGCCACCAGCTGAACCCCACCAAGTGACCTCTGTTATGTGGAGCAGAAAAACTGCCCAGGTGAGCCCAACCTGAATTCATGACCGACAGTATCATGAGATATAATAAAATGGGTGTTCTTTCAAGCCACTACATTTTGGCATATTTAATAAGGCAGCAGTAAGTAGCAAAAAAAAAAAATTGGAATCACTCTCTGGTGCAGTCTTCTCTCCTGGTAGCTTTCTGATTTCGATACTCCTGCCATCTTGTTCTCCACCTCATGAGAGTCTCTCATTGCCTGTCCTCTCCAGTCCCTCCCCATCCGGCAGCCCCCTCCTCTTTTTACCACTTCTATATCCAGCTTAGATTCTGTAGGAATTATTCTGATTAAGGATGTGAGCAAGTAATTATTCCTTTAAAAACGTTTAGACAGAAGCCCAGACTCAGACTATGGCTAGCACACAAACTATCTCTACTGCTGTCCGCCTTCCCCAAAACCATGTATTGGGGGAGAAGGAAGAATCTTTTGTCAAAGAGGGGACCTGATGGTTATAGTTCTCAGTACTCTAGGCTGGCTTGGGTTACTGACAGAGAAGAAAGAGAAGGGGGTGGCGAGCAAACTTCAACAGTCTTGAGGGCATCAAGAAGAAGGAATTATTTCTCATGGGAGAGTCACAGCAGTTCCGTCTTCCAGTTACAGTGGAGGCAGTGGCAGCAGTGGGGGCCAGTGTGGGCCTCTTCCCTTCTGCTGCCCTAAATAAAGAGTCTGCCTGTCGTCCCGGTGACATCCTCTTACAGGCGGTCAGACAAGCAGGGTCATGTCAAGAGTGACCAGGTGTGGAAGGGGTGCACTGGCCAAGCACATCTAGTGCCTCTGGGCATTCAGGACCCCCGTGTAAATCCACTGGCACCACCACCAGATAAACCGCACAGCACATAACTATTCCAAACAACTGCATTACAACCAGCTTGCATCAGCCAGTGTTCTGCAGAAGGAACACCTCAAGTACTTTAGGGGAAACTAGCAGACTGGCTTTTATTCTTAGGTCTACTTTTTTTTATTCTTTCGATGTTGAAATGTCCTTTCTTCTAGGAAATGAGGGTGATGATAGATGGTACCATCCATAAATCACCTTCTATTGTTCTAGCCCCAAATCCAAAACACATAGGGACTAGTGAAGGGACTCTTTCTTGGCCATCCTTGCTATCCTGTGACAAGCCTGTCTAGGACCTCGTTGAAGAGAGATGAGTTCATTCTGGTGGGAGCAGGCTATCTCTGAAGGACTCTGGGGGGAAAGGGATTCAGGTCTGGGATGCAGAAAGGGTCCTCTGGCTTCAGTTTGTCAAAAGCGGATGGCAAGAGAAGATCCTGGAGACAGGGAAAGCCCTACCCTCAATTTTGCAGAGTAATAGGCACAGGGAAGGATAGCCTGAAGAAATGCAAAGGCCAACGAAAATGGAAAGGCAGGAAGAGGAACCTCTTTGGCTTTGGGGCTCATTTTCTTTCTTTCTTTCTTTCTTTCTTTCTTTCTTTCTTTCTTTCTTTCTTTCTTTCTTTCTCTTTCTTTCTTTCTTTCTTTCTTTCTCTTTCTTTCTTTCTTTCTTTCTTTCTTTCTTTCTTTCTTTCTTTCTTTCTTTCTAAGTTTTTGATTTATTATTTAGTTTTGAGAAAGACAAAGAGAGTGCAAGCAGGGGAGGGGCAGAGAGAGAGGGAAGCTCTCAAGCAGGCTCTGCACTGGAGCAGATCTGGATGTAGGGATCAAACTCATGAAACTGTGAGATCCTGACCTGGACGCTTAACCAACTGAGCCACCCAGGAGTCCTGAGGCTCATTTTCTAAGAAAAGCTTGAGCACATCTTTTTTTAAACTGGGGAACTTACTTGCTATTTTGTTTTTCTCCATAATGTCATTAAAATAAGGAGTCGGCACTTCAGGATGATCTTTCTAAGAATGGTAGAGAAAAAGATACAACTTATTTTCTATTTTTCCTAAAAAAAAAGTTTTTTTCTTCTGCTGTTAGCCAGACTAGTCTGTTTTGACAAGCCTTCTATTGGTAATAGCTGCCTTCTCCATTCTATATTCATGTATCAGTTGTATTTGAACTCTAGTAATTATCAGGTGTCTTGTTTGTATCATTAGAGTACCCCCCTCCCAAATCTGGCCCTAATGCAAACCATATCTTAGTAGCCAGCTGCCATTACTAGTATAAGAATAAACGGTAAAGATTTGTACATAAGTGGGGAAAATTATTTTTTTCAAAGGGCTTCTAAACTTAGGGATGAGAGAAAGCAAAGACGGATGCATCTAGTCAAAGCAAGGGAGCTGAGGCTTTCATATTCCTGCCCCTGGGAAATCCACATAAGGATAGTACCTGCTAGTACAGGTAGTTAGCTTCCCTATGGCTGAGTATTTATCCAGAGTACATAGCCATCTACTGAATCAGATGGAACGTCCCTACACATTTTCCAGTCTTGTGTGTTCCTATTGCCAAATTTGAGGAGAAAATATTTACTTGCCTCTCCTTGATATCTACTAGTATTTCCTGGAAGGCTACGTCTGGTCACAACAAAACTGTCTTGTGGCACAATTGGAAGGTGTGAGCTCCTCTGAATCAAAGGGCTTACCTGTACCCCTGCCTGGTCTGCTCAAGCTGGCAGAGACCAACCTTCCCTAGTGAGTCCTTCTTTCCCAGGTAGGGCCCTGGTGAGCAGCCCCTGCACAAGGACAACAAACCCACATGTTTCTTCTCTCCATCAACCCATTGGGTTGAGGATCTTAATGTCCAGTATATTTTCAGCAGACTCGTACTTTCTCTGTGAACGAAGCCTCCATCTCACCTTGTGTAGCTTCCTTGTCATGGCTTCTCAAGGTTCCTGTGGGATTTTTAGGGGCCGCTCATTTTGTGATCCTTGTGGTGAAAGAAGCTTTGTCACCAGGATAGCAAGTGAGCATCTAAAAGGAAGAATAACTAGGCTCTGTCGGTTGAGTGTCTGACTCTTGATTTCAGCTCAGGGTCATGGGATCGAGCCCCATGTTGGGCTCTGTGCTGAGTGTGGAGCCTCCTTAAGATTCTCCCTCTCCCTCTCTCTCTCTCTTTCTCTTTGCCCCTCTCCTGCTCACAGGTGCTCTCTCTCTCTCTCTGTCTCTCTAAAATAACAAAAATAAAAACTTTCAAAAGAAGGAATAACTTTTTAATAAATAAAATGTGTGGGTCAGAGGGGCTATAACATAGTAATTAGCAGCAGGGGCTCTGGAGACAGACTGCCTGGGTTCAAATCCCAGCTCCACCACCAACCAGCTCCATGGCCTTGAATAAGACCTATTCCTCAACCTCAGTTCTCTCATCTGTAAAATGGGAATAATAACGATGGTGCCTACCTCACAGGATTAAATCAGGTATTTCAATGAAAACTCTTGGCACGGTGCCCAGCCTTGAACGAGGGTGTGGACTGCCCCTGTGGGAGCTCATTATGCTCCCCGCATGCACCCAGCCCTCTGTCTCACATCTGGAATAGTTGTTGTCACCAACAGTTCCCTTGATGAACTGTTGTGGGAACGGGGTGGAGAATATACATCACGAACCAAGCACTGTGCGAGGCACAAGGTAAATTTTCAGTAAATTAATTCCTAGCCCTTCTTTCCCTGAAAATGCCTTCCTATTTCCCCTGAAAGCACTCAGCACACCCACCTGCTCTGTTCCCAGTTCTTTCCAACGCAGGGCCTCGAGAATCTGTGACCAGCAGAGGAGTTTCACGTAAAACCGTCTAATTTATTCTCTCTTCTTCTTTACAGTGGGGGAGGAGCCCTAGTGTTTTCCTTTCACGTTTCTCCATCCAAATTGCACCGTAGTCTTTTTGCAGTCACTTAGAAGAGATAATGCGGGCGCCTGGGTGGCTCAGTCGGTTGGTCCTCCGACTTCGGCTCAGGTCAGATCTCACGTTTGTGGGTTCGAGTCCCGCATCGGGCTCTGTGCTGACAGCTAGCTCAGAGCCTGGAGCCTGCTACCGGTTCTGTGTCTCCCTCTCTCTCTGCCCCTCCCTGCTCATGCTCTGTCTCAAAAATAAATAAAACATTAAAAAAAATTTGAAAAAAAAAAAAAAGAAGAGACAATGCACACTCCAATGAAATGTCATGAGTCCAGGGCATCACAGACTTTTTTCTGAATGCAAACAGGTGACATGGCAATTATTGGCTTATGTCTCTTAGGGACTTTCTGGACGTGCAATTTTTTATTTCTTTTATTTCAAACCCATTAAGTCATAGGGTTGTGCTAAATTCACAGTCCACATAATACTCTTTCAGTTTGTAATAACAAAACTATGTCTTATGTTATCCTCACAACCTCAGGAATCTCGTCCTAAGGCTGGAAATATGCTAAAAATTGTTGCTGGGGATGTGAAATGAGCCTCACCTTTTGAATGAATTTTCTTTAACTTCCATAGTTCAATAGTTACTGCATCTAATAACTTGCTATTTTTTTCTTTTATAGTTTATTGTCAAGTTGGTTTCCACATAACACCCAGTGCTCATCCCAACGTGTGCCCTCCTCCATGCGCACCACGCCCTTCTCCTCTCCCCCTCCCCCATCAGCCCTCAGTTTGTTCTCAGTATTCAAGAGTCTCTCATGTTTTGCCTCCCTCCCCCTCACCATCTATTTCCCCTTCCCCTCCCCCATGGTCCTCTGTTAAGTTTCTCCTGTTCCACCTATGAGTGCAAACATATGGTATCTGTCCTTCTCTGCCTGACTTATTTCACTTAGCATGACACCCTTGAGGTCCATCTACTTTGCTACAAATGGCCAGATTTCATTCTTTCTCATTGCCATGTAGTATTCCGTTGTATAGATAAACCACATCTTCTTGATCCATTCATCAGTGGATTGACATTTAGGCTCTTTCCATGATTTGGCTATTGTTGAAAGAGTTGCTATGAACATTGGAGTACATGTGCCAATAATTTACTACTTAAAAACAAAGCCCAAGGGGTAGGTGGGAGGCTCAGTCCGTTGAGCATTGACTTCAGCTCAGGTCATGATTTCAGGTTTCAGCAGTTCAAGACCCACGTTGGGCTCTGTGGTGACAGGTCAGAGCCTGGAGCCTGCTTGGGATTGTGTCACCCTCTCTCTCTGTCCCTTCCCCACTTGTGCTATCTCTCTCAAAAATAAATAAAACATTAAAAAAAACTTAAAACAACACTGAAGAAACTCCTTCCTCACCTGCCTCTCTCTTGACTCTATGTTCTGTAATGGAATCATTTTGTGGCCAATACCCGTGAAGCCCTAAAAATGGGAAGGTCCAAGTCATTCATTTCATCACAGCGTCTTTATTTCATAGTCGTGAAACACAGATTGGGGTTACGTCCTGACATATTTAAGATCTCTCAGTGGAACCAGGAACTAGAGAACATTTTAAGGTCTGCATAACTCCTGGTGACCTCAAAGGAAGCTCCCCGAGTCAGGTGGATGGAATGAATGCTGCTTTTCTAATGTAATGTGATTCCTCTTCATTTCTAGATCAGCCCGTGGAATATGTGCATGAATCAATCCACAGCCACATAGTACTCTTCCCTCTTGGGTGCATATTTCAAATTGTTGACATAACCACATATTTTACATTACAGCCGAGAAAGTAATACCAGTTAATTTCTTTAGCAGAGAAGGAAAATCAGCAAGAATTAACTGTGATGGTTCTGCAAACTTTTTAAATTTGTTAAATTTGTTTATTTTTTAATTTAATTCTTAAATGTTTTAATTAAAAATTTTTTTTAAGTTCTGCAAACTTCTTATGGTCAAAGCTAAGATCTTGAGCTTTGGGTATTTCTAAATTCTTTTTTTTTTAATTATTTTATTTTTAACATTTATTTTATTTTATTTTATTTTTTATTTTTGAGAGAAATAGAGAGACAGAGTGTGAGCAGGGGAGGGGCAGAGAGAGAAGGAGACACAGACTCTGCAGCAGGCTCCAGGCTCTGAGCTGTCAGCACAGAGCCAGACGTGGGGCTTGAACCCATGAACTGTGTGAGAGCATGGTCTGATTCAAAATCAGATACATAACTGACTGAGCCACCCAGGCCCCCTTGGGTGTTTCTAAATTCTTGTTTTCCTCTAAGGATGAGTAAATGCATGCTTTCCCCCTCCCCCCCCCCCATTTCAAAGCAGGTAGCAAGACCTAGAAATTTCTTAGGTACCCTTTTAATTGATCACAGGAACACCTTGCTCTCACTATGAGCGATTCCTCCTGAACTTTCCAGATTGTCTTCCTGTCTCCCACTGCTCAGAGGTGTCATCCTGGCCTCCGGTCTTACCCTCACAACGCTCAGCATTCTGTGGACTGGCCATTCTGAGGCTATGTGAGGGAACAGCATCCAGGCAGAACAGCCAGTACAGAGGTCGTGAGTGTGAGTGTGCCCAGCATGTGCAAAGCCAGCAAGGAGGCCTGGGGTGCTGGAGTGGAGGGAGAAAAGGGGAGCTGAAGCTTTTGAGCTGAGTGCAAAGGGGAGCATTGTAGGGTTTTGAGTAGAGAAGGGGCTATGTTCTCATCCACAGACAGGGCAGGAGTAGGCAGCAACTTCCTCATTTCCAGCCAATGTGACCTTCTCCCACTAGACTTGATCCTGTCTAAAAGGGCTCAGCATCTTTACCACGATTTTGACGTAACCACAGACTCATATGGGCCAAACATCTCTTTTGTAACTTCATGTGATTATACTTCTGATAAAACAGGCCCTATTTAAAATAATCAGCTGCTAGATAAATAAGTCACAGTTTGTGAATTTTCTAAATGCCATTGCCTTCTGTGGCTATCAGACAGCATGTAGTTTTTAACCAAATCAAACACATCATTGTAGAGACATATATATGCACAGTTATGGAGCACAGTTATTTGTAACATTGTTTCTGAGTTAATAAACACAGGATTCTGTTGATACCTTTTCCCCCTCTATGTTCTACATATTTCTTGAAAATGCTTAGACTCAGCCTTTGCTGATCTGATAATGTATGAGGTCATGTCTCCATTGTATATGATTTCCTCTGGAGCAGATATTCTGCTTAATCTAGTGTGCAGTAAGAGTTACAAACTCCATCAAAGTTTATTTAGATTGAACTGGATTTCCTCATTAGTTTTTAATTTATTAAGTACTGGCTATTCGTGCTTGGTTTTTGTGTTCCTGAAAACTCAGATGATGAAAGCATCATTAAAACAAGAAGTTTCTGTTAAAACACTGAGTTCTGCTGAAATCTGCCTCACAATGAAAAAGAAGAAAAATAGGATAAAATAGTTGTGATAAATGACACTAACATTGCTTTTCAATGACATTTATTTATCATTTTGGTCTGAACAGCCATGAAGTTTGTTTGGGAGCAGAATTGAAGTTTAAGAATTTAGAATCATTGAAAGGTTGGATAGATTCAGTGATGGACTTAACGTCCAAGGGAGTATCAATCTTTGCTGTTGCTGGGTGGAGGGACTGAAGGCGTCCAATCTGAATTTCTTATCTCTTAGAAGACTTTTCCACTTATTACCCTTAATACAATGTAGGTTACTAGAACGTCCATAATAATAGAGCAGACAGTCAGTGTGTGTGGGGATCAAGCGGAAGAGTAGAACCGTGGTCTCCTCAGTGGTCTCTCTAGACATGGCGGAGCAGAGACTGCCACCTGAAATGCGCTCAGGGGAGAACAGCAGGAAAAATGATCGAGGGAAGCCTACTGGGGGAAGAGGACAGTGGTCACTGACAGCCACATTTCCTGGACACTACTGCGAGTGGTGAGGACATGGGTAAATCAGAGAGAACGTACCCCATCCTGACGGATGAGCCACTTCTCAGCCAGTTCCTGCCACACAAAAACAAAAGCCTGGTGTTGCCAGATCTTGTTTTTGTAAGAGGAGCTAGACATTCTGATTTTTAAAAAATCTTCTTCATTGTTTATTTTTAAGAGATAGAGAGACAGAGACTGAGCAGGGGAAGGGCAGAGAGAGGAGACACAGACTCTGCAGCAGGCTCCAGGCTCTGAGCTGTCAGCACAGAGCCCGACGTGGGACTCGAACTCATGAACTGTGAGATCATGACCTGAGCCAAAGTCAGCCGCTTAACTGACTGAGCCACCCAGGCGCCCTAGACATTCTGATTTTTAGGTGTCAAATTTCTTAATTTTAAAATGTTGGCAGCTAATTAAAAAGAAAATGAACAGGGGTGCCTGGGTGGCTCAGTCAGTTAAGCATCTGACTTCGGCTCAGGTCATGATCTAACGGTTCGTGAGTTTGAGCCCTGCATCGGGCTCTGTGCTGACAGTTCAGAGCCTGGAGACTGCTTGGGATTCTGCGTCTCCCTCTTTCTCTCTGCCCCTTCTCCACTGGTGTGCATGCATGCACACACGCTCTTTCTCTAAAAAATAAATACATTTAAAAAAAGAAAAACAAAACTGTATTCATGTAACAAAACATGCCAACAGGCCAAATTCAGTCTACAGTCGGCCTCTCTGTCACCTGTCGGGGTACCTTTCAAACACTGGAACTGAAGTAGAGGAACACTTTGTATTTGTGCTGGGGAACCAGAAGCCTCACTCCTCACTGCCCTCCGTCTAGAAATTACCTCATCACAAATAGCTTTTGTCAGACATAGTATTCAATTGTTGCTATTTCCTACAGTGGCGATTACTGGAGGCATTTACGATTATTATAAAGTGGCTATAGATGTACTAATAACCTAATAATATACTGGATTTATGTATTTGTTGCCCAAATATGTTAATATTTTTATCTTATGTTACTTTGCAAAAATAATTATAAGTTCTTTAGGAACAAGTCCATGAGCAGTTACAGTTAAAAAACCCAAGACAAAAACCAATTAAATATAATATTCAAGGTCACACAAGGAAGGCAGTGGCAGCCCGAGATTAAAACTCAGGTTTACCTACTCTGATTGATGTGCTATTTCTATTGTCAAGGTTTATTATATTTACATGACATAAAATTGTCATCAAATTTAACACTGAATTCTACTACAAGAAAAAAGATGTTCAACATTAATCTAAACTATATGCATGATATACCCTCCTGTGAAAATCTGAAGAGTATAAGAGAAATTCTGCTAAAATACAAATACATGTATGTGTGTTCTCAAATAGACTTTGAATTACTTTTTGTAGAGTTAAGTTTTCTTTTCATTTACCTGTTCCAGGATCACTGCAAAATGGAAAACATTTTTGTTAGAGAAATTAATTGAGCACACACACAAAAAAACAGACTAGATGATGGTTATGTGTCTTTTATTTGTGACATTTAAATTCCTAAGCTCACATCAACTGATTCCATAAATACCCTTTCATTTCCTCTTGCTTTCCTAATTGATCTAATTGTGTTAGTTTGTTCTTAGAGTCAAATCCTTAATTTAATCTCAAATGGAACTAAAATATAGTAAACATTTTTTCCCTAATGCAATTAGAAAAAATACTGGAAAACTTTAACATTAAAATACTAAAATCTAGTAAGACAGCTTAACTTTCAGATTAGAAATGGACTCTTCCCTCTAAAAGTTACAAAAATCCTTATTTAGTTATCAAAAGCTTCTTACCCAGAATTAATAATTGCTCAGAGGGAAATAACCTGTTATAGGTTTTTTTGTTGTTGTTGACATATTTTTCTAAAGCAGGGAAAAAACCCTTCTATTTCCAAAACACTTTGTTTGGCTAATTCTAGGAGAGAATCACCTATTTTATCAAGGACCAAAATGTTCCAAGCACAAATGACAACAGTATTATTCAAGTGACACACCTGACTCCTTTTCGTGATTTGGCTTCGTATAATTCCTCGAAGACATGACTGTACTTGTCCCATGATATTTGTTTCACTCGCAGTGTGATACCCCTGGGATGTGGTACTGATGGAAGGTCAGAAACCACAGGGAATGACGTGCTTCCATCAGTGACCAGATGATGACTTAGCCTAATTCACCAGAAAAATACAAGAGGATGTCCATCCAAGTCTTAGTGTTTTGCCAATTAAAGAAGTGCTTAAAACAAAACTGTCATCTGCCGAGGCATATCAAAAGTAGAAATGAAGGAAACTCAGGAAGATAAACCACAATGGTTGAATATAATAGAGATACGGCTACAAATGCATTAGCAAGCACGTCAGGACTTAGCAAAAACACAATAGAGTTTGGAGAAAGCATGGGGTGATTTCTTACAGGTTCACTGATGGTTATCTCCACAGTGACATGGAAAGCTTGGGGAAGGGTTCAAGTTGAGTGCAGAAATGTTAGCAACTGGGCAACAGGGCTTCAGTAAGAATTCTGCCCCTGGGAGAGCTGAAGGGAAAGGAGGCTGAAGCCCATTGGTGACAGTCTTCAAATACTTGGCAGATATGCAAGTAAAGCTCTCATTATCCTAGGTAATCTTTGTCTTTCTTAATGTGAGACACTAGGAAAGGTATGCTGAAACCCAAAGATAATGGTTTGGCTCAGATCAGATGGCAGGATTTCAGGTGTTGTAAAGTGTTCAGTGGGGGTACACCAAAGGATGTTGTGGAATATCTATGCTTGAAGGTCTTCGAGAGGAGAATGGGGTTTTCACTGGGAAGGTTACTGATAGTGTTGGGGAGGGTAGCAGGAATGGATGAAGAAATCTCTCGAAGTTGCTTCCACTGATCCTAGCCCTTAGAAATGAGAAAACACTCCAGGAGGAGAGAGTTAACAACCTAAGAAGGAGAATAGGACTCTAGATGAGTATTTAACCTTTTTTTTCCCATTATCATCCTCTTAAGGAGCCATATACGCCTTCTATCTGCTTAGGTACTATGGCCCTTCGAAAGGCCACAACTCACTGTAATATCTAAGATCCCTCCCCCATCTTCCTTTTTGCACCTTGAGCGCAATCATCTTTAATCAGAATGCAAACTCTCCAAAATAAACCATGGGTATGAATGGGAAGTCCCTGAGGATGGGAGCAAAAAAAATAAAAAAGTGGATTTGCTACAGGGACCATACATTCTCTTTAGCCAGCACACTAATCCAGTGCCCTTCGTACTTCACCTTCCCTCTGTTAAGTGGGAAGTTATGAATCCTTTGTCATTGCTGTATCATTTAACTGCCAGGGTCATAATCTTTGGGAGATCCTGGACCTCTTTGAGAAAATTAAGAAAAGAATGCACATTTGCACAGTCTCAAAGTATAAAATATGTGTGTGCTGAACCTCAGAGCTTCTTAATGAATTATGTACCTTTATAATGGATCAGGCAGACAACACCTGAACCCACTGGTCAAGTTTAATATCATGAAGAGAGAAAACTGGTCATCTGCTTCCTGATAAATGCAATAGGAACAAAACTTCACTTGTAGCATTCTTGCTAAAAAAAAAAAAAAAAAGTTTAACTGAGTCTAATAAAGAGGAAATAATCAGAAAATAATTCCAGATTGTGGAACATTCTACAAAAAATGTCAGTGTCATCACACACACACGTGCATGCACACACACACACACACACACAATGTCAGGCAAGAACTCTAACCATTAAACAAAGAGAATGGCAACAAATGCCACATATGATTCATAATTGGATCCTGGATAAACAAATAAAAGAAGCTATAAACATTTTGGGGACAAATGACAAAGAATTTAAAGTTTTATGATGTCTGCAATGTATTTTGAAATGGTTCAGTGGTAAGTGTGTATTTACAGAAAAAGAAAGAAAATATATGGAAACTGTCAACAATTAAAAAATGTTAACAACTGATGCATGTAAATGAAGGGGATATGGATATTCACTGTAATCTTGTCTCTTTGAAATTTCCACCTTAAAATTCCTCGAAATAAAAAAAGGTGGATACATGTATCCAAGTAAAAAAAAAATGCTGTGAAATGAAGGAGAGCCATCAGGTTAGGAGGTGGGAGCAGGCTGGGAGGTTCAGACCCCCTCGCCATAATGAGATGTACTCAGGACGCAGTCAGGTCAAAGAGATAAAAATCGCTTGTGATAATTTTCTTTAGAATTGGCCAAACAAAGTTCTGCAAGAGTAAGGAATACCCTGTAGTTAAAACATAAGAGTGGTTTGCCAGACCTTATCCTAGAGGAGTTGATTAATGCAATGAGAAATATAACCAGGAGGAAATTATGCCAAGAAGTTTAAAAAATATTTTTTAAAAAGTTGAATGGAAATTTCATATGCACAAACAGTTAATAGGAAGCAACTTTAAAAAGAATTAATAACAAATGTCTTCAGAGTCCAGCATCCTGCTTGATTAGGCGTTACTGAAATGCAGGAACAAAGTCAACTTCTTAGTGCAAAAATCCTGTGGTTTCCCACGATGGCAGAGCTGCGGGGTTCCTCCTGGGGCATGGGCTCCCTGCTGTCATTTCTCTGTCGGAACATTCCCATGCGGTACTTTACAGTGCATTGCATAGGCTGGGTAATGGGGGGTCTTATTCCTCTGATCTCTGGATCCTTAGGACAGTCATATTCTTTCAGCCAAAAATGATGCTCAGAAGAATCTTTGCCTATTTTGTCCTCTCAGAGTTAACTTGGGAAGCCAAAAAAAGGGGAGGGGATCTGTTTGTTGTTGACCAGAGCACAACAATATGGAAAGAGGTAGCAGCATTTGGACTCCATGAGATAACTCGGACCAGATCAGAAGCAAAGGTCAGTTTGCTGGGTGAGGGCAGAACACCACACTGCCCAGACAGTCCGCCCTTTCTCTGGACAAAGGAGGATTTCATGCTCTCTAGGCTCCTGTGGCAGCCACAAATGGCTTGAACACATGGCATATAATGAAACGAAATCAGAGTTGTTTAGTTATTCTTTAATCGGTGTTACATTAAAATACACTAATACATTCTTATCTACTCCCCTCCACCAACTGCTATTTTGTCAGGTTCCAATGATCGCCGGAGTATTATCCCCCTCAGATCACAGGCTCTCGGGACCACCACCAGTTTCGTGAATGAAGCAGAGAAGGCAACATTTCTTCAGCTAAGATTCACTTAGGTTTCAAAGGCAGGACGTAGCACAGAATGTGTTATTCTGTTTACTGGAATAGGAAAACTGGGAAGGAATGGAAGAAGGAAGGTAGCTCCAGTTCCACTGTTGCCTTGGCAACTGAGGCACAATCATAGGGGCAGAAATTAATTCTGTGCCATAATATAATACGGCCAAGGAGGGGGAGTGCAGAAGAAGAGAAAGAAAACATGGGCTGGACTAGGAGCTCAGAGGGCCAGCTGGGAAGGCGACAGGCCAATGAGCTGCGTGTTTGAGCTACGTGTGCCAAATAGCCAATGGCACTTTTTTTTTTTCACTGAAATTTCACTATTATGTAGAGACAGCCAGAACTCCCTACCCTTTGCTCAAGAACAAACACTGCACAAATCTGGCTCAGAGCTTTTGCTGATCATTCTTGGTCATTTATAACTTCCTCTCCTCGGGAAACAGGAAAAACATTGAATAGAAGAGACAAGGAATGGTATGGCTATAAAAAAACACATTCTATTCAGAGTTAACTGGTAACCTGTCAGCGTTATGCTCTCAGCCAGGCCCTTCCCCATAGTTAAGCATTGTCTGGGGTCATGGGCGGGCCCTGACAGAACTGCCTAGTAGGGAATTCTTGCTGAGGCTGCAGGGTGGGGGTCTCAGACCTCTTCCAGGCTCCACGGTCTTACAGGAAGTTAAGCCACAGAATCAGACCAGGGTGGAACCTTTCACAGACCTGAAAGGAAGACCTGTTATAGACAAACTTGCGGCTCAACCAGAGTTCCAAAATTCGCCCGGTATTTAGAAGACACAGTACAGAAAAGTCGGCCAGTTGACAAGACAGGAGTGGGAAAGTACAAGTAAGTGTCTCGGTCTCAAAACCTGAATTCCAGTAAAGCTTAGGCGGCAGGTCACAGGCAGACTGCGACACACAGGTAAGTGCAGAGGCTTCCTGGGCACTTGAGAGCCAGAAGGGAGGGGGTCAGTCCTTCCCGCACGCTGTGGTCGGACACGTCCACAGGCCGTGGCTAGCAGCACTCAGAGGGTTAAGGGCACACGGGGTGAGTGGGGGAAAGTCTCTCAGGAATCACGGCTCGTCTCCACCTTTCCTGCTCCTGGAAGCAGGTGCCATTTCGGCGGGGAGGGCTCCCTCCGGCCGGTGCAGGGCTCCAGGAGGGAAGGGCTTTCCTCTGTCTTCTGAAGGGAGGTGGGGCGTTAGTGACACATCCTGCTCGTCATCTCTTTCTGGAAAGCAGGGAGAGAAGGGTGGTTAGGAGTAACTAGAAGTGATGACATGTTGAAGGAGTCTGAAAAAAAAAAGCCCTCAGAATCTCTGGAGCCTTTAAACAAGAACTTGCAAACACAGCCCGTGGATAAGGCTCAGCACATGAATGTGATCCATTTGGTCTGTAGGTTGGTTTTTTTTTTTTTTTGGTCTTGTTTTAATCAAAGCAATATTAAAAAAAAAACTTGGCTAACTTACCAAAACTCCAGGTTGCTCACTTTTTTTTTTTTTAACTGCAAGATTTGAGCCACTGGACAGCTGGAGTTGAAGAACGGCTGTCCTCTTCAGGTGGAGAATATGGTCTCCAGTTGGCCCCAGGCCCCACCACTCCCAGCTGTCTTCCCAGGAGGAGCCAAGTATCACTCCTGATTGATATGATCATTGGATTTAGGCTGCTACTTTACTTTTATTTTTAATTTAATATAATTTATTGTCAAATTAGCTTCCATACAACACCCAGTGCTCATTCCAACAACCTTTTTAATAGGAGAGAATAATTTCTTTTTACCTAAGTTTCAATCAAAGATGGAAGAATGAAGGATAGAATAAGAGGGTATTAATAATGAAGAAAAGTGGAAAAGAGGACTCGTTTTTCATGGGCACGAAGAATATACCAATGTGTCTGACATGCAACCGCTTGGCCTTTCACTCATCCCCATCATCATCTGGCTCTTGGGAGCACTTGCACAACCCTAAGGTGTCCTCTGCTCTCTTTCTCTGGGCCTCTGCATCTTGCCACTGCATCAGGGACACCCTTGCCTGTGTGCCCTGCTCCTACCACAGCCTGCCCTCTTTACCTAGCTAACTGCCACTCATTTTCCTAAATCAGCCAAGGTGACTTTCACGATGCCTGGGAGGCCTTCTGAGACTCTTGCCTCAGCCTCTGTGGAGCCAACCACTCCTTCCCCTGTGCCAGCCTGGAGTCTCGCACGCCATGAGCTGGTGTGGGCATCCGTGTGTATGCGTGGACTATGGGCATTCTGAGGGCCCTACTCCACTGTGAGCCTCCGTGTGTCAAGAAAAGAAACACGCATGGAATCGCCAATGCTCATTTGTTTTGTATCTGTCGCCCTGACACAGGGCCTGGCATGGGGCAGCCGCCTCACTTTCATCTCCAAGAATGGCCTGGCTAGGCTGGCAATGAGCCCGGTGCCCTGCAGCATTTGGGAGGACACATTTTACATCATTTTATGTAAATGAATGAGCTGCTCTCAAGTTCCACCCACGGCAGGGCTCATGCCAGCGGCTACCTCTCTCATGTGCTGACCCCGGATCAACCCAGCTTATAAAATAGAAAACATCTGAGAAAAAGCGGTTTGAGAACAGGAGTGCCCAGGGGCTTAGAGACTCTATTAGAAAACCATACCAATGTGTTGGTTAAAGAAATGACAGAATATACATGGCATAGTCTAGGTACTTTTGCATCCTCATAATATTATTAAAGACAAGCAATCACATACAGATACATATATTAAAACACTAAATGACCAAATTCTTATGCTCATGACTTATGTACCACGTGCCTGGGAGATGAGGTTGTTGCTTGCAAGGAGCCATAATCTATCAGCGAGAAAGAAGTGTAGATCGCAAGCCAAAATATAGTGACAGAAATGAAAATATTTAGTGGAGGAAAGGCCACGAGGCATGGTGTCTCCAAATTCCACCCACATTTAGAGCCTGCTTCTGTCCTCACTACCTTCCTGAGTCTTTGGGTCTTAGCATAAAGGTCCTTACTTTAGGGACACCCTCTCTTAGCTCTGAGATAGGGCGTTTCCTTCTTTTCTGCCTTTCATAGCACCCTTCTTGACAACTGGAATAGTCTAACATTTGTTTCCTTCCTGCCTCCTGGATTCATCCCATGTCAGATCCTGTAAGATCCACAAAGGAAGGGGCTAGTCTGCTCTATTCCCTGTGGTGGCAACTGATATTCAATACATGTTTGTTTAAGGAAGCAAAGAATGGGCCCTCAGCCTCCTCATCTACAAAATAGTGATGCCTACCTGAAAGGTGACTGGGAAGGTTGAAGTGTTAAGATATGCCTGGACTCAACACACAGTAATTCCCTTCTCTTCAGAAACACACACATGGCAACAATCACTTCCTGTCAGGGAAGAAGAAGCTCCAGGCTCTGAGCTGTCAGCACAGAGCCTGATGCAGGGGTCATGCTCACAAATTGTGAGATCATAACCTGAGCTGAAGTCAGATACCTAACCAACTGAGCCACCCAGGTGCCCTGGGGACAATTTAAAGAGGAGCCTGATGAGGGAGGTGGGGAGAAGGGGACTGGAGAGATGGGGGGAGGGTGTCCAAGGTGGTGACCTCTCTGGTCTGGTGGAGCTGTGGCTGGAGCAGAGGGGCCACACCAGGATGGGGCAGTGGGGTGGGGACACAGGAAAATGCACATCTGCTCAGATAAGGACTATGTACTTGGTGTGAGGAATGGCAATAAATGATTGACAATCTTAAAATGAATTTGCTGTTTCTTTTTTAAGCTTATAAAGTTCTTGTGCTTTTGGTTAACTTCTGGTGACAAAGATGGGGGAAAAAAGGTGGGAATGCCAGGTGTGCATCTGTGTGAGTATTTGAGCTAGCAAGAGAGACAGGTGGAGGGGGAGAGATCGTGGAATGAACACAATTTGGCCTTGTAACTAATTCTGCAATGATTTGCAGTGGGTTAATACTTTTTGAAAGAAAGGAACTAGCATTTGTCAAGCACCTATGAGGTGCGAGATGCCTGGTGGGGATGGAGGAAGTATTATGTCATTGCATCTGTAAAACTCTAAGAGAAGGCACTACGGCCCGTTTGACAGATGAGGAATCCAGGCCTCTGAGCAGAACTGATTTTCTCAAGTAGAACAGGTGAGTGCAGAGTCTTCCATCAAACAAAGGCCAGCCACCCCCAGCCCCATTGACCCTGCAGACATTACAGCCTGTATCTCTTACACTAAGCCTGTGGAATAAGATTTGCCATGTTCACTGACACAGGCTCAGAGACTGCTCCAAGGCACACAGAAAGTGGAAGGGGTAGGACTTAAACTCAGGTCTACTTGAGTGGAAGGCCGGCTCTTTCCATTACTGTGTGATCTGTGGTTTAAAGCACCTGAGAATTTCTTATGAAGATGCATTCAGAAGACATCGACATATATTAATTATAAGTGGTTGCAGGCATTCTTGGATTTTCAAGATATCAAAAATATTTTTTCATTACCTGGATGGATGCCATGTGGAATTATAGGTGCACTGGGTAAATACTTAAAACAATTATGCCACTAAAATATTAAAGATGCTAGAAATATGGAAGAATTACACACACACACACACACACACACACACACACACACACATACTCGCACACAGAAGGGAACCCTTTGATAGAGGATATGGGACTTACGTAAGGCCGTTTGTCTGTAAAATGCCAGGATTTTCCTCACTGCAAATGATTTCTTCACCTCAAAATGGAGGAAAAAAACTATTTATAGGGATGTCTCTCAACATTTGTATAGGGAAAGAATGGGTGAAGTAACAGACCAGGAATTCCCAGATCCGTCTTTGAGGAAGAACAGCTCAGTTAGATCCACCCTTCAAAGCTGTATTCTAACATTTCCCCACTGGGTGGCGCAAATGAACTGGTTACGAAACAATTGGTTCTTGAGGGGGGAAAAAAACCCTCAAGCCAAGTACCAGCCAAATATTGGGTTCCATAGCTTTCGTCACCATCAAATCTCTCCCGAAGTCATCTAGCAGAACCAAACACATTCCTTCCTATCACAGAGAGTGGCCTAAACAACCTCTGCCCAGACCATTCTTCAGGAATGAATTTGCAATTATAGGAGTCCTCTGTATGCAATGTGTATTAAGGCAGCCCATTAGGGAACTCAAAAAGGTACTTCAAAACCTTCTGCAGAGGTGATGAAGAGTTTCCTGAGAAATTTTCATGAAGACTGTATTTAACTTGTATAGGAAGATGTTTTTAAGCACCTGGATTCTAAAAACATCCATCCTTAAGGAAAGAGTAAAGCTGTGCTCACTCAGTATTATTTGCTTTAATGTAAGGCAGTAATTGATTCTGTAAAGTCCCTTGTTCCCCACTGTCAACAGAACAAATTCCATACTCCACAGCCTGGCAAACAAAGCTGTTCATAACAGACTCACCCCCTCCGCTTTCCTCCTGTTGTATCCCCACCCACGCAGGCACCACACCCACCAGGCAACCCAAACTCCTCCCCTGTTTCCAACAGGGCACAGTCTATCTAGGTTTCTAGTAGTTTTTCTAGCTCTTTCTTCCATCTGAGAAAGGCTCTCTGCTCTTCTGTGCCTGGCAAACACTGACATCCTTCAAGATTCAACTGTTAGCTTCCAGAAAAGGTTCCTCAGCTCCCTTCTTCAGTTCCCCACCACTTTGCACACACCTGCCACTTTCTACCAGCACTGGAACTCATCATTTTTTTGCCTGAGTCTGAAAAGACCCTTAAAACTTTGTTATATATTAATGTAGATTAGAAATATTTTCATATATGGTTTAATATAATTATTTTGGGAAAATGTATATACAAATATGAGTTCAACATGATGAGTAAGTTTATCTCTGGGTGAAGGAAATGATGTGTGTTTTCTATTTTTGATATTTGCCCTTTGTATATATTCTGGATTTTTAGATATTTTTAACATATATGTAATTTTTTTCTAAGAAAATAAGCTCCAATAATTAAAAAAACAACAAAAATAGAAGTAGACCAAACCTCCAAACTGAAATAATATTTAGTTTTAGAAATAAAGTTAAAATGACTTTTGGCTAGTTTTTGTGTGGACTGGGGGTGGTGGATGAAATCAGCATATCTTCTGCATAAGATATTCAAGCTCTTCTGTTCTAAACACTTTTAAACTGAAATAGAGATCTTTCCTGGCCATTGGAACAAGTGTTTGATATCTGTAGAACAAACTTGCATGAGCTCTGAAAGTGAAAACTTACCCTTCTCTCCCAGGGTAGCCATTCTTAGAACTGGCAGTGGAGGGCCGGGACTAAGCAGTGGCAAGAGACGTGAAATACCTTAATTGAGGCCAAATAACTGCTGACCGAGCCGTGACTACCAGAGTCGTCCAACTGACTCTCTGCTTACTGTACTTGCCATCACACATTTTAGTGATCTATTTTTCACATAAAGTAAAGGTAAAACATTGATGTCTACTAGGTGTCAGTCATTATGCTCACATGCTGATTTTACTAAGTTAACATTAGAAATCATAAAACAAACTCTAAGGGATGCCTGGGTAGATAATCAGTTAAGCATCTAACTCTTGACTTGGGCTCAGGCCATGGTCTCAAGGTTTGTGATATTGACCCCGAATGTGGTTCTGCACTGATAGCACTGAGGAGTCTGCTTGGGATTCTCTCTCTCCCTTTCTCTTTGCCCCTCTCCTGCTAGCCTCTCTCTCTCTCACTCTTTTTCTCTCAAAATAAATAAGTAAACACGAAGAAAACTAAAAAACCAAAAAGCTCTAAAAAATGGTGGCATGATCACAGAATCACAGCCTAGTGTTAAAGCCTAGGACTCTGGGTATTGTCTCAGACCTTCCCTTCAGAGACTAAAAACCTAGATGGTGAGCGATTGGAGACTTGCCTGAAGGGGCGCAAATACTAAGCATGGGTTAGCACCCCTAGCTGTGGGCTCTGGGCACTGGTGTAGATCCCGAAATGAGGAGGTCTTAGAGTCGGCTCAGGGAACTTCAGATAAAGTCCCTCCCATGTTTCTGGCTTTCCCTCACCTGTGCTCTAACAGCCGTCCACAGTGTTCAAACTAGTAAGTTCCAACCCTCGTGTTCAATGCTCTTTTCCCTCTGGACTCCCAACCTCTCTGCTGCCCTGTCACTCCTCAGCTCTCCCCACAGCAACTCCTCCTGTATATATGCTTCTGCTTGTTCCTCTTCAGGGACACCTTCTCCCACCTTCCTCACCCCTCCTCAAGAAGTCTTCGGTGTCCCTCTTTGGTTTCTTAGCACCCAGAGCACCCTTCACATTGTTCTAGTTTATTACTTTCCTGGCTCCTGCCTGGGGTTGGCATTGAGGAGATAAACTATATCTTGGTCTGTTTGGACCCTAGGCCTGACACAAACCAGGTGCTGAAAACAGTATGTGTTAATTAGACTAAAATCCAATGAAGAAAAACAATAATTAGGTCTATAGACCCAGTAAAGTGAGTAGTGGCGGGAAATACGTGTTGAGAATTTACTTTGGTAGAGACACTTATATTTATTTTATGGACTTTCCAAAAATCTATAGAGTACACATTGCTTTTTCTAATAGACAGATGAGGCAACAGAGGCTGAGAGAATGGAGGCAACTTGCCCAAGTTCACAGAGCAAATGTGTGGAAGAATAAGAATTTGCACCCAGGTTTGGTTGACTGAAGAACAAAGAATAAGCCAACAAACACAAAATACTGTTTCCGTTACTCTGCAGGGGTGAGAAATAAAAGAAAAGCAGTGGGGCCTTTGGTTTTCTAGCGTTTTAAAGAATATTCGGACAAGAGGGCAAAACAACACTGTTTTCACTTCACCAACTCTACTGATTCTAAGAAACAAGGAGGAGGAAGAAATATTGGAAATAAGGAAATGTTGAGGAAGAAGGGGAGCACAGAAAGATGAAAGGGAGGTGGGTGCAGAAGGCTGAAAGTGTAAGGAGAGAGCATTGGGCTGAAAACTGTGAAAATGACCTTTATGTAAATAAATGGCCCCTCCACCCATTAGCCACCATTAAACACCCAATGGATTAAAATGGACTAGCTTGAATAGACAACCTATTGTTAGATTTGGCCCAAAGAGGGCAGTAAATTGCCTCTCAGTAAACAGAGTGTGTGTGTGCACATACACACACACACATACACACATCCCCACACACACCCCAACCCCACACACAAGGGTACACTCGCCTTCTCTGGGAATGGAGCCTCAATGACACATTCAAAAGGCAATATGTTAAGGTGATGGTTGCTGAAAAACACCATAGAAAAACGGGGAGTCCACCAGGAAAAGCAATCAGTTGTGGTGCTCAATTTATAAACTGCCTCCTTGCCCACATACCGGTAGCACAGCCTCAGCACCCCCACCCCCAGTGACCTGCCCGCCCACTCCGTGCATGCTCCCGCAGGAGCATAGCCACCTCCCAGGCTCCCCTCAGAGAGACACTGGAACGTGGGTTTGAACTGCAGCCTGAAGTACAGGGACACATTTCTGGCTGGAGGGCGAGGGTGTGGCTGACACCAAGCCCTGTAACCGGGAGTAATTTCATTCCTAGCAGTCAGGAGGTTGGGCCTTGCAGGGGTGGTGGCCAGGTGCCTTTCATCCTACAAATTCCATTTTTTAGAGACTTGAAAACCTCCAAGTTGGATCCACATTGCCCATTTGTTTGTTATTAGCTATTTTTCCCTTTAAAAGTGGGTGCTTTGAAAATGTTAACTATCTTGAAAATTCTTTCTCTCATGGGTCTTGCCCTCTTCCCTCCTCCATTCCAAACAACGATTCTGCTGGTGTCCATGCCAAGATTTCACCAGAACCACCACAATCCACCTGCCTCTCTAGGGTCCTCAGCTCCTGCCAAGACCCATTTCCCTCAGGTCATGTTTCTACACTGGAGGTCAAGCAGATTATTTATTTCCTTATCTCAGGATCTGACCCACTGGTAGCAAAAGCAAGTCCCTTTGAACTGGCCGTTTAGCTGGAGGAGCAAGGAGAGTGAGAACCAAAGTCGGCTAACCTGTGCGGGTCAGTCTGAGATCAAGGACAAGGACTCCGTGAAGTTTCTTTCTTGGAGCACCATGACACTAGGAGTAAGAACTCTAGGAATGGGCCGGTGTGGCCCTCGGGGCTGTGGATTCAGAAGAGGAAAGTGGCACGGAGCTAAGGCATGACGTTGCGAGAGTCAACACCAGCTGTTGTCTCCGAATTACCCAGTCGGAAGGACTGAGGATTTCCTGTGATACCACACTGCCCCGTGACTCCAGAGAAGCACCCGCTCTGATCCCCACTGGTATCATCAACAGTGCTGGCTGGAAAGGTGCTGTTGAAAATCCACAGGGGCACAAAACTTGCTTCCACTCATCTCCATCTTCTACCATATAAAGTCCCAGCAAGTTAAAGACTGCAGATACCTCAGGATCTGCCTCATTTTCTCTCCAGCCTTACACACGCCTCGTGCCTGTCTGCGTCTGTATCTCTGTGTGCTTTTCTTCTTCTGCCTGGAGAGCCCCACTCCCGTCTCCTGCCTAGAACACTCCTGTTCACCCTTTGTGCTCTGCTTCCAGGTCTGGGAGGGCTACAAGCTGCCTCCATGGGACACAGAGTGATTCAGAGACAGGGACCAGGACTCAGGGAAAGGAAAGAGACAAGGAGGGTCCCAGTGGCCCTAAAGAATGTGGTCCGGCAGTCAGCTCTCCCTCAGACAGGAGTGCAGTGTTATTCTGCTCTGGAGGGCAGCATCTCTCTTCAAGGGGGAGCCCAGGATGCTTGCTGTGGGGAAGTCCCCAGAACAATAAAGAAGGAAAGAAAAACAAACAAGCAAATACAAAATACTCCATCTACTTTCCAGCCCAATCCCTGTGGAAAACCTGGACAGTTGACAGTGGAAACAATGGGGTTGGTGGGGGAAAGCTCTCACCTGCCCTCAGGCCCCAGGGAAGCCGCTAGGTCTCGGGACCACAGTCTTGGAGCCCACCTTGCAGAATCTCTGGGGCACCCTCCCCCTGACCTCTCCTGCTCCAGGGACTTGTTTCACTCGCAGTGCCTTGGGAGCCCGGACAATGCAGTTTCTCTCCAGGGTCCTGCAGGCAGGGAGCTTCTGTTCAGGAGGGCAAACTGACCAGAGAGCAGAGAGCAGGTAGCTTGCGCAAGGATCAAGCATTGGGCTTAAGTGTTTATTTAAAACTATTTTTCTTCACATAGTTGTGTCTCTTTAATGGGACCTAAGAGAAAGCATTCCAGGGGGAGACTGACACTAGACACCTTAAATTATTTTTGGAACAAGGCTTTAAACATCATAACTAACTTGATGAATGAATGAATGAATGAATGAATGAATGAATGAAGTAGTGTCACGTCACAAAAGATGGAGTGGACAAATTGGGGGCAACAGTGTTAAGAGCCTGAATGAATCAATGAAAGTTTATTGTGTTCCTAACAGAAGAGAAACTACCACTTCCTGCACTTCTCTGCCAGACGCTGTGCTCAATGCTGGACATTCATTATTTCATTCAGTCCTTACAGCTGTCTTTTGTAGGGAGTGGTGTTATCCTCATTTTACAGATGAGGAAATGGAGGGTTAAGGACCTTGATCAAAGTAACACAGCTAGTAGTGAGGATAGACAACGTGGAAACTTGAAAACCTGTCTTCCTAATCAGTTCACCACTTCTATCCCAAGGCCTTGTGCTGCAGAGATTTTTCTTCAGCTGCCTTTATCTGAGTCAGCGGGCATACACAGCCAGCACTAGCCAGGGGAACAGGGATGTTGCCGGTGGACTCATTCATGGGAGGCCCACAGTCAGCATCCCCAAGTCTGAATTCTTGTAAGGCAGGCAAGGCAGCCAGACTACAGAATTTTTAAAAGAATTCTCCCAGCTGAAAGTATATATGGGATCCAACCATCACACAGGAATTAAAAATGTTCTTTCTGTTTTCTTTTAGGAATGTGGGTGGCAAATAAGCCAGAAGAAATAAAAATAGAAACATGGCAGGCCAGACCTCCCTAAACAGGAAAGAACACTATTTATTTGATTAATTCTGTTTCTAAACAGCAGCCCACATTACTGACACGGAGGGCGCTCCCCAACAGAGGAGTGTGTGTGTGTGTTTGTGTGTGTGTGTGTGTGTGTGAGCATATGTGCACTCCCCCAAGTACATGTATACATATGCATGGACAGATAAACACACGGACCTGCCACCCACAGAGAATATTTATTCGTATGATACAAGAATCAAACTGCTCTTCTTTTCCCAAATCCTACAAGCATTAAAAATAAGTCACTTTATGTAAACATATTCAGTCTCTTGATTTATACTGATTCTCATAAAGGCAGAGTGGCACATTTTTGAAAACTCTCTCATTTAACCACAGATGAGTTGTGGACACCCTCCAGATGGAGACAGGCTGCCTTAGCAGGCATCATGAGAGCGAGAGCGTGAATCAAAATGTTCCATCACTGCATTTCTCAAGCTCTTCCCTCATAGCCCCACAGGGCATCCTCCCTGCCCCCATTCTGCCACTCCATGCACTGTAACGTCCGGACTTCCTCTGCAGATGGAATGATCGTGTCCTCCCCATGCCATCCTTCTTGCTAGGACACTCCTGGTCATGACAGTGCATGCATCCACACGGATTCCTGCTCAAAGTGATGTGACCTATAACCCACCGAGCAGCAGTCTTCGCCCCTCTGGCTGGCAGCCGCCCCTCCCTCCTCCTTCCCATCTCTGCCTGCCCCTCTTGGCTTGAGGTCCACACAACTGTAAAGTGTCTGACTCCCTCCCTCCCACACCCTGCATGTGTCAGACCAGCTGGACTGGTTTCTGGCAGAGGCTCCTCAGGCCCCTCATTTTGGGGATGAGCAAAGGGTGGCTCAGAGGGAGGTGGCAGGCTTCAAAGTGGCCCGGTGGACACCTATCAGGTTGCTGTTCTTTGAAGACTGGATGTGGCAGGGTAAGCACTTCTGTCCCTTGGCTTTTCCATAAGGGGGTGGGGGAGGGGGCGCTGGCTGGTGAAGCAGTTCCCAGACCAGGCTAAGCAGCTGCAGGCATAGACTCACTTATTCCTAGAGAAGCTTAATGGATCGAACTCTTAATGACATTCAAGAAACGCTGAAGAACATGACTTGTCATTTTGGGTGTGCTCTGAACTTTCAGGGCATGGGTCCCCAGAGGAAGAATTTACCTCCCCCAGGAAAACAAAGAATTCATAGAAGTTGCTCAGCCGAGCTGGCTGCTCCAGAGGACAGAGCCTGCCATCACTTAATAAGACCTCTATTGTGTGTCTGATGAAAACATATGGAGATTTTCTTCCTCAGAGAGCCTGTACTTTAGGAGGATAGTAGCTTCGTAGCAGTCCCATTCCTTTGGAAGGAAGAGATTAATGAAATACATGGACGTGAATCTTCATTTTAACAAAATAAGATTGCTTGCTGGGGTTAGACTACTGCCAAATGAAACATGTTCTCAGGCACTTCAGAGGTTCAGGGGCTGATCTTGGTGTCCCTCGTGGTGTCCCACTTTGTCGCTGACCCTCACCTCTGTGGGGTGGCCAGTATGCTTCCCTGGCCAGAAACTGAAAGTTACAGAAGTTGGTGGCTGCCCATAGTTATGTGGTTAATTCTTGGCAGAGCGATAATTTGACCCAAGACCTGTCCTTTGGGTCTTGTCAATGGGCCTCAGAATCACGTCTCTCCTTTACGTCAGGGAACTGGAAACTACAGCCCACGAAGCAGATCCGGTCCACCCCTGTTTTGTATGGCCCATAACCTAAAGAGAATTTTTACATTTTCAA
This sequence comes from Suricata suricatta, assembly GCF_006229205.1. Classification (NCBI taxonomy): domain Eukaryota; kingdom Metazoa; phylum Chordata; class Mammalia; order Carnivora; family Herpestidae; genus Suricata; species Suricata suricatta. Next base: position 42,319,166 of record NC_043712.1, on the reverse strand, counting down.
ATCACTGGAAACAAAACAAAAGAAGAATATTCCATGACACACATGCTATGAAGTTCAAATTTCAATGTCAATCAGTAAAGAGGTACTGGCATGCAGCCATGCCACGCCCGTTTGTTTGTGCACGGTTTCTGGCTGCTTTCTCACCTGAAAGGCGGAGTCGGGCAGTTGTGACACGGACCATTTAGGGCCCACAAGCTAAAACACTAAGTGTCTGGACCTTTTCAGAAAAAGTTTGCTACACCCTGATCTGCTCCCTGGGGATACCATGGCCAGTGTGACTCTAAAGTTTTAAAGCCTGGGATTATAAATGGATCCCCAAGCTGCCAAGCTTGTAAAGCTGACCTGGCCACAAATAGTCCGATATTTCTCCTGCTTTGGGTGAGCAGTGATGGTGCATCAGGAAGAAAACACGTGTAAAACAAGAATAAACTCTGCATGCGCCTGCGGCCCCTTAGAACCACACTTGTACAGCTTTCAGAGTCTGGGAGGAGGCAAGCCCCTTTCTTTTCTTAGCCTCTGATTCCCAATTAATGAGCCGTGAAAACAACATGGATTTTACATAAAGGGGATGTGCTTCAGAGAGCTAAAGCAATTTTTACTTGTTAGGGCTCCTTCCTCATTGGTTCTTAGTGTGAGGCTGCGTTTTTAGACATTGTAGCAATAGATTATGTGCTACTATTGCCACACTGTGTTTTGGTCTCAAGAGGGGAACTATCTAACGTATTGAAGGCGGGTAACAGTTCTGCCTCAGTTAAAGAGAAATAGAAGCAGATATGCTTTTTCTTTGCATACTTTTTTGTTCCCTTTCCTCACCTCACTTGCACAGCCTAGAGACCTAGCTCGTATGTGAAAATAAAACAAAACAAAAGCGACACGTGTCAAGATGAAAAGAGCTCTAGAGATGGATGGTGGTGTGGGTTGCACAACAATGTGAGTGTGCTGACTGCTACTAAATTGTACACTTAAAACAGTTATGATGGTAAATTTTATGTAATGTATACTTTACCACAATTTAAAACAAAATAATAACAAAACCCCCTTTTGATATCAATTTTGGCAAAAACAGTTTCAAAAGCTTCAAGGAAAAGAATTTTAATGTACAATTTCAGTAAAATGGAAAAGAAAACCACAGAAGAGGTTTTGAAAGATCTGAAGCTTTCTCAGAATAAGTGAGCATTAGTGTGTGTGTGTGTGTGTGCCTGTGCACATAAGTGCACACTTGTGTCCAACTAATTAAATGCTCTCTATGATTGCTGTTCATATCTGAAACAAAAAAGTTCACAAGAATTTTTCTACTTAGAATGATCTGTTAATACAAAATGCCAAGCACCCTTGCACCAGCAACAGAAACCAAAATAAAGGGTAACTGTCTGAGAAGCTCTCACAACTGTAACATCTTATGCCAGTGACACCAGAGGAAAAAACCGCACCCGCGAGTCCCCATCAAGATTCCTCTCTAGTACGCAAAGAGCTGCTGTCACTGCCAAAGAAAGAGTGAGTTCCAAATAAAGAGAAAACCACAACAGAAACCTTATATTAAAAATGGGATTTAGATATGCCTAGGAGCGCCAACTTCATGAGAAGTCTCTATCTTCCATCATCAGGCCACAAAATTAAAACCAACATATGTTGGACGTGGTCAAACATCTTACTTGACTCCTGTCCATTTGCCAACGTTTCCCAAAGATTAATAAGATAAAATCCCTTGAGTGTGTGCTGTGCGGACTCTGGTACTTTCTGCCAGTTTCCCGGAACAGAGGTGCTGCATGGTGGGGCTTCTGAAGGCTCCACTGTTTGGAGTGAACGTATACAATAACAACAGCTGCTCTGCGGCCTGGGCCTGGCAGCGACTGGGTCAACACTCTCAAGGCCAACTGGCGATGACACTGGTCGTGTCGACTGAAGCCAATGACAAAGGAACAGATGTGCTCTGTATCTCTCGGTGCCTCCAGCAATACAGTCCCTGAAGACCAGCAGTGGTGGCGAGCACAGAGCAGCATGGTATGAAGCTGACACCAACTCAATCAAATGACCAGTGTCTTATCTGCTTCATCCAAACTGTGTACACCCCCCAACACACACACACACACACACACACACACACACACACACACACACACACACCAAGGCTCCCTTCATAGGCTTGGAAGTTCTAGGCTTTCAAGATATGAGAAAACTCTAAAAGTAATACAAGTGCAGGCCGTGTGAATGTGTTGCCAGATTGTAATGGGTCAGACCCTGCTCTGGCCTGTCCAGAGGCTCTATATAAGGCAGGAGTGCAAAATGATGGCTGCTAGGTAAAGGGCACTCCTAGAAAGTATTTGTTAGGCCTCTAGGTTTAGGAATGGAATGGAATGAAGTGGAATGGAACGGAATGGAATGAACTGAAATGAAATACAAGAACTGTTCTAATAGGTTGCCACCATTTAAAATTCTGAAGAGTTCACCTAAAATGTTGGAGCTTTAATTTCTTTGATTTGGAAACTCTGAGTCCTTACAACCTCAATGAAACCATGAGCTGGAGTTGCATGGCGGTCGCTCCCAGAGCTTCCTGTTTCTATGGCCTGCTTGCTAATTCACATTTACTACCTGCCTGGCCTCTGCAGGCTTTGGGTTTGGGTCATCTGATCTATAGACATTACATTTCTTGAAGCAGGCGCCATTTCTTTTTAGTTGCCCCAGAACTCAGCACCAGCTCTTTACACACTGTCGTCTCCTTTGAGTCATTAAACAACGCATATTCCATGTGCTCAGATTGCTGACATGACTTGACCGTGGCCTCACAGCTAGATGCTGTTCTATCCAAGGGTTAGAACCTTAGGAAATCACCTAGCTTCTGCAGATCACCAGAGACTGTTTGGATTAGTGTGTTCCTGAGCAGAAATCTGCCTCAGCAAAGGCTGTGTCTGAGTTACAGGGTCAGACTGCATGTGTTGAACTCCTGACTCCACAGGGCTATGTGACATGGGACAAGTGACTTCACACCTTGTCTGATTTTCCTCTCCTTTAATATGGAGATAAAAACAGTATTTATCTCATAGGATTGTGTGCAGATTGTAGGAGGTAATGCAGAGGCACCTGGGTGGCTCAGTCAGTTAAGCATCTGACTTCGGCTCAGATTATGATCTCACAGTTTGTGAACCTGAGCCCCACATTGGGCTCCCTGCTGTCAGCCCGGAACCTTCTTCAGATCCTCTGTCACCCTCTCTCTGCCCCTCCCCCACTAACTCTCTGTCTCTCAGAAATAAACAAACATTAAAAAAAAAATAAATGAGGCAATACATAAACACATTTCCCACAGCACCTGGTCCATAGCTTTATTTAAAAAAAATTTCACTATGATTATATCCTTAGATGCTAAGTATAATGAATTTTAAAAGTTACAGTAAATACAGGCCACTTTAAGTTCTTCTATCCTGAAACACTTTAATAAGATGTAGATATAAATTTCTATATAAACTTGTTTCAAAATAATTATACTATTATGAACAAATGAAGTAAAAAAAAAAAAAAGCAGGGGACAGTTTATGTCATTCTGGATCTACACTGTGCCAGAACTGGAAGTATATAGAAATCTCTCCTAATCCAATGGATTTACAATTTATTTTAGTAGTAGAAACCATCTTCTAAAGCAATCTTACACAGAAGCTATGAAAAAAATATATATGGCAGATCTAGTTGTAGAGGAGGTAAGGTCCCAGACTCCTGCTCCAGCTTCGCTCTGCGTGGTCACAGAACCTGTTGCTAAGGATCACTGATTTGGGCTATGCCCCCTCATTTTACCCATGGAAAACTAAGACCCTCAGACCTCTCCACAGATAGGAAGACTCAAGTTAAGGAGACTGACCTGTCACTGTGTCCCCAAAGCCTAGCCATATGCCTGGAGCACGGGGCTCAAGAGGCACTAAGGCTTGTGTAATGGGGGGTTCAACACATGAGGTGCTATGCTGAAGTGAGGTCTCTAGGGGATGGGCTTCTAGCATGTGGTCATGATTGCTGCCAGTGGGGGACGACAAAAACACCATTATGGTTTAGACAGGGTATTGAGTGTAGGGTTGATTCTGGGGGAAGGGATGGGGTGGAGGGATGTGAGCCTGAACTTAAGCAAACAAAAGTAGTTGGGGTTAGGTGCCATCTAAGAAATCAAGGTGAGGGGGCCACATTCAGCCCTAGGTATCTTGTTGGATTCGATTTCTACCCAGAAATTTGAGAATCGGTGGCATCAGTTTCTTATTTATTTATTTATTTATTTATTTATTTTTTGATTGAGAGAGTGAGAGAGACAGAGCATGAGCAGGGGAGAGGCAGAGAGGGAGACACAGAACGGGAAGCAGGCTTCAGGTTCTGAGCTGTCAGTGCAGAGCCCGATGTGGGGCTTAAACTCACACACCATGAGATCATGACCTGAGTTGAAATTGGACGCTTAGCCAACTAAGCTACCCAGGGGTCTCTTGATGGTATTGGTTTCAAAGGGTGATGGCTGGCCCACCTACATCAGTATTACTTGGGAGCTTTTATTAAGGATGCAGATTTCACAAGTCCTTTCCCAGAACTACTGAATCAAAGTTTCCAGTAGTAGAACACAAGCAAAAGTCTGAGAAGCACCATATTCCATCTCTCTAGGGATCACCACTGGTGATCCATGAGAGCCAATATAAAGAGCTTTACTTTGCTTGAGCCCTACCCTTGGAGATTCTGATTTAATAGGCCTGGGATAGGGACTGAGAACAGATTTCTGAAACCTCCCCAGGTGACGTGTACCACAATGGTTTACAACCATTCTTAACTGGTGGCCAGAGGGAAGGGAGAGCCACCGACTCTGTGACAGGAATTATGTCTGTTATTATAACCTATAAAGATGCTGATATTCTAATCGGCCTTTAGAGATAACTTGCTACAGTTCCTTTCAGTTTGTCTTGTTAACCACCCAGGTAGCAGGGAGACCAAAGTTTTCAGCAAAGACCCGTCAAAACATTGTTTTGGTGAATACTAAAGTGGTTTAAAAAAAAAGATTGAATGCATTCACCAAGCATACTTGAAAAATGAAGTGTATCGAGGTAATTTTGGTCTTCTAAAGTGCTTCTATTTAAATGTACAGTTTGACGAAGTTTGATAGGGATATGCTCCCGGGTAACCAGCACACCGAGATATGGAACATTTCTATCACCTCTGAAAATTCCCTCTTGCCTCTTTGCAGTCAAGCCCCTACCCATATCTTTGGCCCCAGACAACCACCAACCTGCTTTCTGGTACTGTGGATTCGTTTAGACTGCTATAGAATTTGATACAAATGGGATCAAACAGTATGTACTTTTTATGTCTGGTTTCTTTTGCTCAGTACAATGTTTTAAGATCTGTCTGTAACATGAATTACACTATTTGCTATTCCTTCTCTTTTTCAAAGGCAAGCACACAGGGCTGCAGGGCACTACCTCAAGGGCAAGTTTCTGGAGTGACAGAGGGCAGATTACTGAGACAACTGGCTTGACTATCTTCTACAAGGGCTTGGCTAGGAAGGGGAGGAGTTATAACCACTCTGAGGTAACAGGTGTTTTCACTGAAGCAGGTCATTTCTGAAGGAGTGCTCTGGGGCAGGTGGCAGACCTGAGCTGCAGGATGTGGGGAATGAAAGAAGAAAGGGAAATTTATGGGCCAAAGGCAAACATCATCTGTTAAAAATTTTTGGTTTCTGGTTTAAAAATATATTAGAGGAGGTGCCTGGGTGGTTCAGTCAGTTGAACATTTGATTCTCCATTTGGGCTTAGGTCATGGAGCCTGCTTAAGATTGTCTCTCTCTCCCTCTCCACACGTGTGTGCCCTCTCTTCTCTCATTCTCTCTCTCTCTCTCAAAAAAGATAAAACAAAATAAAAATATATTAAAAACATTATTTGATATTTCTCTCTTCAAGAACTAGAGCTTAATTCCCCTCCCCTTAAGTGTGGGCTGAAATGAATGACTCACTTCTAAGGAACCGAAAATGGCACAATGGGTGGTTTATCACTTCTGATACTAGTCCTTAACAATATGGTGGTTTCCATCTTGGCTGCCCTCTTTGGGCTCAGTAAGCAGTTAGCATGGACGCAGTGTGGTGTAGCATGAGGGGATGTCCCTCTGAGAAAGGGACAATTAAAATGCAGTTTGAAGATTGAGCAGGACTCAAGAGGACATGGAGACCAAGGGCTCACATGGCTCTCTGGCCTGGTGGTGAGAAGCTAAGGCCCATTCAAGGAACTCTAGGGTTCCCTTTTGACTAGTCTGTATTTCTCTTTTTTTCACTCAGACCTCCTTGTATGCATTTATTTTTATTTACTGGTCCAGGTACAGTCACAGTCACAATGTCACAGGAATCCATTAGCACTAACATCATGGAACTGATTCATATTACACTCTAGTACTACACTATGGCCTACTGACTTTGTTGGTGGCCTATATATCTGAACGTTATGTGTAAAATTATTTCATGGGAAAAGGTGTTCCTAAGACCACACAAGTCCCTAGGATAGAGATTTCCATACTCTTATCCTCATACTTTTATGTGGTGGAGGAGGTGGGTGGTGAGAGAAGATATACTGTTATATTTCGATAAATAAAATCTTCCTGCATTCAAATCCTGATACTCATTTGACATCTTTTGGAGCCAAAGAATTGAGTCTTATCTGGCCGGGAAATTTGAACCAGTCTAGACCACACAGAGCAGCCAAAATTTGGCAGGCTTATCTATGGGCATTAAGCCATACTGACTATTCACATTTTCATATAAATGCTCATGGAGATGAATTAATTCATATTGTGACTGACATTCTGCAGCAATTTCCAATACTGCAGACACAATGATATACAATTATGATTTGGTGTCCCAGAGACCATCAGCAGTCCTGATGTATGGAGCTGCTCTATGAGGTGGAGATTCTGACATTGCACCTAGGGAGAAACACTGAACACACGATTTTGAGTTTTATCTGTTTTTTATCTGTAAACCAGGTAGGAGAGGTGTGACCTAGCAAAAAGAGACCATGCGAGGAGTTAAATACCAATGTCTTACTGAGGCATCCTAGGAACAATTTTAAACATACTTGGCAGCCATTGGCGGTGGAACAGGGTATTATTAGTGCACAGTAGGAAGTAATTCTTGAGGATAGAGCCTCTACCTCAGCAGTGTCCAAGAGAATGTTCCATGATGACGAAAATGTTTACTATCTGTACTATATAATTGATACATGTGACTCTCGAGCACTTGAAATGTGTCTAGTGAGATTAAGAAACTAATTTTCATTTTAGTTTAATTTAAATTAATTTAATTTTAAGAAACTATAAGTAGTTAGTGGCTTCTGTATTGGATGGTACAGTTCTAAGTAATGGATTAAAAGGTATGATTCTTTAAAATCATGAGTTTCTTGGAGCCCCTGGGTGGCTCAGTCATTTAAGCATCTAATGCCTGATTTCAGCTCAGGTCATGATCTCAGTTTGTCAGATCAAGCTCTGAGTCAGGCTCTGCACTGACAGTGTAGAGCCTGCTTGTAATTTTCTCTCTTGTTCTCTCTTCCCCACCCTACTCTTTCTCTCTCTCAAAATAAATAAACTTTAGAAAAATAAATAAAATCATTCTTAAAGAATGGAGACATATTTTATGTGACTGGCACACAGCAGTGTCTATGATAGGGGTTTTAAAAAAATGTCTATTAACAGGAACTCAGTAGTCGGAAGAGAACTGAGCTCATAATACAGAAGGTAGATTATATAAGACTGAGTAGTTAGTATTTCCCAAAGGGTATTTCAAAGCTTTAGATACACAAAACACTCTGTAGTGAAAGGATTCCCTGATCAAATAAATCTGCACATTGATTGCTTTACTTGGAGGCTTAGGATGCACGTTAGGGTATTAAGGACCCCAGAATAGCTTTCTTAACTCACCGTTTCCCACAGTTATTTGACCATGGAACTCCCTTTTCACATAACACCTTCTGACATCCCTTAGAACTAGCAGATTTGGGGAAAAATACTTTGGGATAGGATATAGTAATGACAAGGTAGGAGGGAATATTCCAGTGAATCCCTTCAAAGCAGGGACCCTGATTTTCAGCACATATTCAGCAGGTCATAAGTGTTTACTGAATGGTCTAGAAATGACTCTCTTCCATTAAAAACCAGAGGCAGTCTAAAACCATGCCTTCTCAGGCAAGGTAAAGAGATAAGGCAGTGTGTGACTTGTAACCCTAGGCATTCTTAGGCTGTTGTAGTGGCGGGCCTGCAGAACTGCCAGATAATCTGACATGTGAGCATGACACAGAAGTAGGTAATGGCAAAGTGGAACAGAAATAACAGTTATGGGTGTGTGTATATATATAAACTTTTTAGCAATCTCTATGCCCAATGTGGGGTTCAAACTCATGATCAAAGATCAAGAGTTGTACGCTCTACTAACTGAGCCAGGCAGGTACCCCTGACAATATACTAATAGCATTTTAAGACCAATTTATTGTGATTAGAGTATAAACCTCCATACAAAAGAATTAAATCAGAGAGGGTGGTGTAAACAGGATAGGTCATGGGTTCCTGAGGATAGAAGAGAATCATCCTGTCTGAAGGAAAAAAAAATGATTACAAGAATCTGATTGAGATCAGAGCAGTCTTAGTTACTTAGTTACTTTCCTAGTTACTTCTGGTTTTGGGCTTTGCTAATATTTTAGTAAGAAGGGTTTAGAAATAACTCCAGATCCACAAGGTCATTTCAGCTAAAAATTATTTGTAGTTATTGTACATACACATAAGCTTAAGTTTAAAAAAGTGTATATGGACCATTCCAGGGGCTGGATTAATCTTTTTTCAATGAATCCCTCTTGTTCTCTTTTATTTTATTTTTGTTTACTTTTATTTTTATTTTAGGGAGAGGGCAAACAGAGAAAGGCCAGAAAGAGGGAGACAAAGGATCTGAAGCGGGCTCTGCGCTGACATCAGAGAACCCAATGTGGGGCTCAAACCCACGAACTGTGAGATCATGATCTGAGCTGAAGTCGGATGCTCAAAACTGAGCCACCCAGGTGTCCCCCCTTCTGTTCTCTTTTAAAACTTGAAAAAAAAAAAAAACCTCAAAATTCTTTTCAGATCTAGTTGAGTAGAGGAGTCTGGATGGGGAAAACTCAAACCAAAACCTTTCATCAAGATCATGGAACCCTTAGCAGTGAGGTCCCAGCAGGGCTGGACATGTTACATGTGGGTGTATTTGCAGCCTTCGTCATGTGCTTTAGAATCACTGAGATCTGCCCCCTTCAAACTGAGGCTTCGAAATGAAAAATGCATACATATTGTAAAGATAAACATTACCTCAATGTTTAAGAAGATGCTTAACTCCCTACTGCAGGAGGGACCACTCCATCTCCAGGGAAAGCTTAATTGTTTAGTCTAAGGAGACTGTGAGTCCTCCTTCAACTACCGTCACTAAGTAGCCTGCACCATCATCAGCTTGCTCCTTTGAGCATCTCAGCCATGACAGCTCTGTGACGGAGGAGCAGAGAACATGGTCAGAGATAGCAGAGAGGACACTTAGAGCCCCTGGTCCTGGGCACACAGGCCACATTGTGCCACTTTGGTCTTTGTTGGGTAAGGCCTTTGGAAGCAAAAGATTTGATTTTTCTGCTTGTCATAAAAGTTATACATGTCTGTAATAGAAAACTTGAAAAGACCAAATAAGTGTGTGTGTGTGTGTGTATATATATGAAGTATTACTCATAATTCCACCAAGAGAGCACCACCCTGGACACTTTTTGCCATATTTTCTTACTCATCTATGGTTTAGATGCTTCTAAAGGACATAATAATAGATACATGATTAGAGTAATTTTCTAATACATTTGTTTTTAGTCTTGTTTTTATTAATCAATATTATGTGCTGAAATTTTTCCCATGTGTATCATCTTCTGCAATGATTTTTTTTTAGGTCTTTTATTTATATTTGAGAGACAGAGAGAGATAGTGTGAGCAGGGGACGGTCAGAGAGAGGGAGATACAGAATCTGAAGCAGGCTCCAGGCTCTGAGCTGTCAGCACAGAGCTCGATGCAGGGCTCAAACCCACAAACCGTGAGATCATGACCTGAACCAAAGCCGGATGCTTAACCCACTGAGCCACCCAGGCACCCCCAGCTATAATTCATCACATTTTAGGCCCTGAAATAAACCAGACCACATCTCCCCTGATCCAACCAAAACAAAAAAAAACAAAAAAAAAAAGAAAAAAGAAAAAGAAAATAAAAAAAGAAAACCCCAAAAAACTAAAACCAGTAATAAGCCCACAAACCAGAAGCAAAAGTTCTCTGGACATCAGCAAAGGATGAATAAATAGAACTGACCAAGACACGTAGCTGATTTTACCACATTCCCAGTAACTCAGTACAATGTAGTTCATTGAAATTGGTCCCACATTTCATTGCTGTTTTTCAAATTGACACTTTAGAGTATGTTTGCCAAGACTCTTAAAATGTTCTCAGGCTGTCACATCCACTCAGCTCTGGGCATTTGGGTTGCCCAAATGCAGTTTGGGCATATTTAAACACTAGATGCAGGTTGCAAAGCAGTGGGAAAGATCAATTCCAGTGCTGCTTCCTTTTTAATGCTATGACCTTGTTTACTAATGGTAACAAGGCTGCCCCTGGATTGCCCTGTACAACCACCACCAGCTGATACCACACTGGACACACACATACACACAACATGTCACCGAAAATGACAAAGCCCCAGGAATGCAAACTCCAGCTATTCTCTGTGCCGAGTGTACCCCCCTCTGCTGGTATGGTGGGCTTTAACTCCTGAACGCCTCACAAAGCGAGAAGATGCCAGTCTGGATCAAAGATGACAAGGCTGGGGCATGCCACACCAAAGATCATAATCACAGTGTTTAAGCTGGAAGAGACTCTGGATACGGTGTCTTTTACATTGGGAAAACTTAGGCCTACAGACACAACATGCCTTGCTCTGGGTCGGACAGCTACTGGGGTAGCATAACAGTGGAAGCATCATTGTAGGAAAGGCCATACTGCCAGATTCACAGGCTGAAGCTCTCTCTTTCTTCTTCAATGCCTGTGCCCATGTCCAAGCCATTTGGCTGCAAGTCAAGGAAAATGCCTGACAAGAAACACCCAGCGGACTTTGCACAGATGACGTTTCAAAAGAAAAGGTCCTTTCAAAAGCCCACAATGGCTCTTTTGGGGAGCAGCTCTGGCTCATTTGAGAGGTTCTGCTTTTCACAGTCCTGATCTCATCTTGCCATTACAGGCCAACCTTGGTTACTGCACTCACCCAGGCATCTCCAAGGGGAGTGTAGGCATGACCTGGCTACCCCTTAGGGGAAGATGAGGTCAGCATATGCTTTGGTGGAGATGGGTTGTGGTGAGGACTTCACAGAACAAGGCTTTCCAAATCCTGGATCTCTAAAGTGCCCTGGACTAAATCATCCATTGTTAAGTGGTTTTGGAGCTAAAGCCTAAAATCATTAGGTGCACGGATCTCAATCATTAGCCAACTAGGGGAGGAGTGGGAGCCTTGGTGTGACAAAATGGCAGTGACGGCAGTGAGAGACGGAAAGGAATGTGGTTTAGATACGAAGAAAGTGGAGACCACACTTGTCTGAAGTAAAGGTAACAAGTGTGAGAAACAGAGAAAATAATATATGTAAAGAGCTTAATGGAATATCTGGAACTCAAGAAAAGCAGCTACCGTCTATTTCTTGAAATTGCTTGTGTGCCTTGTACGTGCCAAGAACTCAGTGGTGGGTGTCATACAGTGATGCAGGAGGACTGAAGAGTGAGAATGAACAGGGCTGGGTTTCTTTTCTTTCTCTGAAGCTCTCCCCTAGGATGAATTTCACTTCCTTCTCATCTTCCTCTTTCCATCTCCTCTCCTTCCTGACCCTATGCAGCAGTGGCGGGTGTGGTGGGGGCCCAGGTGGAGAGGCAGGGAGGGAAAACTCAAAATCTAGAGACATACCACGAAAATGGAACAGTGTTGCCCAAAATTTGTTGCATGAATCACGATCTTTATAAGATGTTGCTGAGTGATAACAAATGAAAGAAAAGTTTGTGGGAGTCAAAAGTAGTTAAACAGAGTGACTGTGGTGAACTGAGTTAACTGTGTAAACACAAAACTGAACCAGCTTCTTCTCTGCAAGACTTCTCAAGGTCTTCAATCTGCGTTTCTACATTGTGGGTCTTCAGGGCTGGAGATGATGCAGCATTTTGTAAACTTACTTAATCAAGGGAAAGAAGTCTATTTTCACTGAGCATTACTCAGGATCAACTTTTTTTTTGAGCATAGTTGACACACAATATCACATTATTTCAGGTATACGACATAGGCATGGTGAGTTGCTATGGTATGCTATGCTCACTCACCATCTGTCACCACACAGTACTACTACAGTATCGCTGAGAATATTCCCTATGCTGTGCCTTCTATTCCCATGACTTCTTCATTACAGGACTGACACTTTGGGGAATATTCTTGGCCAATACCGATCCTTAGATATTTTCTTCTTTGCTTTATTTTTCACCTCACTGAGCTAACCTCCAATCCTAGAGAAGGAGAAGAAATGAAGTGCTAAAAATAGGAACTCTCACATCTGAGAGTAATTGTCATGTACAGTCTTGCTCCCAACAGCAGGAACATCGCCGGGGAGCAGACTGTGCACATTCCAGTCCCTTTCCAGGTGTACTGAATTGGAATCTACAGTTTGGCAGCATGCCCATGTGATTCACATGCACATTAAAGTCTGAGATGCCGATTGAGGGTGCTTGGTAGTAGGCACCGAGCTCAGTAATTCTGATTTGCTGTATCTGTGGTGAGGCCCAGGTACGCCATTTTAAAACATAACCTCCAGAAGATTCTGATGCACTGGTATTTGGACCCCTATTAAGAAACACTGATTTAATCTAAGAGCTTCTATGGCCCTGCTGTAAGGTAAAAGAACAGCCCTTCGATAATATTTGGTCTCACAGCTGCACCTCTGCAAGATAGGTGCTTAACAATCACCTTCATTGTTAGAAATAAGAAATGAAACCCTGGAGAGAGATGGAGAAGCCCTGGACCAAGGTCACCTAGGGGTCAGCAGGTGCACAAGGGTGAGCAACCACCCTCCTGTCCTCCCTCTCCACCTCCACAACCTTCCTCTTCCTCCCTAATCAGCTCTTTATTCACCAGCTAGTGCATTGCTCACAGCGCTTTCTGAGTCTGCTTTTGTTTTTAGTGAAAGGCCGACAAAACACTGATGGTTATTTGTGCTTGCTAATGATAATTCTGATCAGCTCAGTTCTGTCAGCTGACTCCCCCGCTGCCAGGGGCCCACAGAAGCCTGCTTATTCAATCAGGGACCGTCCCATTTTCTAATTACCAGCATCATTTGGGCTCGTTTCCTCCAACTGTGAACTTACTGGAGTTCAGGCTTCTTCAGCTGTTGCATTTACATGAGAAATGGCTCATCTGTCACGTCTGTGTCTCAGTCTCCCCCTCCCTGTTGGAGACCAGATGCAGTGGGTTCCCAGGCTGCTGCTGACCTGCAGGTCCCAACGGGAGCCATGAGGCAAGCCCTGTGGGGGATGCACACACTGGCCTTCCTCACTGGGCGGGCCAGAGCGACCTCTTCCCAGCTTCTGAATTCCAAATTGTACTCCCATTCTGAGGCCAGAGAGGGTCACCACTGTCCCTGTTTGCCAGGGATCGAGAGGTTTTCCAGGACATAAGACATTTTATGCCAAATCTGGGAGGGTTAGTCACCTGGACACAGAAGTATGAGAGCATTCAACACCGCCCAGGTGATCTAGTTGGAATCTAAAACAGAAAACTGAAAGTTGGGGTACAGATGATGATACTAAGACTGATACATCCCTTCACTGCTCTGTGCCTAATTTTGCTTTTAATCTCTATTGCTAATCCAATAGGATGAAGCTTTATTTCCAACAATGAAAAAGTGGATGTTTGCTGGCATGTTCTGAGATGAAGGTGGCACCAAGGGAGGAATGACTGGTATATAATCTCTGTGAATGGAGACATATTATCCTCAAAGTACTCTTCCTAATTCAAAACACATTATGCACTTGCTATGTACTTGGCAATGTGGACACACCAGCATATATCCTGTATCCCCCACTCTCAAAGAGTTGACCATCCTATGGGAGACATCAATACAAACAAGATACATTGCATCTGTTACAAAGATACCTAGTGATCATTAAGATGGCAAAAAGCCATGGGAGCTGGGAAGGAAGAAGTGGGGTACCTCTGCTAACTATATGCCAGCTACTTTATATTCACTATCTCATTTAACAGCCAACATTTCTTAAGCCATTACCATGTGACTAATCCATTTAATGTTTACAACAATTCAATTATTACACCCATTCTATGAGTGAGTAAAACAAGGCTTTGAGAAACCAACTACTTGCTGAAGATTGCAAGTTAGTAAATGAAGAGTTTGAAACCAGAAAGATGGAGTCTGGTTTTAAGCACTGAGGTTGAATCTCCTCCCCTGTGAGGTGCTGGACTCTCAACACAACCAGTGTGCCAGACACTCCATCAACATTAGATGAAAGCTACCGGGGAGGCTCTGGGAACAGATGAATGCGGCTGTCCATGGCGGACACATGGCAGAGAGGAACGTGAGGCGGGGTCTCTGAGTTCTACACTGTGCAATCCCATGGCATGATATCAGAAATGTCCCACTGGAGGTATGGGAACTCAGAACACTGATGTTCTAAAGGAAGCTGTCGCTCAAATGCTGCCCTTCTGGCCCTTTGCTGCATTAGATTCTAAAGAATGCACCCTAGAATGTGAAGCCAAATGCCTGACTTACTTATCATCTTGTAGGGGCTGAAGATGAGTGTGTCATTGTTTTACATGTTTTTGATTGCATCTGTAAGTTCTGCAAAACATACCCTTCTTATGCCTTAGAACATTTTAATAATAACTTGGGCTACCTGGGTGGCTCAGTAGGTTGGGCGTCCGACTTTGGCTCAGATCTTGATCTCACGGTCTGTGAGTTTGAGCTCTGCATAGGGCTCTGTGCTGACAGCTCAGAGCCTGGAGCCTGCTTCAGATTCTGTGTCTCCCTCTCTCTCTGGCCCTCCCCCACCCACACTCTGTCTCTGTCTCTCAAAAGTAAATAAACATTAAAAAAATTAAAAAAAAAAGAACATCTGAGTAACTTGTGTTGCATATATAGGGTACCTGATATAAGCAAATTAAATAAAAATGTGTTGATCTGACATACTATGACTGATTTTAATATTTTCATTTATACAGTCAACTTAGAAGTTAGGTGTTCTAGCACTATTAACTACTGAAAGTGCTCATATGGATAAAAACAGTCCATAAGTACAGTATTCTTAGATACCGGACTATGCTATGTATCCAGAGCCTGACATTATATAATTATTATTTTTTAAAAGCTTATTTACTTATTTTGAGAGAGAGAGAGAGAGAGAGAGAGAGAGAGAGAGAGAGGGAGAGAGAGAGAGAGAGGCACAGGAGCAGAGGAGGAGCGGAGGGAGGAAAAAGGAGGGAGTGTGAGGGGGGTAGACAGAGAGAGAGAGAGAGAGAGAGAGAGAGAGAGAGAGAGAGAGAGAGAGATTGAGAATATCTTAAGCAGACTCCGTGCTGCTAGTGCAGAACCTAATGCAGAGCTCAATTCCAAAACCAGGGGGATCATGACCTGAGCCGAAATCAAGAGTCAGATGCTCAACCCACTGAGCCACCCAAGTCCCCTTATAATTATTGTCCTCAGAAACATTCTCAATATCTTTTTCTGTTAACTTTATAGGCTTTGGTTTGTGTTAAATGAACACATAATTTCAGATAATTAGGCATGAAAAACATTTGCTAATATGTAAAAGCATTAAAATTAATCACCCTGCAATTACGATTAAAAAAACATAAAGGTAGGAAGGGTTCTGCTTCAAGCAAGATTTAAAGAAATAAAAGGTTCTAGGGAAAAAGTGATTTCCTTCTTGCTCCCTTCCACTGTTAACAATTCCTGGCTAACCCAGTCAGCCTTCCCCATGCCTCCGCTCTCTTCTAGAACACTGAGCTGTTCAGAGCCTTTCTGTGACTCTAGACTTTGGTCCACTCCTGGTACTGCAAGGTGTTGGAATCCTGGGGTTCTTCCTCAGTTACCGGAAACGACTGATCATTTTTTTATGGCTATGAAAGGCTTTCTCTACGGGCTTGTGCTCAGGTTTGTCTTACAACGGTCTTTATGCTTCTGCGTGTAAAGAAGAAACTGACTTTTGCTTCTATCCATCTGATATTTTGGCTCTTTTGGCTCAGTGAAACCAGCACAGTGAATGCTTCAGAGAGCCTCTCCCTTCTGGTGGACCTTCAGGGAAGGTATTTCCCTTGAAGGTTTCTCCACCCTCTTTGTTTCCGGTCAGAAGTCCCTCTTTCCTTTGTCCTTGACTATTTCTAAAATTAGCTTTGTAAACTCTTTCCATCTTTTAACTCCCTTGAGCTGTTTGCGCACCTTTTCTTTTTGTACTATTTACCCAAAGCTGTTGGAGAATTTCAGTCATTAAACATTTCAGCTTCTTCCCACACTACTTGTCCAACTGAATTCAAAGACAACTTAATTCCTCATCCTGGTAACTCTCTAGAAAGCTGTGGTGAAAGACAATGCAGAAAATGAGCACTCTTTAACCAATGTTATACCTTATTTGTGTTCAAAAAGTCCTGCTTTGTTCCAGAACTCTCAGTGATGCAAACAAAAATATTTTTTTGCCATGTACTTTCATAGCACAATAATAGATTTCAAGTTGAGAAACTTTAAAGGTGATACATAAATTTCTTTGCCAGATACAGATATGGTACCATATCAAACATCTCTCTTTCTCTCTCTCTCTCTCTTTTTTTTTTTTTTTTTTTTTTTTGCATTTTGATTCTTTAACAACAGAGCCTTGCTGACCCAGAGGGACTGCCTCTCCAGGGCTAGCCAATTCCTAGACGTAGAAAACAACTCACCCTACAGCTGTTTACTCCCCAATCAATCCAGAGCCCACAGCTCCAACCACCTCCCCTATGCCTCTCACCCTTAGGGCTACTATTGTCCTCTATCCATTACTCTAGATCCAGGTACCACAAAACTAAGACAGCCGTTAATCCCCAGAGCCTCCTGAAATTATTCAAATTAGTCAATTCTAATCCTGTTTACCTTGGTTCACCTGTTCCTTCCCAGAAAAACCCCAATAAAGGCTTTTGCCCATATTTTCCCAGCTCCCTCTGCCTGTGACCAACCCTGGTGGCTCCCCTCATGCCTTGTCCTGCCCCCAACCTTGACATGAGGTACCCCTGCTTCTCTTCAGATCTATGAGTATAATCCTCTATCTTTTCAATGGCAGTTGTTTCCTGATCTGTTGGCCTCACCATATGTAAATAACAATAAAACCTATACTTAAAAAACATGTACATAAAGAGAAAGGAAAATTGACTAGCAAAGGACCATAGCCTGGGCCCTGCGTTGGTCATTATTTAAATGGACTTGGATGAAAGTTAGTTGCTCTGTCACTTATATGTAACAAAACTGCCACTTTTAATGTTTTAAGAAGAAAGTGTGACTTTAGGATAAAGCACTGTATTATACTGGATAAGAAAGTACTCTGGAGAGCTGACTAGAAATAACTGTGAGGAGGGGCGCCTGGGTGGCTCAGTCAGTTAAGCATCCGGCTTCTGCTCAGGCATGATCTCAAGGTTGATGGGTTCAAGCCCTGCATTGGGCTCTGTGCTGACAGCTAGCTCAGAGCCTAGCGCCTGCTTCAGATTCTGTGTCTCCCTCT
This sequence comes from Suricata suricatta, assembly GCF_006229205.1. Taxonomy (NCBI): domain Eukaryota; kingdom Metazoa; phylum Chordata; class Mammalia; order Carnivora; family Herpestidae; genus Suricata; species Suricata suricatta. The sequence goes on along the minus strand of NC_043712.1, from coordinate 42,301,360 downwards.
CTCTCTGCCCCTTCCCTGCTGGCACTCTCTCTCTGTCTCTCACAAATAAATAAAAAACATAAAAAAATTTTTAAAAGAAATAGCTGTGATGAGGACATCCACATTAAGATACTAAATGTTAACAAAAGATGTTGGGGATTTCAAGGGTCCTTGACTTCTAAAGCACAGACTGATCCTACTGGAAAAACACCTTACGAAGGAAATACAAGGAGTTCCCATTCATGGAAACAATAATCAAAAAGTTTTTTAAATCAAATGTTCTGGATTTTAATATATCCCATTAAAATGCATCACAGGAAATTCAGTATGAAAAGCAAAGTCCCTGAAATACTGTATTCTCATCTGGAGCTGACTTATGTCTCCCCATGGAGACAAAGTGCTTCCTTCTGTCTCTGTCTCTGGACTTAAAGCACTTCCTTCTGTCTCTGTCTCTGAAGTCAAAGTGCTTACCTCTGTCTTTGTCTCTGAACTCAAAGTGCTTACCACTGTCTCTGTCTCTGGAATCAGAGTGCTTACTTCTTTCTCTGTCTCTGGACTCAAAGCTACTCAAAGGCAGTTTTGCTTGACTTGGCATGCCTAGCAGCAAGACACATAGTGAGTGCTAAATATGTATTTACTGATTAAAGGAATGTTTCTGGATATCTTTGAATAGGGGTATAACGGATTAGGTGAGAGATCAAAGACGTTCATTTAAGGGCGTAAGTAAATAGGTAGAACTGAGAATTAAAGTGACTCTGTCTAGCCCAAACTATTACAGTCCCACTATGTTCTGCCTCTATAATCCCACTACAAACTTCTACAATCCCACTGCATTGGTGGCTGTGTACATCTTGGCATCTGCCCATGAAGATGACCTGTACCTTCTGTCTCATGCTGCAGGCCTTGGCTGATGGCTCACCACGAGTGAGCATTTTGCATGGGTCTGGCAGTGTGCTGTGACAAAAAGGCTGAGTTCCTAGAGGTAGCATGGTGACACTTACCAAAGGCTCTAGCTCCTTGCGGTCTATGAGGTTCATCTCTGTGACGAAGTAATAGAAGTGCTTGTAGCAGGTGTTGACATGGGCCTCTGCGCCCATCACAATGACCCGGTCAAAGTGGTGGATGTAGACGTGGACAAAGACTCGGAAAAGGCGGCACAGGATCTTCTTGCAGATCTGAAGGAAGTTCTTTGGGAAGGGAACACCTAGAGAAGTTAACAAAAAAAAGAACAAAGCCATGATGGGAAAGCTCTGGAAGCCCAGGAGCACATGTGTTAGGCTGGTGACCCATTCTGGACCTGAGCTCCCAGGCCAGCCTGCAGGTGCCTGGCTCTTGGGCAGCTGTGTCAGATCCCACCTAAAAAAGTGGCTAGAATCCTGTTATATTTAAATGCCAACAATGACCAGAGACCAAAAAAATGAATGAAAAGGGCCAAGTTTGTTTCTTTATCTGAATGTATGTGTTTGTGTGTATATATCTGTGTATATCTATCCATATGCATATCTATGTCTAGCTGTATATAACTATATATATGTGTATATATGTTTGTATATATATCTGTGTATATATATACATATATGTGTATATACATTGGTTATATTTTTATAAAAATATTCATTTTTAAATAGAAATGCATGCTCTCCCTTTTTACTTTTCTCCCCCACTTTATAGAGCACAAGAAAGTTCATTTCCCTCTTACATCTAACATAAAAAAACTGATGGGGGGAGGGCAATGCTCCAGGGAAACAGGCCTCCCTGACACACAGTGATGGGGGTATTGAGGACGGTAGCAAATCAGAAAGCACTTTCTCCTCAGTGGGAGCCATTGTGGCAAAACTCCAGCCAAGGGTGGCCGTACGGGAATCAGGACTGTTCGAACTTCTGGTTTTTCAGAATAATTCAGAAATGTGGAGTTCTTTGTCAATTTGCTACATTTTTTAAACATTATCAACTAATCTAAAGCTTAACAAAAATACCAATGGTCAAGACATCTTTCTAGCTTCATTTTGCCTACAGGCTACCTGTGTACAAATTCTGATCCAAGTTTTTCCTGAGATTCGCTGTTTCTGAAGTGGGCAAATGCAGCAAACTCCACAGACACTTTGCATTACACTTATTACCACTTCATCCTCTTGAGGAAGGTAAGAGTGGGTTATGGGGCCAGAGGAGACACCCAGATTTCCTGTCTGATGACCACTATGGCTAGCTGGTCAGAGCAACACACATCAAGATCCACAAGCCCCCTTCCTTTCCCCCTCTCAAACACTGTTTAAACTCTTGTTATTTACACTGTTCTAAAATGGTGCCATGTTGTAAGTTCAACAGACTTTTATTACCTGCTCTGCAACCTTTCTATCTGTATGACCACAGGCAAGATATGTAACCTTTCTGAGCTTCAGTTTTGCCATATGTAAATAAAAGTTCCAACAGCTGTGAGGATAAGCTACAGATAAAAATTCCAGGGGCTGTGAGGATGAGAAGTGGTACTCGTGTGACTTTGGTTTCTCATCTATAAAAGAAGGACCATAATAAAGCCTTCCTTGCATGAGCAGGAGGGTGTTAGTATGAATAAAATCCTTCAACAGTGCCTAGAACAGAGTAAGAGCTCACTAAACGGGAATGGTCCCCTTTTCTCTGCAGTACAGGGTCTGGAGCACCTCGCTGTTGTCATAAGGAATATATTACCTTTATCAAGAAAGGGTAGACATGGCTACCAGCCTTTCATCAGAATTGCAGAGGGTGCTCCCTTAGGAAGCCTGAAGTTTTGCTGTCCGTTCCTTCACAGGGTCCCAATGGCAGCTGTCTGGTGAGACACTCTGTAATGGGATCACCTGGGGCCCCAGGGCACGAGGAGAGAGACAGAACATGACTGGCAGCCGGCAGAGGGAAGATCTGCCTCCCTGGGGCCCCTCACTGGTATTGGCTTTTCTTCAAAGACAAAGTGGGACCTATCAAATGAACCCAGGGAGAGACTCGGGCACAGCATGGCAGCTGTCTGGGCAACAGACGCTGGGATTCAGGGATGGAGGTGAGGTGAAGCTGGGGAGGTGGTGGTGGGCAGCCTCTCACAGAAATTATGGGTGGTTTTCTATGCTGAGGAGAGGCCAGCAAAAAGCACTGCTGCCAGGCTGGGGAAGGTTCCTGAGTCTTCAGAGAAGCTCAAGTCCCAGAGATGATGGAATCCCCTCCAAGTGTGTTCCCATGAGAAGAGGGGCCCTGTAACCCACACAGTGACAACACCAAGGGCTGACATGTTTCCTTTACAACCTATCTGCAGAGTAGGCTTTACTACCCATCTGTCACAGACGACGAATATGGAAGCTCTGAAGCATGGATTGACTTGCCCCAGGCTATTTTGCTAAAAAGTGGCAGAGCTGAGATTTGGACCTAGTCAGTTTGATTCTAAACACCAAAAGATCTTGTTAAGTTAGAAGTGTAACACTCTCTACCAAGGATAGAGGCATAGCCTGATTGCTAAGTGTAACAAGGCATCCAAAGTTACTCTTTGGGGGTACAGAAATATGATTTAAAAAAAGAAAAGTGGTGGAGAGGGGGAGAAGTTTGAAAGAAGCCCACACCCTTGGCAGTCACAGATTCAAGGGGATAAGAGGAAGGCTAATATACTCCGCCGCCTTCAAGGAGAAATGTGTTTTCTCTGCCCACGCCTTAGGACTGTGGATCTGGGACTAATGGTAAAAGCTAACACCAACTGAGCACTTACTATGTTGCAGGGACTGAGCCAAGAGATTTACACAGATTAGCTGATTGAGTTCTCAGAACAAGGCTGGAAGACAGGTACTATTATTATTGTTTCCATCTCAAAAATGAGAAAACAGAGTCAGGAAAATTAAGTAGCTGCCCAAGGTCACCTGCCAAAGGTGACGGAGCTGCAAACATTAGAGGAAGGGTCTGGGTCAACCCCAAAGCCCAGGGCCACCTTGAACACCTGAGATACTGCTCTGGGGCTCCGCACACACGTGCAGTTCTGTGGCCCTTCCTTTCTGCGTGGCCTGAAACCCCTCCAGTGGGTTTACCTTTCATGCTCCCTCCCTCCAGTCTCTGTGGAGACACACCAGCTACTAGAGAACATGGGAGTCTCAGCCATGCCAGTGCCTCTGCTTGACCGGCTCCATGCCCCACACACTGATTAACAATCACTGATTAACTCTTGGGCATACTGAGGATGCTCATGGCAATTGCTAGGTCCCTCTAGATGGCCCCAATTTGCCATCTTTCTCCCATCCCTATTCTGCTCAGTTTTGAACTCCTGTTCCATTCCATACCTGGTCTTTGGCCCTGTCTTTGTCCTCAAACTTGGTTTTCGTCTTATCTCTCTCTCCTTTGGGGCTATGGCTGGAAATTATCTTGAGAGTAGCTGAGTTGCTTTGAAAATTTGGAAGGTCTACTTTTAAAGTCCTAGCCCTACAAGTTACTGGCTGTATAGGCAGGTAACTTCACTCTCCTGGATTATAAAATAAAGACTTTTGCTTTGCAGTGTCCTTATACTAGTATCTGTACTGTAATGGGTATGTAGTGAGAACTTTTGGACTAAGTTCTATTTTTTTATTTCTCACCTGGATTCCTTGAATAGGTAAAACCCCAGGCTCAGAATCTCTGGACTCTAGCTGCTAAGTTTGATCTGACCCTTTCATCATTCTCCCCCTTACATACAATTCATTCTTTAGAAGGGAACGGTGCAAACGGTTCAAGTCAGGACGTGCTCAGCATGCACCAGTCACCTCAGGCCAACTCTGGAAGCTGAGAGGTCCTGGGCCAAGAGTTCTAGGGAACCCAGAAACCCCAGTGAGCTCTCTGCTAACCCAGAAATAAAATCTCAGTTCATGGAGCATGGGGTTAAGATTAAGAAAGCTACATAGCGTTGGGAAGTTCATTCCATATTATCTATGGTCCAGAGGCTACTCCTATAGTTTGTGTAACATTTTAGCTCTTTTCCTCCCTTCTCTTCAGCCTTCCAGTATTCAGATTTGTGTGTGTGTGCATATGTATGCATGTGTGTATATTTGTGTACGTGTGTGTACTTGTATATATGTATGTGTGTATATGCGTGTTTGTGTGTGGTAAATATATGAATGTATTTATGTGTGTGTACATGTATGCATATGTCTGTGTGGCATGTATGTCTGTGTGTTTTAAATAAGCCTTTAGAAGGTGGGAGGTAGAAGAGACCATTCCCTTTGATGTAGAAAATTGGATGTCCACCCCTTTGGTGGACTCTGGAGCTATCTCTGTGTAACTGGCTTCATGGCAGCAAGACAGGACAAGACTCAGCCCTGCTGACCCACTCCCTTCCTTGATAGGCCCCAGATAGGCCGATCATGAAAACTGATCCATCTGAGGGTTTTTGTCTTCATGGTGCTGCTAAGAAGTATCTAATCTCCACTAAATAGCCTGCATGATGCCCGACACGTGTGTGTGAAGTCCTTTAGTCCTAGGGACACCCTAAGCAGTGGTATTAATGTTGTAGTTTTGTTTTTTAAAGTATCTGAGGCTTAGCTCAGTGACAGTTTTTGCTCCTAGCCTCACAGCTAAAAGAAGATAATGATTTGGCTCTAAAACTCAGGTTTTTCTTCTGCATCCTGTTACTACAGGCTCCCTGGTAGCTGGGAACAGATCACCATTTTATGACCCACACTTAGCTCAGTACCTGGCTTATGGAAGGAGCTTGGAAAGTGTGTCTTTGCTTGCTTTAAATGAACACAGTTCAGCAACAGGAAGAATGAAAGGCTAATGAATCATCACAAATGGATGCTGGGCTTGTTAATGATTCCTGGCACCTGATGGGGCTGTACACTGGCTAGGTCTGGTCAAAGAGTATGTGCACATGTGGCACCACTGACCCAGCTCAGGACCACATCCAACCTTCTGTCCCTCTACTTGTCTTGCGTGGGTCAGATATTATGGACCCTTCACTTTAGTATTTTCCAAGGCATGTTTTAAAAATCACTAATCTTGGGAGATCTATGGCTAAAAAAAGAGGGTCATGAGATCAAGTGCATTTGCAAAACTGCTGTTTTCGGGGTGCATGGGTGGCTCAGTCAGTTAAATGTCCAACGTCAGCTCAGGTCATGGTCTCATGATTCATGGATTCGAGCCACATGTCAGGCTCTGTGCTGACAGCTCAGAGCCTGGAGCCCTCTTTGGATTCTGTGTCTCCCTCTCTCTCTGACCCTCCCCTGCTCTCTCTCTCAAAAATAAACATTAAAAACATTTTTAAAAAGCTGCTTTCATACAGGTTTACAATGTACTTCCGTGAGTAAAGGATTTGAGAATTTCTGTAGGAATAAGTCCTATTTTACTCTAAACCCCTTTGCCCCCCATAATATCTACTGGTTTAAAAAACAGTTTGTAATCATACTTCCCAGGTTTCATTTCTATCTCACTCTACCTCCTATTCACAATGTAGTCCTATGAAAATAGTTAGTCCCTCTAAGCCTCAGTTTCCCAATCTAGAAAGAAACAGGGATGTTAATGTTATCTGTAGCTCATGAGGTTGTTGTGAAGATTGAATACACACACATCAAAAAGGCTTTGCCTAATGCCTTGCGGATAGTAAGTGCCCTCTTGTGAACTGTTACTTTTAGTACCCCATGGCCCAAAGTTCTTTGGAACACACCTTGGGATGAAATTCCTCCTACATATTTGTTTTCAGGGGGGCAGCTTAGGTGCTAACACATCAATTCTGAACTTAAAAAGAACCTACAGTGGCAAGTACTCAACTAAGCACTGGGTTACATTCTACCTTATATTATTTTCTACGAGTTTTTCATATTTATATCTCATATTATTGTAAGCTCCCTGAACAAAGGGATTGTTTTATATTCTGAGTCTGCTTTTAAAAGTACCTGGCACAGGCGGGGATAGGGAATACTTATCAATCAAAAGTGAATCTTAAAAGAGCAGTGATTTTATTTAGTCAAGATGTGAGTCTATCATTTCCTGTTTGGGGGAGGATAAAAGCCTACAGCAGAAATGATAGCCTCTTGCCAGGGTCTTGACATGGTCCTGGCACAGGAAACTTAACACTACCTTTGGTGGAAAGGGAGGAGAATTCTATGATAAGAACATTTTGGTCTCACCTCAGAGGTGGGAGGAAAAAAATCTGAAACACCTCTTTCCTTATCATTAAAACCTCCCTTCTTTGCCTTTCATTGTATTTTTTCAGGTGCTGATAGTTAATTTTCAGTTACTTTACTCAATTAGAAAGTTAATGCCAGACAATATTAACCAGTAGTCTTACCTGAAGTACACTGCATATCTGAAGGGTTTGGAGTTAAACTTTGACTAGTCTTATTATAAACCAGATAAGCCATGTGACCATAATCCCAGACAGATATGCACCAACTGAAACAGAAAACAACCTTTGATCTGAAGGTCTCTAAGTGATTTGCAATCACCGATTGAGTCTCAGGGCAATTTCTTTCTTCACCCCACCTGAGGCCACCTCCCAGGACTCTCGGATTCAAGCTGGGGAATTTCAGACTCTAAGAAGTTAACCCCAAGGAGAAGATATGTTCAGAAGAGTGTTCTCTACAGAGGTGATACACACCCACACACACACACACACACACACACAACCTTGGATCTGAATGATCCTGGGTCATGTGATGGAATTGGGTCTCTGCAAATGGGTCAGTACTGAAATGAAGTTGGTGAACCTAAAACAGGGCTAGGCTGAGCTCAGATTCCAGAGGGAGCTGAGGCAAAATGCCTGGGCAGAGGTCAGAATCCCAAGCCAATCAGTCATAAGTGGTTCCCTCAGGAATTTGCTCGACAGTTAGACTCAAAGAAAGACTAAAGTTTGCTGGACGATCAGGCCAAGGAGGAGGCTGAGCCAGAGAGCTGGGATGAAGGCAGAGGGTGAGGGGAGCCTGTGGGGTCTGGACTCTGCTGAAGGCCTGACAGGCAGCCCCCAGCCCTGCCTCTGCTGCTCAGGAAGAGAGGTGCTCTCGGCAGGGCACCAGCATCTGACAGAGCCCTGCAGGTTTTATGAATGTGCCTAACCACAACTTTCTGATCTCCAAGCCGCATTCAGTATGAGAGCTAAATCGAGCATGGAGTATAATAATTTCTCTGGGGCCCCATGTCGATTTGCCTTTTATCTCTGACTTAGTAAATCTCCTTTCTCCCAAACAAAATTTAATAAAAAAATTCCAGTAATTTCTGAGCTCCCATTCATTTTCTTTCTTCTTCCTCCCTCCTCTCCCTTCCCTTGCACTGTTAAGCAGATGCCCCATTCAATCCTTTCTTTTTGGACACCGCTAAAAGAAAATAAGCTGTCTAAATGGCTTACGTTTTCTCTTTTGTTCTCTTACGAAAGCTGCAAAAGAAAAGAGTCCCTCAGAGACTGCAGAAATGCTTTGGATGACAGGGCCACATATTGAAGACAAAGGTCCCAAACTCAAGACCCAGGTGAGAGTTTCTGTGGTAGCTGTAATACATTCCTGTTCTGTTTTCTTTCTTTTCTAAGAGAATGCCCAGTGCTTGGGGAGGAGACTCTGGCCCATGATCACATTGGGTTAAACCCAGACTGTGGAGATGTGGAGAGTAAGGGCTAAGAGGTTGTCTCCAGGGACACCTGGAACTTTCCCCAAACATCCCAGGTTCCACAAGTAATTGGCAGATTCCAGCCTGTCATTTACTGTGTTAATGCCTTTACTTATTAAGAGCTCAGCTCAAAAGCTTCCCTCATCTCCAGCCTGAGGTTGTCTGACATCTGTCATCTGCTGAACCTTCTGGAGCACAGATCCCAGATGGTAATTCCATACTGCTCTGTGGACCCTGACTCAGGTCTGCCTTCTCTCCCAGAGGGTCCTCACAGCCGATCCTCGGTGCCTGGCACAGGGCCTGGAGCAGGCTCACCATGTAACCAATAGTTGCCACGTGCTGGACTGAGAGCTGAGCTCTTAAGTCACATGCTGACCCTAAAATCAAGCTCAGGAAGGAGAGGGGACTGACTGCTTGGTATTTCCAGCTAGGGTGTGATGAAAAGGGATCTGAAGTCCAGCCAGTGATTCCAGAACATGTGCTCTTTCCACTCTGCCAGGACACTCAAAGTGTAATCTCACAGTTCCTTTCATCTCTCTTTAATCCAACTGGAGAAACTGAGAAAGTAAAGCTTGTTAAAAGATGAAGGTGGAGGGGCGCCTGAGTGGCTCAGTCAGTTAAGCATCCGGCTTCGGCTCAGGTCGTGATCTCACGATTCGTGGGTTCAAGCCCTGCGTTGGTCTCTGTGCTGACAGCTAGCTCAGAGCCTGGAGCCTGCTCCAGATTCTGTATCTCCCTCTCTCTCTGACCCTCCCCTGCTCACACTGTGTCTCTCTGTCTCTCAAAATAATTAATTAATTAATTAAAAAAAAGATGAAGGTGGAAGGGGGAGGTTGGCTCTTACTTCCCCAAATGCATGTGGATTAAAGATAGTGGCTAAGGCGTCTGGTTCTGGCATTCATCAGACTTGGTTTCACACTCTTGCTGGGAGACTTCCAGGCTGCTTGTTCTTAAGAAGGTTTGCTCATGAAAAGGCTCATTTCCTCATCTGAGAAATGGGGCTAATAATACCTAGGTCTCTGTGAGATTGTGAGGGTTAAACACAGAGCACAGTGTCAGCAGACACTCAGGAGGCACTCGGGAACTAACAGCTGGTGTTGACTGTTCTTAGGAAGCTTTGGCTCCTCCTCATCAAAGCTGAGGGTGGGGGGAAGGACAAATGAAACAGGACAGATGAAGTTACCTTTTCTTCAAAGGGCAAACTCTCCTGGACAGTGGATCTGGGGAACATCCTGTGAGTTGTCTATGGAGTTTCCTCATGATCCAAGATGAAACCTAACATTCTGGCCCATCCTTTTGAGACCCCTGATAGCACATGAATAACAACAACCAGAAATGCTGACACTTCCCCTTAAAACTGTCACTCATGACTGAGGGCATATGTGCCATCCTTTTTGTCTTTGGGTACTCTTGGTAACCGAAGAGTGCACATATGAAAACCCCTGCACAAGTCACAGAATTCCCTCATTCTCAATAGTTCCTGAAGAAAAACAACATCCCACACACGTGGGAAAAGAAAACAGACCTCCTCTGGCAGCGTGGCGGAGAACATACCATTTCCAAAACACTTGCAAAACAAAGTGCAATTGGATCACGAGGAAAACAAACAGTGAACAAAAACCTTGTAACACAGATCTGCTTCTTACAAATACACATCCTCCTCCTCTGTTTCCACCTCTGCCCATTGCATCCCCATTCTCCCGCCTCCCAAAATGTATCTACATATTAACCTAAAGAAGACTTGTGCTCTGGCTGATGAAAAGTCAGCTGCAGAGGACTGACTCCTTGAAGCAGATGTTTTGTGTTATCTCCGTGCGTTCCTCAAGAAAGTGTCTGTTCGTCATGCCAAGGAAAACAATCCCGTGTAGCAAGACTTTGTTCCCCTGCCTAAAAAAAAAAGTCCCCAAACAAGCTGACAGCTGCAAATGGTTAGAAATAAACTGTCTACTTCCCTGTTCCCCAACTCCCTCTGCCCTTCCCCAGCACCCCCTGCGTTGCCCTCTGACCTACAATCACAGTGGTTGGACCAAAGGAAAATAGACTAGCATGTGATTATATGTTCTAAACAGATTGTTAATTCTTTCAGACATGCCATTTTGCCAGGCAGAGGAAGTGCTGTTTCAGCCACCCAAAGGAGCAACTGTAAATACAATGTGCCTGCCTCCCACACGTCCCTCTCCTCCCCATGTCACTTCTCTGCTGCCAGAGTCTGTTCCTTATCTGCCCATTCATCTCCAGGATGTCTGCGCTCACCCTCTGCTATCGCAGCATGGAGGTGGAAATAGACTAAGACCCAAGAAACCCTAAGGAAGATACTCATTCTCTACAGAAAGGCAATAAAGGCCTTAAAAAAACAAACTGTAGCTAGTTCAGACGTGCTGAATTTGCTGAAAATCAAATGGGCCAAATAGGATGGAGTGAGTCAAGAATGAGATGTTAATGAATTTCATTAGTCCTTGCAACTTAGACAGAAGTACCTGCACTTTGATCATGAGCCCCAGTTGGAATCTGAAAATGACTCAGCCTTCTTGTCATGGATGATAGACTGTGAGTATCTTCACAAGTAATCTTTCTTCCATTATGTGATGAAGGGCAACTAATACCAAATCTTGTCTGAAGGGTTTCTAGTCTGTAATTTTCCCTCCATCTATACCACCACTTCTCTAGCTCAAGCCACCTGCCTGGTTTGCTGGAGCTTCCCCCATCTATTCTTGGATTTTTCTAATCTCCCACTGGGCAGGTGGTGCTCTCCCTAACATGCAATTCTAACCAAGATGTCCACCTTTCTGCATTAAATTCTAAAGCATATTAAAGGTAATATCAGAGCTATTTAACATAGCAGGCAAGACCCGCTATGGTTTCAGCCTTGTGTATCTCTCCATCATCTCCTCTGGAGCTTCCTAGTTTGTATATAATACTCCAGCCTTCTGGAGTTAAGATCCTCTTCTGCTCACTTCTGGGAGTTGCCTCATACTGAAGAGTTGGCAGCTGGAAACCCTCTTCCTCAACTTCTCCTTTTTGTCTGGCTAACTCCCATCTGTGATTCAAGGTTCAACTACATTATCACTTTCTCTAGGATACCCTTCTTGTTCACCTCACCCCCGTCAAGTCAGGCATATCATGACACCCTGTACTTCTCCTATGACAATACTTACTACATTATCTTGTAATTGCCCATTTTTTAAGTCTCCCTTAGACTGCAAATTGTGTACTATCAGGGAATGCACTTTTACCTTTCTTGTTCACAATTATCTCTGGCATCAAATGCTTACCAGAACATGGTGGTCTCAGTGAGTATCTGTAGAGTGAATACATGAACAAATAACCATGTAAAGGGTAGGGGGTGGGTGAAGACTTCACCTACTTGGGTTGCCTTTGCTTTTCCCCTCCCCCAAGAAGCAGCCTTGAGTTACTGCCTGAAAACTTTTGTTCTGTGGAAAGTTTCCCCAGGGGAATTGCTATTGGCCCATGTTTCACCTTGCCATGTCTGAAGATATAAGGCCACAGTGAAAATTGATACTTATATCTCTTCATACTTGGCAGATCACAGAGAGAAATGCATTTTTCTATCAGGTTTTCACTTATAAAGAGAAAGAAGCAACTCCTGAAATCGTACTGTACATTTGTACTGAAGTGCCTATTTTCATCTAAATAGAAAAGTGCCAGACAGGTAGTTTTCCAAACTTAGAAAAGTTGGAAATAAGCTGGGATTGACTGACAAGTACTTCTGATACATGATGGGGGCAAGCAGGGAGAGGGAGAAGACAGCAAAGGAAAGGATCCTTTTTTCCAAAGGGTGGATGGATCCAGAAAGAATGATGACTGAAACTGAATTTGGGGAGTGCTTTGCAGAGCCACAAGGCAACAGTGACCAGGAAGAAATTAATCTGAGGCAGGGGTGTGACTGTTGGGGGATCTTCTGACTGTTGGGGGATCTTCTCCAGGCAGAAAGAGTCTAAGAAAAGGACACTTGGCCACAGATGTTCAGGGCAGACTCTGCCTCCAAAGACCCCTGATGCATGAAGCTGAGCGGGAAATGGCAGGTGGATGCAGAGGACTCTTTGCACCCACCTGAGCTGGAGGGGTGAGGGCAGGGACTGAGAAAGAAATAGCGAATCATTGTATTTGCATGTAAGAGCCAAAGAGGGTGAACCGGTGAGAGAGGGGTCAAACCAGAAATAGAGCTCTGATACTTGATCTCTGGGATCAAAGTTCAGCTAAATTCATGGACTAAGCTGTGTATCTGTAAATTACCTACTTGAATACAATCTGAACCAGGAATCACAAATTGAATGCGTTCAAGGGTCAGAAAGAGACAAAGAAGAATATAGCCGGCTGGGTGTAATAAGATAGTGAGCAGTGCATACAATGACAACTCGAGAGGGCTCTATGCAGGAAATGGCAGGAGCCCCTCTGCCTCGGCTGATTGGTGTTGAGCAGGAATATGGGTCCAGGACTGCCAGATCCTCTAGGAGTTTAGATTTCGGTGTGGGATCTGTTCACAGTTAAGTGTTGGTGGTTAGTTCAAAAACACTAAAAAATTTGAACATTTTATTAATGTTATTTATTTTTACATAGTTAACTCAGCTTGGAAAAGCTGACTTTCTATATGAAGACAGCTTAATTTTTAAAAACTTACATTAAAAAAATGTAAAATGCTCTGGAAGCAATGAGTGCACACAACACCAAGATCTTAGCTTGCTTTTTTTTTTTTTTAAGTTTATTTATTTTGAGAGAGAGCTTGTGCGTGCAAGGGGGAGAGGCAGAGGGAGGGAGAGAGAGAACCCAAGGCAGGCTGGGCACTATCAGCCCAGAGCCTGATTTGAGGTTTGAACTCACGAGCCATGAGATCATGACCCAAGCCAAAGGCAGACACCCAACCAACTGAGCCATCCAGGGGCCCTCCAGATCTTAGCTTCTAATACCATTCTTCAATAAAAGGAATCAGGGCTCCTTGGAGAAATGGCTGATTCTAGGGCTGGGACAGGAAATGTAAAAGATAGCCTGGCACACCTGGTTGTGCCAGAAAGAAAGGATGTCTTTGATAAAATCACCCCCTTGGGGGGATGTCTCAGGGATACTGGAGGCAACCTGAAAGAGCTCCTGAACCACCAAAGCTGGAATGGGAGCAACAAAATGAATGGAAGAGTACTGGATTGTAACCCAAAGTATAAAATAAGTATCCACAAGTCCAGATTGATGAATAATGATGATGAATGTGATTTAATAAATGAATGGAAAATTGACAAATATCCCATGCAGTGGAATTCCGGATAATTTATGTAGATACTTCACTCTGAAGGAGGTGGAGCCTCCTTTCATGCCACTGATTGTGGGGTACACTAGGTGACTTTTCTCCAAAGAGTACAGTATGGAAACAGTTAATGGAGAAACCTGGCAAGCACTACATTGGCCAGGTGATCAAGGTTAACACCAATGACAAGTCACGTGCATGGAGCAGATCTTTGATAGGATGTTATGAAAATGCCACTTCACGTTTGTAGTCCTACTCTGCAAAACCATCGCTCCTGTCTAACCATGAGGAAAACATCAAGGAAACCCAAACTGAGGGATTCCACAAAATATTTGACAAGTACTGTTCAAAACTGTCAAAGTCATCAAAAACAAGAAATGTCTGAGAAAACATCATAGCCCAGAGAAACCTAAACAGATTTGATGGTTAAATGTAATGTGGTATCCTGGGTGGAATCCAGGAATAGGAAGGGGTCATTAGGGAAAGATTCATAAAATCTGAATACTGTGGGAAGTTTAGTTAGTACTGTCGTCAGTTCCCTAGTTGTGAAGTATGTATTACAGATATAAATGTAACGTAAGATGTAACCAACATAAGAAACTGTGTCAGGGATGTATGAGTTCTCTCTGTACTACCTTTGCAACTTTTGGATAAATCTAAAGCTATTCTAAGTAAAATCTTATTTATATAAAAAATACCATTCTGTGGACCACAAATATTTGATTGGGACCCAGGACCATATTTTCCCCCCTTTGGTTCATGTACTGACATTTCTATGTTTACTGATGAACCTCTGATCAGGGCTGGCTACATAATTCTCAAAGCTCCTTGTTCACAAATTATTAAGTTTCAAGATGATGACAGCAGAGTATTAACTCAGCACAGGGCTCTCCTGAGGGCAGGCTCCATGTAACTGTCCACGACCTATGGCTGGGAAGCAGACAGTCTGATAAACAGCATGGTCTGAACAGAGCTCTCCAGCTCACAGTTATTCTTGCCAGACAAAACTCCCACCTATACTCTTCATTTGTTTACTAACCAATTTACATAGCTAACAAACATTTATTTATTTGGTGGTGCACTAGATCCTAGAGATTCATCAGTGAGCAAGAGGTAAATTGGACTGATAAATCATAAGGTTACTCTATAAGTAAGTGAACTTGGGCACTGACCCTAGGACCTCCCCCAGGCAGATACCCCTGAGGTTCATCCCCTCACCTTCTCGATTTTCCCCTTTTCTCCCATATCAACTGCAATGGCAACACTACTTACTACAATGGTATTTCTTGTAAAAAATATATATATATATATATATATAAAGTTTGTTTTATTTATTTTGAGAGACAGAGAGAGAGACAGACAGAGAGGGGCGGGGGGTGGGGGTGGGGGAGAGGTAATCCCAAGCAGCTTCATGCTGTCAGCCTGTCAGCACAGAGCCCAATGTGGGGCTCAAACTCCTGAACAGAGAGATCATGACCCAAGCTGAAATCAAGAGTCAGTTGCTTAACTGACTGAGCCACCCAGGCACCCCTACAATGAGACATCTGAAGAAAGTGGATTTTAAAAATTCTAATATTAAATATGTAAATGCTTTATGAGGCTATTTTTATAATATTTGCAATTAAAAGTTTCAGTTACTTTGGCTCCTAAGAGAAACTTTATATTTCCTGAGCACCTAATGGCATCAGACATTAATGTATATTAATACTGATTACCATAAACATACCAATAAACCCATGAGCTGTTCCCCCCACTTTGCAGATGAGAAAATGAGAAGCTTAAGAGAGGATGAGTCACTTGCCCAAGAGATACAAATGACAGAGAGTAAAACGGAAACTTCAACCCAGACCCACCTCACTCCAAAGTACACATTTCTCAAATAAAACACGATTTACCCTCAAAAACCAGGGCAGTTCCTTTAAAAACTATTTTTTAAATTAACTTTATCTTCCAGAAAATACCTCTGAATAGTTTGTTTTAAATATCCTTAATTAAAATAAATTACTGTGAGGATATTATCCAGTTTTAAAGTCCTTAATAAAGCATGGCTTTCGAGGAGGAGAGTCTGAGAGTTCAGGGAATTTGTTGCTTAGAATTTGGTGGAGGTAGGTAGGAAGAGCGGTAAGAAGACAAAGGGACTCCAGCAATTGCCTCTTTAGCATCTGAGATTCTAAAGCAGAGGGAAGAAGTTGAAGTTGCAGGCCAGCACCAGCCAGCAGGCATGTTTTCTTTGGACCACACATTATTTTGCAATGCTGCCAACATTTAGAAATTGGGAACTAAAGTCCAAAGATCAAGAATTCTGGCTTCTCTTGGCAAAACTCAGAAGACCTGGCACAGTTGGACTGAAATTCTCTCATGGCAACAGCTAAGTGATATCAGCTTCCTGTAAATAGGAGATGCTACATTCCCCTGGGCAGCTCCATTCATTTCATTCATTCACTTTGCCAGCTTGGACCCTTTAAAGAAAACACTGCACGTTGTCACACATTTGACTGCAGTAAGTGGTAGGCACTTCTGGCTGGGTGCCCTTTCTTGGAATAGGTCTTCTGCCTTTCAGGGGGAAGGGACTCTTTCCACCAAGGGGCCACCCCGAAATGGTGACCATGGACCTGTCACCTACTACTTTAACTTGGGTCCCCAGTCCCAGCTGTTGTAGAAGCAGGTGGTTTTGTTTTGTGTGGTGAGGTGAGGCTTGGTTGCATAGAAAACGTCTACTGGCTATACTGGAAAATGATTACTCTAGTGACACTGCCCCTGAGTATGTAATATTTTCAGATTCCTTCTTACCAGGCCTCTCTGAGCCCTGCAGTGAAACCATGCCCTTTCTAGTCCTCCGTCTGACACAAATGTGCAGAGGGCACCATTTGCTTGTTTGAAGGCAACTCCAGGAGGAGCATCAACAGACAGACTTCTGGGTTAATGAAGGCAATGGGCTTGGTATTTTTGCAACACAGGAGTGTCCTTCCTATGTCTTGTCTTTGTTAAGATTGACATAGACTTGTTTTCCTTACTGCCTGCATATTTGCATGATACACATAGACATTGCTAAACCCCCCTTCTGGTACATTTGGTGTATTCAATACTAACTAACTATGGTGATCCTTTGGTGATGTCACACAGAAGCACCGTCAGCCAGCTTACTCACTGGGGAGGACTGTGCACCTTGAAAGGCTCCGAGGAGTCCCAAGGAGACCACCTTGCAGAGCACATGTGCCCTAGCCCAGCACTACCTCTCCTAAGTTCCAATGAAGTTCTCACTTTCCTGGGCCGAAACACATTAGTACCCTTGGAAATGGTAATTAACAAACTTTAAATGTTTTCTAGTTTTGTGAAAGAACTTCTGACTTATAAACCTATGGTTTATATTTTCAGGCAGGTATTTTGGAATATGTATTTACAAAAATAGGTCATTGCCTAAATTATTTTGGTCTAATCATAAAGTTAAAATAATAGAAAATGTTGTCAAGTATAAATATCATTATTACACATAATCTTTCCATGAAATAACCACTGATAATATTTTGGTGTATTAACTTCTAATCTTTTATCTTAGAATATATATGTATATTACGTATATATGTTGTAATGGTATATTGTTTTTTAAAAATAAGATTGAAATCATATAACACATTGTTTGTATCCTCTTTTTTACACTTAATATTGTATCATAAGCAATGGACTGTCATAGATTCAGCAATTATGAGGACAAATAATATGTTTGGATGACTCTCCTTGAGAACATCTTCGGCAATTAGTCTTTGACATTTTCCCTGGTTAAATTCTTAGGAATGGGTTGAATCCCATAGATTGTATTAGTAGTTCATGCACATTTTGCACTTTACTCCATAGCAGATCTCTTTGTTTATAGAGATTACTAGCTTTTCTGTAAACCTTAAAATAAAATGCACGGGCTCTATGTATCCTGCAGTGTTGGTATTCACTGGCACACCAGTGGGTTCTCCGGCAGCGTGCACACCTGCTGGAGAAGCCCTGACCTAGGACTGAAGGACTAACACTGCAGACAGCAATTAATAGTCTTCCTTTGAGAACAGCAGTGGTTCTCTCACCCCTGGCTGCACATTAGAATCACCTGGGGAGCATCTCTCTCACACACACACACACACACACACACACACACACACACACACACAAGAATGGCAATGTCCCACACTAGAACAACTAAATCTGAAATTCTCCAGGTGATTCTAACGTGTAGCACTGGTTGAGAAACACTGGCCCAAAACCCCTTATTCTTAAAGTGTGGTGCTTGAACCAGCAGCACCAGCATTATGTGGGAACTCACTAGAAATGCAAATTCCCAGACACCAACCCAGGGGTACTGAATCTGACTCTTTGGGACCAGGGCAATGTAATCAGTGCCTTTAAAAAACATTTTTTAATGTTTTTTAATTTATTTTTGAGAGACAGAGAGAAACTGCATGAGCAAGGGATGATCAGAGAGAGAGGGAGATAGAGAATCCACAGACAGGCTCCAGGTTCTGAGCTAGCAGTCAGCACAGAGCCCAACTCGGACCCACAAACCGCGAGATCATTACCTGAGCCAAAGTCGGACACTTAACCAACTGAGCCACCCAGGTGCCCCAATCAGTGCATTTTAAGATGTCTTCCAGATAATCCTGATCCATGCTAAAGTTTAAGACCACTGGCCTAGAGTATTCCTAGTGCACGTTCCTGGTCCAGGGATATAGTTTACTTAACCAAGCAGGGGAGCTTATTAAAGATTCATAGAATCTGGTATCAGAAAGATTGAGTTTAAGTCTCTTGTCTGCCACTGACTAGCCAAATGATCTCAGGCAAGTGAATTAGCCCCTCTAAGGCTCAGTTTCACCACAGAGGACATGCAGATAATATTAACAATACACCTACCTCATTTGGTTATGAGAATTTAATGGAAAAAAAATAATGAAAGGCATTTTGCAACATGGGTAGAGCTCGAAAAATATTTGCTATTATCATTACCCATCTGAGATACCACTTTTAGTGGTCAGGAGGCTGGAAGGAAACTTCAGAGGTTGAGGAAACCAACTGATCTGATGATCTGAACATCCCACACAAATATTTTTTCTGACTGTTCTCTAGCACAGGCTTGGATTTATATTATACCTACCATTGGCATGAACAGATGAGTCCCCAGGATAAGATAATAAATCATTCTCTCAGGAGCTGTCTTCAAATTGTGGAAACACTGAAAATATATGGCTTGAGACACAGGCGTGGTCACCTGGATATGAAAACTGCCAGGGGTGGTAGGAGGGGGAGAAGGAATGGAACCCCACATTACCTAAACCAATGTTCTCAAATGGGGGCCAAAGGAAGCACTTGGAGGGTTCATTAAAACACAGATTGCTGGGTTGGGGGCGTGCCTCAGTGGCTCCATCAGTTAAGTGTACAACTTCAGCTCAGGTCATGATCTCACAGTCTGTGAGTTCCAGCCCTGTGTCAGGCTCTGTGCTGACAGCTCAGAGCCTGGAGCCTGCTTCAGATTTTGTCTCCCCACCTCTCTCTCTCTCTCTGCTCCTCCCCCATTCATACTCTGTCTCTCTCTGCATCTCGGAAATAAATAAATGTTAAAAAATTAAAAAAAAACACAGATTGCTGGGCTGCACCCCAGAGTCTCTGCATGTTTGGGGGTGGAGTCCAGGCTTTATACTTCCATCAAGCTCACAGGTGATGCTTATGTAGCTGGTCAGACCACATTTTCCATGCTAAACTGAAACTTCATGAAACTGAAAGACCACACTGAATGATGACCTATAAAAATTTCAGAAAGGAAGAAATACTCTCTAACACATTCACATTTCCTTTTGTAAAATTCAAATTCCTTTTGATGTGCTATTTAGAGTTGCCTCAAAACAGGACTGGCCAACTTGACAGACACGCTGATGGTCATGTTTTCATTTGAAGTCCAGGTACTGTGCACGGTGCTGGAGAGAAGGAGTGATGGGTGGTTCTTGCCTCCAGGCTGCTCTCATGGATGGTGGTGGTGGGTTGGGAGACCAGTCACTCCCAGCTGCACCTCTTCCTCCCAAGAAGCCAACCCACACCAATCATTTAGTATGTCCTAAGCATTTGCTTTTTATTTTTAATGTTTATTTATTTTTGAGAGAGAGAGAGAGAGAGACAGACAGACAGACAGAGACAGAGAGAGGCTGAGAGAGAGACTGCAAGTGGGGCAGGGGCAGGGATAGAGAGAGAGGGAGATAAATAATCCAAAGTAGGCTCTAGGCTCCAAGCTGACAGCATCTTTGGGTATAAAATGACTGGGAAAGACAGAGCCTGGGCATGTGATTGAAGGGACAGGAGAAACTGAAGTCTTATCATACAGGGAAGTTAAGAGAAGGGTTCAAATACTGGAAGATTGTCACTGGAAAGACAAAAGGGAAAAGAAAATAGCAAGCCATCTGTCAGGGCCACAAAACTAACAAGCACTAGAGTGGAATTCCAGCCCATTTCTTTCTGACTTCAAAGTCTGTTTTCTTTTCACACTCTATTCCACCTTCTTAGGACCAGAGGCAGTCCCTTTCTTCTTCAGGTAAATGCAAAGATAAAACTTTGTATCACCAGAAGTGTCCAAAAGTGGGATGTACTGCTTTGGGTGATGGTGAGAGCTTCCTACACAAGGAGGTATACGGATGGAGGCCACCTGCTACTGCTGGGGAGGGAATCCAGGTAAGAGAAGGTGGTTTCCATTTCTGGCTATGACAATCACCTACGTGTGTTTGCAGGACAGATTCCCAACCGCTTTTCTGATCTTCCTCTAGAATAGGGAATTATTCAAAGCATCTTCAGGAATTATAAAGCAGCCTTAGGTAACTGTTAGGGTGTCCTTCACCGAGATCCTATGGCTATAGAGATTCTGGTGTAAGAAAAGGCCATCTGTATCAGTGCTGATAGTAACAGTAACAACACTAGTTAACTGCTGAGTGTTTTCTCTGGGCCAGTCACATGCCCAGGCTCTGCCTTTGTCCAGTTATTTTATACCCAAAGATGTATATAGTTCCCCAGGTATAGTCCTGGGTCAGGGAATAATGCAGAGCTGGCAGGGGCTGGGTGAGTGGACCAGAAACCAAAGCGTGAGCCAGAGGCATAAGTAGACTCACAAAACCCCCCTAGACCTCATCCCTACGGTCATTCAGCTGAGCTGACCTCCAGTTCTGTGTATTACATTACTAAGCCCTCACAACCATCCCACTGGACAGACACCACTGCAATCTATTTCACAGATGAAGAATTGAGTGAAGGCAGATTTACTTCCCTGCCCAAAGTCGCAGCACAAGGAGTTGAAGGAGCGAGACTGTGAGTCTAAGCAGGCTGGCTCTAGATCTTCACTCCTAACCACAGTACCTGATCTAAAACCATCTAGTCCAGGGCAGATTCTGAATGAAACCTACCAGTGGTTAATTTCCCAATTAATAAAACTGCACAGTAAAAAAAAGCACCAGAAGTGAAACAGATTCAGACCTTGAAATGAGCATGAACTGAGCTGCAAAGCTCTCAAGGTATAAAGTCTAGAAACTTCTTTATTCTAAATGTATTATATTGGGTTCTTAAACCTTAAACTTTTAAACACAGCACAAAGGGCATCCAAGTAATTGGCACTACCACTCCTTCACCTAAAAACAAAACAATACTTAAGGTGCTTGGATGGCTCAATCAGTTGAGCCTTTGACTTTGTCTAAGGCCATGATTCATGGTTTGTGAGTTTCATCCCCGAATTGGGCTCTGTGATAAGAGATCCTCTGTCCCCCTCTCTCTCTTGCCCCTGCCCCACTTGTGTGCACATGCTCTCTCTCAAAAGTAAACATTTAAAAAACTATATACATAAAAAAATAAAGCTTGCTTACTTAAAATGGTTTTATTCTGTCATGGAATGTTTAAACAAAATAGAATGAATGTATTGGCACAATGGTTAAAACATTAACTCCAGTGAAACTCCTGATGTGCTAATTCAACAGAACCTGCCCATGCCTTTCTGGGAAGAGTTGGGTCACCCCTGCTTGTAAGGTGTGTCCAAATCCTCACCTACCACAGGTCTAGGGGCTACCACCAGGAGTGAAGCTTTATTTCAGAGACTTTCCCAACCAAGTATGCTCTTATTTCTTCTTTCTGGGCCAATTTCAAGGTCCCAGGAGGGCAGAGTACAAAAATAGTTGGGTCTTTATACTCTGAGTGCTGAACTCACTGGGGACTTTCCAGGTACATGCCCTATTAAACTAATCCTCTCATGAAAGTGCATTCTGGGTAAGATGGTTGGAAGCATGAAGCTGGTCTATCTTCTGACTGTCACTCCCTCTTCCCTCTGGCACTGCAAATCACCCTTGTTCTTGGTTTCAGTCCAGAACTCTTAAACTATTCTTGCTGTTTAATAATCCTCTCTCTCAAAGTTGTTCCCCTTGTGAGATTGGTTAAAACTTGCAGGAGACAGTTGGAACAGCCTGAACGGGATGTCTGGGCTTTTTCCCTCTGCCGAGGGAAGTTCACTGAAGCTATGGCTGGTAGGAGGTATAGCCAATCTTAGCTTTTTAGACCTAGAAATCATATGGGGAATATTGACTAACGCCACCTCTCACCAGATGAAGTGGCCTTTGGAATAACTCAGTTAACCTCTGTAGGGTTTCAGGCTCCTCAGCTGACAAACAAAAGGTCTGACTGAGATCAGCCTGTCTTAGACTCTTTACTGGGGGCACTGAGGTGCTTCCACACTGGTGGGAGGAACAGGGGATCTCTTCCACCTACTGATCCATTGTGACATTTGTGTTCTGTGTAGGATTTCGCTAGACAAAATTCAAGTTTGAAAATTCCTAGCATAGGTGATTTCTAAGGTTCCTCCCAGACCTAACATTCTATGGTTTTGAGATGCAATTTTCCACAGAAACAGAATGCTGTCTCTTCTTGGTGTTACCACCTCAACCCATGCTATCTGGAAATTGTTTGAGGGTTAACATCTCTTCTCTGGAGTCCTCAGGGCTACAAATTAGTCTCTGCCAAATGACTGGGAAACTACCTCCATTTTCTGCACGTCCTCTGATGGGACAGGATCCCTCACTGTCCCTGGAATTCTGCCAAGTGCCTACACAAACCAAGCTGGCTGCCGGCAGCAGGGGTCTGGGAGGAAAGGCCACTTTGGACATCACACCCCAGGTAGGCCTCTCATGGTACTGCCTGGTTTGTAATGGAATTAAAGACCATTTCCTTTCAGGTGTTGCCCTAGAATTCCAAGTCTGTGGGAAGGTAATTAAATTGGCAAGGGGCAGGCATAACCTGATAGGAGTGGGTGTTCTCAATCTGAAGCCTTGGTGCCCAAAAGCCCTGGATTCATAATTCCAACATCCCTCCATTCTGCTTATATCATCTTTCTGGGCCTCAGCTTTTTCATAGGCCAAACAGGTGAGGAAGTGACACTGTGTGTGTTGACAGCTTGGCACAGTATCTGGCACCATATCTGTTATTAACTGTTATTGCTGCCACTTTGTACTCAGTGAACACCTGGATTGCCTTAAAATGTGATGAGTAATAAGAGGAGTCCAAAAAATTAAGGGGCTCAAAGTTACCCAGCTGTGTGGATACCCATTGTTTTAGATAACATATCAGTTCTCTTTCTACAAGGACTTCTCTGCCTGAAATCCCAAGCTCCCCAGAACATACCAGGCATATTCAATGTTCCTAGTTATTGCCAGGCTCTGACTCATTCTTTGTACCTAGAAGCTGGC
Organism: Suricata suricatta; assembly: GCF_006229205.1. NCBI lineage: Eukaryota > Metazoa > Chordata > Mammalia > Carnivora > Herpestidae > Suricata > Suricata suricatta. Next base: position 42,277,828 of record NC_043712.1, on the reverse strand, counting down.
AAGTGTGAGCACTGTTCAGAAGATCAAGGCCAACGGTCCCCCAGTTCCTCCATGACTTCCCACCCCCATTCTCATGGCTTAGGGTGGAGAAAACCACTCCATATATCAAGGTACATTATGAGTTCCTTCATACTGATTCACACAAATAGCTCCTTAGCACCTACCTGGGCTGAGAAAAGACCAGACCAAGAATTCTACGGACTGTGCCTTCTCAGGACATAATAAAAGCCTGGTAAGTGTGAGCTTGTAGTGATATATGGTTCTCCAGCGTACCATGAGAGATGAAGAGATACTCGGGGGTCACTCAGAATGCTCCTCACTATAGAGCAGGACTGGGAGAAGCAGGGTGTATACAGTTTCCCTCTCCAATCCTGTTGAATGCACCATAGCAATATCATGAACTTCCAGGGCTTGGTGCTACGTGACCTTTAACATATTTATATGTTAAGCATATAAACAATTAAACAAGTAAAAGCTCATTAAACAAGAAGGTACTGGGGAAGGGGAGAACAAAATGATTAAGAAGAGAGAACAGGGGCACCTAGGTGGCTCAGTTGGTTGAACATCCAGCTCTTGGTTTCGGCACAGGTTATGATCTCATGGTTCATGAGTTTGAGCCCCACATCGGGCTCCATGCTGACAGAGAGGTGCCTGCTTGGGAGTCTCTCTCCCTTCTCTCTCTGCTCCTACTCTTTCCCCGCCCCCTCTGTCTCTCTCTCAAAATAAATAAGTAAACTTAAAAAATATTTTTTTAAAAAAGAAGAGACAACAGATGTAGAGGGAGAAGGAAATGTTCATCAATATAGACCTACTCCATGCCATGCACTATTAAAGTTCTTTATAAGAAAGGTAAAAAGAAGAAGTAACAAGAGTGTGGATTTGGAACCTAGCCTTCCAGCATTCACATTCTGGCACACGGTCTCTTGGACAAGTTATATCATCTCTCTGCATCCTGAAGTGCTCACTCACAGCACTCCATTAGGATGACACAAATTCATATGTGTTGGTGCTTGCACAACACAGCGTGGTGCATAGGAAATGCTACAGAACTTGCTCTTATTCATAAGGTTTCTCACTTAATGTCTCCAACTTATTTTGATCTTGGTGAGGCAGGCAGGGTCCAAGTTTTATAGCCGAAGAAACTTGGACACAATTTACCTAGGGTTACATGGGTAATAAGTGGAAGTTTGGGAATTCAGACTCAGCCTCAAATGATTACAAGTCAATTAGATAAATAAGCACTGATTCATGAAGGTTCCAGGAGACAGGGCCAGATACCTTGTCAAAGGAACGGACAGAATAAGTTGTGGGGTGGATCCTGAGTCAAGTCTAGAAGGGCAAGCAGGCTGTTTATGTGTGGGTGTGGGCATAGAAGGATACCTATCTGTAGAAACATATTATTTTCATTTTAAATCAGGACAGGGAAACCCTGTGAACCCAGTAAGTCAGTGCCTTTAAAGAGTGTTTTGGAATTACATACGTCCATACATTTCCTGGTAAGGTGCTGGCAGACTGCATTTCTAATTTGTGATTTATACTGTACTCTACCCAAAACATAGTGGGCATCTAATAAATGGTTGCGATTACCCTTAATTACTATTATATGTTGGCATGAAGTTAAATTTACATGCATTATCTAGCATTCCTCAAAGTTTGTTCTCATGGTTAGATGTTCCTTAAAAAAAAAAAATTAAAAGGGGCTCCTGGGTGGCTCAGTCAGTTAAGCATCAGACTTCGGCACAGGTCCTGGTCTCACAGTTCTTGAGTTTGAGCCCCACATCAGGCTCTGTGCTGACAGCTCAGAGACTAGAGCCTGCTTCATATTCTGTGTCTCCTTTTCTCTCTGCCCCTACCCCCATTCATGCTCCTGTGCATGCTCTCTCTCTCAAAAAATGAATAAAACATTTATTTATTTTTTGAGAGAGAGAGAGACAGTGTGAACAGGGGAGGGTCAGAGAGAGAGGGAGACACAGAATATGAAGACAGGCTCCAGGCTCTGAGCTGTCAGCACGCGGCTCAACAGGGACTTGAACCCACAAACGGCGAGATCATGACCTGAGCTGAAGCTGGACGCACAACTGACTGAGCCACCCAGGCGCCTCCTAAATTTTTTTAATTAAAAAATATCAGGATTAGATAATATGCTATTTACTAGCTCTTTCCAGGAAATTTCCTGGTGTATATAAGCCTTATGAAGGTTCTGAGAAATTCTACAGTAAAGAAACCTGCTTACTTTTAATGCAGTATTTCCTAAGCCTACTTGGCCACAGATTGCTTTTCTATGTAATAGAAACTCTGGGGAATGTTGAAATTACCTGATTAAATTTTGACTTCCCTGCGAGTAAGGGATAATTATCCCCATTTTTGAGGTAAGAAAATAGAAACTCATCCAGTCGGTGGTGGAGCCACTTCCAGACGCCCCAGTCTCTGCTTCCAAAATAAGAATGCTCACATTTCCAAAACACTGAGCTATAAAAACCACCATCACAAGCATGATATTTTTTGCTTTTCATTTTAAAATTTGTAGGTAAAACTAAATGTTAGTAGAATTAAACAGCTTGGCCAAAATCACAGAGCTCCTTAGGAGTGGAGAGAGGATCAGGCTGAAGTTCACTAGCTTTTAAAAATCTGTAAATGGAGAAATAAGCTACCATCATTTGTCATGAATGGTCTGAGGGCATGCTGGCTTGAGCTAAGAGCCCGCCCAACAGCTGACCTCTGATGGCACATGGGGTGAGTTGCAGGAACGCAACTGGGGAGAGCTTATTATTTCAGAGCTCAAGAGCTCAACCTCAGTCTGTTTCCCACTGGCAACTAGCTGGCACACTCCTCAGTGAACTGATGAAAACAAAAATCTGGCCATTGGCGATTATGCTCACTCTTATTAAAAACGAATGTTCTCAGGGGCACCTGGGTGGCTCAGTCAGTTAAGCATGATCAGACTCCTGGTTTCAGCTCAGGTCATGATCTCACAGTTTGTGAGTTTGAGCCCTGCTTTGGGCTCTGCGCTGCCAGTGCAGACCCTGCTTAGGATTTTCTCTCTTTCTCTCTGTCCCTCTCCTACTCGCTATCTCTCTCAGAAAAAATAAACTTGGAAAAAAAAAATAAAAATGAATGTTTTGCAGCAAACCCTATTCTTCCAGAGGAAACAGTAGTGGAGGAGAATGTGCTTTAGGATCAGGACATCCCCATTCAAGGCTGTCTCCAACAGGACCTCCCTCCAGCATTTCTCTGGCACATCTGAGTGAAGGGAAGCATCCCCCAGCCTTTCCAAGTGCCTCCTGGTGCAGCTTACCTGGCAGTTCTGCCAGTGAGTAGCATCTGATATGGAGGTGAGTCTTTCTGGCCACATGGTGCAGCCAGTACTCAGGAAGGTGAGCCGGCTTCTCAGCCAGCAGCCCGTAGCCCCTCTGCCAGGAGCCCAGCTCGTGTCTTACCAATCACAAAGGTTCCTCAGTGAGTCTCTGTCAAGGGGAAGTGGCATGAGCGTCCAGAGACTATTAAGGGATGGAGGCAGTCTTCTTGCCCTAGAAATCAGCATCAAGCCACACTGTGTAATTCCTGCCCTACAGCCTGCCACAGGGCAGGAAGCAGGACCGCCAGAAAAGGAGAAGGGAGAAAAAGAAGAGTCTGTAGAGGGTTTCCTTGAAGTTTTTTTAAGTTGAGTTTCCTCTGTAGGGTTTAACATCCTCCTCTGAATTCTTATACTAACAATAACATTTTTTTTTTGAAGCAAAGCAGGACATATGAAAAGAACAGTGACTATTTTTTTCCCAATTCATGTCAACTCAGTAAAAAAAATGTATTAGCATTCCCTGAGTGTCAGACCCTGTGCTCGGTTCCATGAGACCATGACAGAGTGGCAAGGAGGTAAAGAAGGTAGGACAGGACTGACCCGTGGCTTTGAAACTGTATTGTGCAGGTGTTAAGATGGTGTCTAGGGGCTGCAATGGGGGGGTGGGGGAGATACCCTGAGAGCTGGGGATCTCTCCTGCTCACTGTCCTCTTCCTCCAGCAACCTCCACATCCCCACTATGACCTGCTCTGTCTCTTTGCAGGGGGAGTTGTTGGGAGACTGAATTTCTTGATATTTATACATCCCTCGAGGATATCTGAAGGTACTTTCTGCAGGCCTGGCCCAGGAACAGAACTCTTACCGAGCATGCAAAGACAGAGGCCGATATTGACTGCCCTAATGGGTTTTGGCAGAGGAAACATGCTCACAGTGAGCTGTCTGCTGAGGGCTTTAGAGTGTGCTCCAGCACTGGCCAGGCAGCATGGCCTCAAGCACTGACTTACTCCCTTTGACAGGTGGCCATGACAGCTGCTGACAAAAGCCCCAGGGCACCCTGAGCTTTAGATGCTCCTCCTGCCAACAGTTGAGGTGAAGGGTGCCTCCGGGCCTCATGCACAGGAATGAAGAAGGTTTGCAGGCACTTACTTTCCCCAGAGATATGTTTGGGGATGCCTCCAGCCTTGTAAGCTCCGGACACCTAGACAGCTGCACAGAGATGTGCAAGAAGCACGTCTGTGACTGTGTTTCCTTGGGCATATGTTGTTAACAGGTGGGAGGCAGCGCATTAAAGACACTGGGGGTCCAAGAATGTGTGCAAAGTTCAGGTCCTGGCCCCACTGCTGCCTTACTCGTGACCTGGCGCAGGTGAGTGACTCCCTTGTTAGGCCTGCATTTTCCCATCTGTGGTTCAGGGGGCAGTACTGTTCCCATCGCATTGGCTTGAGGGGTTAAATCAGCCACATGAAATAATGAGCATATTAGATAGGTACACAATATATCTCAGCCATTTTTAGTATAATTAACATTACTGACACATCTGAGAGGAATAAGCTCCAAGGAAAGTCCAAGGACATGTCCCATCACAGCACTAACCCACGTGATGGTCTGGATCTAGAAAGAAGGCTAATCAAAAAAAAGAAAAATCAAGAAACACAAAATAAACCCACAACAATAACAAAACAAAAACAAAAATACTAAAGCAGATCGAAGGAACTGCTATGTTGATAGCAATTTTCAATTTTCTCAAGAACAGCACGAAAAAATTTTTTTTCAGATGCTAGAACACATAAGTGCACGAAACTTCTCTCCTTAGAGAAATTCACCAGATGGAAGCTCTTTTCGAAGGAATTTCAAAATCTGTAAATGTAGCACAAACAGGGTCAGGTGTAACCCTGTATCAGCTGTCATCACATTCTTGATGGCCCTCAAGGCCCAGTCAGCCTGAGATCCAGTAATATTTTATTAAGCTACAGGAATTGCATTTCAGAACATGTTTTGAAGGAAAATGTCATGGGCCTATCTTTCCAGGGGCCAAGGCAGCAATCAAGGGATCAGCTCATGACTCATGTTATATCCCTCACGCAAGCACATTTCCCTCTACCACCTCCTTGCCGTTGGGGGAGTTTTGGGGAGGGTGCGAGCATCCATCCCTACTAAATCATGTGAACTCAGCACACCTCTAAATTCACAGCTGTCTGCTATCGCCACAGTAATGGACATTCTATTTGTATTGGCTCCTTCAGGCAATCTGGAAATAGCAGCAAAATGTGGCAGAGTTGCTTCTGAGTACCAAAAATAATGTTAAAACCTGTGAAAATGAATACCTATGACTTAATGAAATCTGTGGCCTTAATAGCGTTTGCTAAGAAAATCAAACCTAGATGCCTCCTTTAAACAGAATGAAAGGGAGGAAGTGGATGAATACATGAATGATTGTTTACTTAAAATAGGTGTCATCAACAGGATTCACAATTTATAAAACACTTTCAAGGCTGGGAATTTGCTACTGAAGAGGCTTGGCAGACTTACAACTACGGCTGAGGATTAAAGGTGACCATCTTAGCAGGCAGGTCATTTTAACCTCCTTTGCAAACACAGTAACGTTAGGAGGGTGGAAATGGTGGAGAAGACTGCCGGGGTGTGACACCAGCTGTTCCTTAACTGTGTGGTCTTAGGTAAGGATCTACAATTCCATTTCCCCATCTGTAAAGTGGAGATGATAATACCATCAAAGTCATGGTGTTGTTGTGAGGACTGAGTTAATGTTTTTGAAATATTTAAATCTGTGTTATCACACATTTGAATATAAATATTAGGAGCTACTATTATTATTATTACCATTATCATTATAATGATTCTCGTCATATTCTCCCATTCTTCCTCCTGCAGGCTGCCCTAAAGTTCCTTACAGGAGCAAATTTAACAGGAACATTTTAAGGCTAGAGATGCCCTCTCTAGAAAATCATGATAGCACCTCCTTAACCACTGACCTGTATTTACATTTCAGCCTGACTGAAAGTCTCCTTGATTTTTTTAAATGTTTATTTATTTTTAATAGAGAGAGGGAGAGCATGAGTGGGGGAAGAGCAGAGAGGGAGAAGACACAGGATCTAAAGTAGGCTCCAGGCTCTGAGCTGTTAGCGCCTACGAGATCATGGCCTGAGCCAAAGTCAGATGCTTAACTGACTGAGCCACTCAGATGTCCCTGAAAGTCTCCTTGAAAGGGAGTCCTGAAAGCCTGGGATAGAAAGAAGAAATATTAAATGAGGAACCGTTTGCCTTGTGGCAAGGGGTACCATGGGGGTTAACATGCTGTGCTATTTTGCTCCCGGGGTACATGTGGCAATGTCTGCAGGTACTCTGGGTTGTCACAGTTTGGGAGGGGGAAGGGCTACTGGCATCTGATAGGTAGAGACCAGAGATGCTGCTAAATATTTTACAAGGCTCAGGACAGTGTCCCTGCCTGCCCCCAGCAGAGAATCATCTAAACCAAATGTCAATAGTGCCAAAGGTGAGAAATCTCGTGTTAAACCTTGGGATAAAAAGTATGCTGCCCCACAAGATCTTCCACTTTAGAAGGGATATAGTGGGTGTTTTAAAAATGGTTATTTATTTCTTTTTGAAAAAGAGCAAGAAAGAGAGAGAAAGAGAGAGAGAGAGAGAGAGAGAGAGAGAGAGAGTGTGTGTGTGTGTGTGTGTGTGTATACACACACCCAAGAACAGATGAGGGGCAGAGAGAGAGAGAAAATCCCAAGCAGGGTCTGCACTGTCATTGCAGAGCCCAACACAGGGCTCAATCTCATGAACCATGAGATTATGACTTGAGCAGAAATCAAGAATCAAACACTTGACAGACAGAGCCATCCAGGCGCCTCTACGACGGATATAGTGTTAACTGTCAGCAACCCAAGAGTTAATCTAGTTTCCAAAGGTGCTGGCCCACTTTAAGGTGACATGGGGGAGGGGGGAATGCTACTATGCGAGCAGCAGTATCCATTTATTCCAGAGCACTCCTGGTTCCCGAGAAAGGAGACTGAAGAGCTAGTCTTCCAGTATCCATACAGTTTTCATTTTAGCACTGGAGAGGCTACTGCCTTCAATATTTTCAGTTTGTGCACTGAACATCTGTACATGCGAGTTCTGAGGCTTGAGATGGTTCTTCAAATTTAACGTGTTTAAAACACACCCAACCAACTCCTTTCCCTCTTTTCCTGAACGTGCCCATCTTTCTTATCTCAATAAATGCCTTCTCTGTTTCTCAGCCCTGAAAGCCAGGCAGCACCCTCCCTTTCCCTTCCCCTCATGCTCACATTCAGGCTTCAGGCAGACTTTCTGCCTCCACCTCCTAAGTATACCTCTGCTGCCACTGCCCTGGCCTGAACACAGTGAATTAACATCCTAAATTGCCTCCCCACTGTCATTCTTGATAATTTGTAATTAATTCTCCACAAGGGATCTAAGTCATCATTTAAAAAATAACAATTAAAGGCTATGGCTCTCGACATCCTTTGTTGTCTTCTCACTATGCTTCAACTAAAATTCAAACCCTTTCCTACAGCCTGAAAAAGTCTTATATCAGGGGGTCTCAAAGAGTGGTCCCAGACCTGCAGCATCAGTGTCACCACTGTGTCAACCAGGAACTTGTGTGCGAACTCCCAGCATCGCCCACTTCACCCCTGCCCCAGACCTACTGGATCAGAAAAACCAGGGGTGAGGGCCAGCAATCTGGGTGTTAAGAAGCTCTTGGGGTAATGGTGATGCATGCACTTCGAGAACCACTGCCTTACGTGATGTGATTCTCCTCTTTCCGAGTACACTCCAAAGGGGCTTCTTTGCAACTCCTTGACCACGCCAAGATCTGTTCTACTTCAGGTCCTTACAGGGCCTGCTCTTGCCGCCTGTAACACATCTCCCATCTCTCTTACCTTCTCCCTTCCTAGATACTTCCTCTGACACCTCTATCTCACTCAGACTTCTGCCTCCACCTTAAATTCTTAGTTTTCCTCACAGCATTTCCTATCACTAGGTCTCTTCTATCTTCTTCTATCTTCTTCTTCTTCTTCTGGTTTACTTGTTACTATATGGCTCCTCTACTCTTCCGTAACCCCCACTAGGCCAGGGCAATGTCTTGTTTGCTAATGTATGTATGATGAATATTACAGTGCTTGGCACGTAGTAGATGATCAATACACAGGGCTTGAATATATTATTACCTTATGGTACTTCCAGTAGAGCACAGGGAGATGCAATGTATGGATTCTACAGCCATTCCACCATCTGAATGAGGCAGACGTAGTTATCTGATGTACACAGTCCTTCCTCCTTATACTTGGCTCTGCTTCAGAATTTGTTATGACACTTCATTCCAAGGAAGGAGAGGAGAGGAGAGGAGAGGAGAGGAAAGAAGGAAGGAAGGAAGAGGGAGGGAAGGAGGGGGGAAAGAGAGAAAGGAAGGAAGCAGGAAGGAAGGAAAGAAGGAAGGAATGCAGGCAGGCAGGAAGGAGCTGTTACCTGCAGAGTTGTTACCTGCAGTGGATATGGAAGGAATATGTTCAGTAATTGAATCGCTAGTATGTATTATTTATGTGCCTGACAGTGTGCTTATATTTCACAAGCATTATTCTATTTAACAGTCATGTGGAAGAAGTGATAAGTACTCTCTTGCCCAGGTAGATGGAGGTGCTAGAGGGAATCCTGGAGTTTTGAGGCATGGGTGAATCAAAAGCACAAAAAGCAAAGAAGCAGGGAACAGAGGCATGAACCCTTTACTCACACCTACTTTCTTAAGAGAGGTCTTATTTGGGAAGAGGAGAGCTGGGGTAAAATTACTTTTGGCTGAGCATCATTCTACTCAGAGGTTATACTGCTGGCTGCTCTTGTCTCCACCAATTCTTCAATGATGATCTTCTTTTTGAATACTGGCAGCATAGCTCATCTATGAACTTTATTGGTATAAATGAATGCTGGAGTGTCACAAGAGTGCTTAAAAGATCTCCAGAGAAAGGGCTTTCAAGTTTTACATAGGCCCCAGCTAATCTGATTCATGTTTCCTGGGCCAGTAATCCCTGCCTGTGATGAGTTAGGTTATTGTTGGAAGTGTACTATTCGTGTGAAAAATGTGATGGCAGAAAATGTTTGGAAACCATAAATTATTAAACTATTTTAATATAAGTAAGTGTTTATACTAAATATCCTCTCTGAGTGTGATCCAAAAGAAAAAAAAAAAGTGTTTCTCACTTGATTTGCAATAAAGGGAGATCCGCATAGTGGTGGGAATTATAGCACACACTTCACTTCCGCGGCAATGGACTGATGTCACAAACGGGACGGAGACTTTCCCGAAGGGGCCAGGGTCTGGCATGGAGGCACTATGTGTTTAGTCAAGTGTAAAACTGATACCAAATTTAGGGATTTTAAAAAAAGATTAATTATACTTAAATTGATTTTGGAAGGAAGCACTTAAAACAATTCAGAGGGTCATTCTCCAATACTTTAAACAGAAATGGATGTAGAAATCTCAAATAATTCACAAAACTGAGCTTGACATGATGCCATGCCTCCCTGGAAAGGACAAAGAATTCTCAATGTGGAGAAGAGATCATTTCATGTGAGATCCAATGCCTTTATACGAGAGTTTCTGAAAGTATCGTTCTCAGTTGAGCAGTGCCAGCATCTGCTCCAAAGGGTCCTAAAAACTCAAATTTGGGGTCTTGCCCAGAACTACTGAATCAGTCTCTGAGGGCAGGGCTCTGGAATCTGAAGTTTTAGTGTTTCCCAGAGAATTTTTAATTGAAACCATTTTTTGGTAGAATCTGAACAAAGTAACAAGGAAATGTTCCTTTATTATATCTAGGAGCAGGTAATTCTTGAACATCATTATCATTTAATGAAAAATATAGACCATAATCACATACTAGGCCCATAGGTTATGAGAAGTATCAGAGAGTGCAAGCATGGACAACTAAGACATTTGTACATATTTTGAGGGAAGCAAAACAGTGTCACATAGTAATACTAGACCTCTGGGTTTCAAAATTCAGCACAATTTTAAAAACTGGGTAAAGGGATCAACACAAGCTGTCTCCTTTACTTTGCCAACCAAGACACATAAAAATGCCTCACCAGCTCTACCATTTCATAAAAGAAATGGTATTTTTTTTTCAGAGAAATGGCATGTTTAATGCCAAAAAAAAAAAAATTAAGCAGGAAAGAATCTCAGAAAAAAAAACAGTTCTTTATCCAGAATAAACTGAAGAATAAGTACAAAGCATTTGATATGATATCTGTATTTTCCAAATTCTCATTTTGCCACAGGGAGTACTGACGCCCAGGGTTTTTAGAAAGTCTAAAGTCTATGCTAAGCTTTGTTCCTTGCTAGCTGTATGATTTGAGAGCATCACCTGAATGATGCACCTTAAGGATAATTGTCATTGTAACCATGGACTGGTCACTTGTCACACTGAACGGACTAAAAATATTTCCTCCTTCCCTGGTTTTCTCTTCTTAGGCTTTATAATCTACTAAGAACCTTGTTGGATGTGAGATAAAGACTTGCTTCCAACCAAGAGGAGGAAAAGGGGCTGTTCAACAAATTGCTCCCAGCTTTTTTCTCTTTCTTTAGGTTCTGATGGAATTTCGCATGGGGTAGATCCTGGGTATCTGTCTGTTCCCAACTATCTGAAATAGCACTAATAGTGCCTAATTTGTCATAAAAGAAAAGGTATGAGAAAACTCCTGCCACACATGTTTAAAATGTTGTCTAGTCTTTTTTGCTTTTTCTATTTTAAGTATTCATGAGTAACTTATTTCCCCAAAATAAGAATGGGTCAGGTGATTATTTGTAAGAGAAAGGGAGAGAGAGAGAGAGAGAGAGAGAGAGAGGGTAAAGGAAGGGAAGAGAGCTGCTTGCACAGCCCCAGGGCACCAAGCACACTGCTGCAGTCTACATGAATGGGGTCCCACTGCTAACTGTGTCCTGAGTAATACAGAGTGATGGACGCCCGTGGAGGGAGGCACACAGACAAATACTGTTCCACAAACAGCCTATGCATGGGCCTCCAAAGAACTTAAGATAATTTCATAGCTAGTACTTTGAGAGTCTTCCATGTCAAGCATTATGCTAAGCACTTTATATGCATCGTCATATTTTATTCCTCATAATAAGCCTACAATTACTATTCCCACTTTCGATATGAAGAAACCAAGAATTAAGTGGTTACTTGCTCAAGATCGCCCAGCTGGTCAACTGACAAAGGCAGAATCTGAATCTAGATCTGTGGAAATCCACAGACTAAACTCTATAGCAGTTGGCTCAACCACCCCTGCACACAGAAGAAAGTAGAAAACAGAGATCTTGTTTACACATGAACTTCAAAGGAGGATTGGTTTCTCTTCTTTCTTTCATCTTAAAGAGGCAGTTGACCAGCTCTGGCTTATGTTTTATCTCTGTGAAGGCAGAAAACAAAAACTTTTTGGAATAACTCATTCCCCAATCCCTAGAGCAATGATATTTCTGTTTTCCCGGGGATAGGAGGCTCTCATATTTGGAGCTCTCAGAGAATAAGTTGGTTGTATTTCCTAAAGGGATGACCTCCTTTTCTTCAAGCAGTAATCACTCCTGCCCTGCTGAACTGGACAGAAAGCGGTAGCCAAATATCCTGTCGTCAAGCCTCCTCTAAGGCAACTCTGGTGAGTGGTTATTTTGGAAGTGGCTCTAATCTGTCACGTTATGCAGCTTTGCTAAGACTCACTTTATTAGCTACCACCAAGAGCTAATAAAACATGTCAGGAAGTCTCTGTAAGCTGTAAAAACATTTCCAAAGGTCACTGCCGACACTCCGACTTCAATGAGTTTTTAAAGGAAAAGAAAACAGAGGCAGAGGCCCAGAGTTTCGAAAGACAGAACGGCCAAAAGCAGTGGCCCCAAATGGGCTGTACAGGGCAGCAACTCCATATTATACCTGCCATTGAATAAACTCCGTCCAGAGAATGTCTTGAAGAAAAGGTCCAAAAGCCCCAAAAGGGCAGTGGGGATGGTGGCAGGGAAGAAAAGCAGGACATCCTAGGTTGGATCTCGGAGGAGGATACTTTATTTCTCTTGGTTATTTAAATTTGGTGTGTGGGGCATTGAACTGTCACACTTATTTACACAACAGACTTCTTTATAAAACAATGGTTGGGTGGCAGAGAAGTGATTAATTTTCGATTACCACTGCATGAGGCATTTTCTCTTAATACAGAACATATTTTTCTATTACAAAAGTAAGTACAGTTTTTAATAAACAGTAGTAAAACATAGGAGAAGTAATCATATCACCTTAAAAACAGGGGACAGGGGCACCTGGGTGGCTCAGTTAGTTAAGCGCCCAACTTTGGCTCAGGTCAGGATCTCACAGTTCGTGGGTTCAAGCCCCACACCAGGCTTTGTGCTGACAGTTAGCTCAGAGCCTGGGGCCTGTCTTCAGATTCTCTGTCTCCCTCTCTCTCTGACTCTCTCCTGCTCACACTGTCTTTCTCTCTCTCAAAAAATAAAAATAAAACATTAAGAAAAAAAAAGCAGAGGACAGAGTTCCATGCTTTGTGTTTTAGGAGCCATACTTTAACATTTGGGCCATTGTATGTCAGGCGACTAGAGCCAGTGGTTCTACTAGCTTGAACATATTAATAATCACTGGGATTTCCATTCACCACTGATAGACAGCTCCAGGCTCAGAAGACACAGTAACAACAATCCTGGCTTAGGATAAACATTTTAGACTTGAAATCTGAACTTTGGGGGAAAAAAGGTCACCCAAGGAGTCAGTAAGTCAGCATGTCATCTTGTAGAAGCTCAGTGTAAAAAGACCATTGACAAATTGGTGTGCTCCAGACTGAGAGAGGCAAGTTCGGTCCTGCTTTGGAGCAGTTGCCAGACAGCTCTAGTGCACAGACTGTACATGGCTGTTCTTAAAATTTATCACAGGCTGCCACAGGGGGTGAATGTCATTCAATTCCTAAGGTTGCAATGCCCAGTGAACTAGTCTCTAACTGGAGATACAGCAGGGTTGAGCTGAGTCAGATAAATTCCTTCCATCTTACTGTTTTCTTTTGCCTCCTCTATTTGCTAAGACAGGCAACACAGAACGGTAATGAGTGCCTTAGACCTTGGAGCTGAACTGAGTGGGGCTGAGTCCCTGCTCTGCTCTGACTGCTTCTAACTTCAGGCTAGCTCTCTTGCTCTCACAGCAGCTCAACAATGAAGATGACAATAGGGCCAGCCTCAAAGAACACTAGAAGGATCAAATGAGCTCCTAAAGCTCTCAGAATAAAGCTTGGCCCAAGTGGGCATTCAGTATGTGAGGAATTCACAACACCGTGTTGCTTGCTAGACTGGAAGCTCTTTGAGGACTGGGTAGTGTCTCCTTCTTCAGGTACCTAGCGAAATGAGCCTGGGTACAACCCAGGGAGGTGGGGTTCTCTAATATGCTCAAGAATAAATAAATTTGGCTTGACCTATTTCACTTTCTTTTCCTGGTACATTCTCCCTATTTTTTTTTTCCTTCTCCAAAAGAGTGAACCACATTTTTTTCTTGCTTCAAACAGATGTATCATTGTTATCAGGTTAAGGCTATATGATTCTCTTTTTTTCTACTTGTCTAAAAATATTTATCTTTCTTGTATTATTTTTGATAGTCAGCTTTCCTTTCCATCTTCTTCTTGCATAGTTTTCCTCCCTGGGAGAACCGCTTTCCCTTTAGTTACTGGGGTTCTGGTGAATTTGCCAGTCTGTTATCCTTGGCACCTTATCCCTACCCACCCCAATTCACATATAACCAGAGTCCTCATTTGACTCTGAGATCACCTACCCTGTAAGAAATCTCTTTTCCCAATCAGGTTAGTCAGAGTCTGTTTTTGTTGCTTGTGACCAAGGAGCCATAGTTGTTATCTACTGATTTTTTCTTCCTTTCTGGTGATATTTCCTTCCTAATTTGTAGGTGGTTTCCCATATGTCTCTTTGACCAGCTACTACCTATCTGCTTCCTCACTGAACAAGGTAGATTTTATTCTGTCAATAAAGATGAGCCACTCCTCTACTCACAGGGCAGCCCTCCTCTTAACTAGCACAGTGGCTCCATGAAATTCAGTTACCTTCAGGGCAACCTGATATTCTGCTGAACAGAATGTTAATGTCAGCATCCTAAGTGCCCTGAGACTTGGCCATCACAGTATTAAAGTGGTAATGCATCGGGAGAAGTAGCTACCATCTGCTTTAACTCTATTCATGTGACAGTGCGGAAAAAGGAGGAGAGACTTTTAATGACTTGTGTAAGGCCAAATGGCTAGACAGAGGACAGATTAGAATGCAGTCTCCTGATACTTGGGTAAGGTGCTTTCATCATCTGATTGGACAACTTACAAGGAAATACTATTTTGGACCCAATCCAAGCAAATTTTCTTTGTGAAATAGAAAAGCCTTTGTCATAGGATGCTAACACCTACAAGACAGTCTCATGATAAAGAGATATAAGAATTGTTTGAAATAAAAAAAGAAGTCAGGGAAGAAAGAAATGCACAAAGGGAGAGAGGTGTTAAGGAAAAATTCCCGACACTTCTTCTACAGAGAGGTGCAGGGATCCTCCAAAATGAAACCATTCCAAGTCCTTTGCTAGCCAACACATATTGAACATAACACATACTGCACATAAAAATGTGCAGTGAACTGTTTTAAATTTGAAGGTTCCCCACAAAAAAAAGCATTGGATAACTAACCTAAAGCAATGAACCAATAAAAGAGTTCTTTATTTTAAATTCATATAAAAATATTTAATTTTCTTTTCTCCCCAAGGAACAAAACATCATAGTCTCGTAAGACTCCTTGAGTGATTGAATGAAGGCAATGGGAAGGGAGATATGTAGGTTTTGGAAATGCATTGAATAATACATGTATAGTTCTCCAAAATTTTTTGTTAGATAACACTATATAAATATCATATCCCCAAGTATGAACACCAAAGGCATATGGCAATGATACGTATCTTTAAAATTCTCTGATCTAAAACTCTGCTTTATAGCAGATATTTTCTAGACAGAGGTGTAGGTTGTCCTACCATCTGGCATTTTACATTAGCTTTAAATATGAATGAAATTAGATCTGCACACTTGACTTTAACTACGTAATTAAATGTCTATGAAGGGCAGTTGTAATTGACAAAAGGTGGGCAGATACAGCTTTCTAAATTATTTTTTAACAGAGTCTCTAATTCAGAGAACTTTTAAATTGAGGGTTTTGAGAGATACTGCTTAACTGTTAAACACAGAAAGCAGGGTGGTCAAATATACAGCTTACATGTCACCAAGCTCCCTGCTACATTATCGAAGCAGATTCACCACAGTGCTCTTTTCAACTTGGGCCAAAGAGTCTCAGAATCTTCTCAACACAATACAACAAATGGCCATAACTAACAGATAAATACAAAGAAACCCACTTACAGTCCTCTATTCAACTATCCTGGTACTCATGCAATGACTGGAATTTCCATAGTTCTGTGAGTTAGCAAGTTGATTATTACGTAGTCCTCCATAATGCAGAACAGTTAGCAGTTACAAATAGGTCTAAAAATGTGCAGAATGCATGGGTCATTCATCTTCCCTGGCTCTCAAGAATATACAGATGGGTGCCAAGGATCCCTGTACACTTCAATGATCTACCGTAGCACTTTCCATAACATCTCACTCAACTCTATCTCTGTAACTGAAGTAAAAATATCCTCAGCTATGACAGAGTAGTATTTTTTTTCACACTTTCCAGCTCAAAAATGGATTTCTTTTCTTCTATTCAAGACACAGGCCTCAGCCTCTTCAATTTCATATCCTCTGCAAAGTATAAATAAAACCCATAGTCAGGCCTAGGATGAGACCTAACTTTACAGAAGTGCCCCCCAACCTCATCACTAAAAAAAAGGTCAAGACTAATAATACAGTTGACCCTTGAATAAGAGATTTGAACTCTACAAGTCAATTTACATTTGGAGTTTTTTCAATAAATACAATACTATAAAATGTATTTTCTCTTCCTGACTCTTTTTTTAAATAACTTTTTTCTCTAGCTTATTTTATTATAAGAATACAGTATATAATACACATAAAAATTTTGTTAATTGGCTGTTTACATTTTCAATAAGGCTTCTGGTCAGCAGTAGGCTGTTAGTAGTTAAGTTCTGGGGGAGTTAAAAGTTACATGAGGATTTTCTACTGTGTGTGGTAAGGGGGCAGGGACAGCACACTTAACCTCCACATTGTTCAAGGGTCAACTGTATTACCCATCTCACTCATTTCAAGGCTTTTCTTCCATCGAACCACAGCCTTTTAAATCTAATACTTTAGAAAGTAATAACCAAATAATACAAGTCAATAGTGTCTCCACTGATTATTATGAAAAGCAATACAGTACAAGGGAATAAACCAATAATGACTCAGTATTTTAAAGTTATTACTAATTTTGAGGAATTACCTCCTCTTCTTGCTCTGATGAGTGTTAGTCTGGGAAATTGGACTATATCTCTTTCCTTATTACAATATTCTTTTTAAAAAGTTCATAGTGGGGAGCCTGAGTGGACTCAGTCAGTTAAGCATCTGACTTTTGATTTTGACTCACGTCATGATCATCCAGATCATGAGATCAAGCCCCGCATTGGGCTCTGCATTAGCAGTGTGGGGCCTGCTTGGGATCCTCTCTCTCTCCCTCTCTCTTTGCCCCTCCCCTGGTCATACTCTCTCTCTCAAAATAAATAAGTAGACTTAAAAAAAACTTACAGAATACTCAAGAGATAATAATTAACAATAATAATTGAACTCCCTCCTAAGAATTGTTTTTATGGTTAGACATTTTTTAATTTATAATTACAGTAATTTTTCATGTGCAAATAAGTACTTCCAAAATACTTGGGATCTCATGAAGTTAACTTGCTCTTTTAGAGCAGCTGAACTGTTTTCCCAACAACTTCACTTTAGACCAGAGTTTCTCAACCTCAACACCATTCACATTTGGGGCTGGACCCTTGTAGTGAGAGGCTGTCCTGTGCATTGCAGGGTATTTAGAAGTATCTACCTGATAGATTCCAGGAGCACCTTCCCACATGTGACAACTAAAAAATGTCTCTAGACATTGCTGAACTTCTGGAATCACCTGAGTACAGGATCACTCTCAGTTGAGAACTCCTACTTCAGGTCGCTTGTCTCCTGCTTACTAACCTCTCCCCTCTACTGATAAATGAAGCAAAGATAAATTTTATGTCATACATCTTCCCTGTTGAGAAGGTCACCCTCAAGCTATCTGAGTAGGAATTAAAGCAATTTTACCTTTAATCACATAGCATCTCTGCGAGGAGCTCATGTGTTATCTTCAATTCACTGTTGAGAAACAATCCAACACTACAGGGTAAACAGGGATACAGTGTGTCTCCTGAAAGATATCTCCTTCTCATCCCCCCTCCCAATCTGGGCAGAGAGCTATCATCTCACATGTTGCCTTCTTCTCTCTGGGAGATCACCTTTGCCCGAGAGGGTTTCAGAGCTCAGAGCAAGAACGAACCAACAGCAACCATGTGTGAAAGTTATCTCCTCTCTTAGAGCCTCAGTTTTCCTCTTCATGAAAACCAAGATATTCCCCATTTCTTAAAGTTTTTGCTTGGAACTTAAGGAAAGAGTGTGTATGTATGTATGTGTGTATGTGTGTGTGTTTGTGTAGCATTTAGCACAGAGTCTAGTATACAGCAGGTGTACATAATGAGTATTATGAGTCTTTCAGTCCCTCTACCTGGAAGCTCAAACCAGGGCCACTACACAGTTTGATTTGGAAGTAATGATGGACACCAGAAGATCCATGTGGAAAAGCAAACACACATTACACCTACCACGGTCTGGATGAACAGGGAAGCTCAACATGTCTAAGAGGCAGAAAACACCTTTGAAACAGAAATATTCACTCTGTAACACTGCCAAGTCTATCTACAAATACGTAGTTACATTTAATTAAATGCCTTGGTGACTTTTTAAAGTCACATATGATCTGAACTGATGAAAAGAGATATCTGTAACTGTTGTGACACATTATGCACAATACATAAAGTTTCCCTTGCTTTTGCCTCACCCTCCACATCCCTGGCTGCTAGTAGGTTGAACCACATGGAACTGCTGATATGTGACCATTTTTCACCTGTGAAATGGCAATTTCTTTGGGATCAATCTAACCTTTGGGGGAATACAGACTCTTTAAAATACTAAAATGTTAGGTTTTCAGGTAGAGATCAAATAAATTATTCTTGGTTACATGTGGAAAATTCGGAGGAAGCCAAGCCCACATGAGATGTGCTTTTACGTGTGGGTGGAAATTCTATTCTTCCCCATCTTTTTTTCATCAACTCAACATGCAAATTTACAGTGCTCCCAAAAGACTCTAGCAAAAGAGGCAGGTGCTTGATCCTAAATTCCAAAAGAGCTCTGAATTAATAATCACAGGGAGAGGGAATTACCCATCTAAAACTACTCATAGACTATTAACTAAGAGAGAGGCATATGTATGCCACATGGGGGAAGGACAAGGGGAAAGGACCTTGCAGCACAAAATGGCAGAGGGAAAAGCAATTGAGTCTATTATAGATTTGGGCATCCCACCCCTAGCTCACTCTGGCCTAGGAGCATCCCAGTCCTAGCTCACCCCTAAGGAGAAAGCACTAGGGAGTAGAGAGGCAGAGCTCTAGGGACTTGGCTGAGAGAGACAAGCCCTGTATGGCTGTTTTAGAGAGTACTACACACACCAGTTGGACTTGACTGCCATGGCCCGGACACCCTCCCACTAACACAAATCTTGAAAACCATCTTGCATACCCCTCTGAACCCTTCTACTGGACAGAGGGATCAAAACCCCCAAATCTGTCTTCATTCCTAATTCCTTTCCCAAGCTCAGACTCTCCACTGACTGCCAACAGATCTCCACCTTGATCTCTTACTAAATCTTAAATTTAATATGCTCCCTAAGTGCAATCACATCTTCCTGCCTGTTACTGTTCCTCAGTCATCTCTCTCAGTTAGTGCGACCACTACTGACCCCACCTTTAAAAAGGAAATCCTTCAAATGCAAGGTTCAAGGTTCTTTTTTTCTCCTTCCACATATTTATATAATTTTGCTTCAGAAGTATGTCTCAGACCCAACTTCCCCTAGGGAGGCTGCAGTCATTCCCCTGGATTGGGTTCTTGCTCCTCATTTGGACTTACAGCTGCTTACTGCCCGCCTTCCCTGTTCCTCATCTTCCCTTACACCAGTCTCTCCTCCAAACTGCTTCCAGAGTCCTCATCCTGAAAAACTAGCTTTAAAACCTTTGCATTGCTTGGACATTGCCCACAACACATTTCCTTGGCATTTAACTACGAGAACAATATATATGGATTCCTTTGGGCCTGGCAGAGGATAATGAATAATACTTATTGTAATTATTAATTGCATTGTTAATTATATATTCAGCTTTTCAAAATGTGGCCCCAACCCAACCTTATTCCTGATGCTCACCCAAAACACCCGCTTTTTCAACTGTGCTGACTTTCTCCTGGTTCCATGAATTCCTCAGGACATTTTAGAACTCCCTGCCTTTGCACATTCTGCTCCCTCTGCCTGGAGTACCTGCCTCCCTCCTTCATTCCCCAACTGCCAGGCAAACAGTTACTCACCTTTAAAGATTCTGCTCAAAAATTACGTCCTGGGTGAAACCTTCTCCAATATACTCAGGTGAAAATAGTCATTCCCTTCTCAGAGGAACATTTTTATATTTCTGCTATTGTAGCACCCGTATTTTATGGTTTATTTGTTTGCTGTCCTCTGCTTACACCGCAAGCACCTCAAGAGCAGGTATTGTGTCACTTACTTTCATCTACTCAGTATCTAGCAGAGAGCCTGAATTAGAGAAGGTCCATGTGGGAAAAGGGGCTGGCCAGCGGCAGAAGTATAACAATGGTTCTAGTGTTACATTAAATGTACAAAGATAATTACTTAGGAGTGCCTGGGTGGCTCAGTCAGTTAAGCATCCAACTCTTTATTTTGGTTCAGGCCATGATCTCATGGTTCATGAGTTGGAGCTCCACACTGGGCTCTGTGCTATTGGTGTGGGTTCTGCTTGGGATTCTCTCTCTCTCTCTCTCTCTCTCTCTCTCTCTCTCTGCCCCTCCCCAACTCTCTCTCTCAAAGTAAACAAACTTTAAAAAACACCACAAAGATACTTAGTTAAATAGGGCAGTTTTCTTATATGCTCTCTATTCTTTTTTAGTGTTTCTTTCAGGAGAAAATGATATGAAGAATCTAGCTTAGCCTTCTGTGGAGAGGGCAGCAGAAGTAGGACATCAACGCTCCTCAGCTGTTCCCTTTCAAATAGCTCTACCTGCTTTGAAAACGTGTGTTTTGATCTATCCATTGGAAAGAACAGAAGCCTCATGAAGCTATTTAAATAAGTGAGGGATTTACTGTGTTAAACATGGCCCCCTAAAGCAGGCAGTGAAGCACAAGAGGGGGCCTGGGTGAGGGAACCGAAGGCTGAGGACTGGTGCTCCTACTCCTGCATGGGTCTTGTGGCCTCATTTCTTTGCCTGTGAGACTTTACTCTCTCTTCATGTGACACACGTGTAAGCCCCAAATGGCAGCCTCAGCCTGGCCCCCATGACTTGTCAACTCTAGCCCTCTAACAATTTCTCTCTGAGCCTCGGTACTTTTCAATTAGTTCAACAAGGAGGCCATTAGACTGAGGTGCCTCTAATTCCTCAGAAGCCTATGCAGCAAACCAAAACCTGAGTCTGAAATGCCTGAAGGTTAGGATATCAAACCTGAGGACAAACAATCACATGTAGCCAACTAAGCTTTCTAGAATAAGGCAAATGCTTAAGCTATACCCAAGCAAAGGATTTTCTTGCTTTGCTTCCCCCCTTTCTCCAAGAAAACGTGTCCCCTAGCACCAGCCAGTGGAGAGCTTCAAACCACCTCCAGTTTGGCGCTGCCTGATTTGAATTGATTTTTGTGCAAATAAACTCTTAAAAATTTTAACATGCTTCAGTTTATTTTTTTTTAAAAACATTTTTAATGTTTTTATTTATTTTTGAGGGAGGGAGAGATAGAGAGAAACAGAACACAAGCAAGGGAGGGGCAGAGAGAGAGGGAGACACAGAATCTGAAGGAGGCTCCGAGCTGTCAGTACAGAGCCCAAAACAGGGCTCGGACTTGTGAACTGTCATGACCTGACCCAAAGTTGGATGCTTAACCAACTGAGCCACCTAGGTACCCCCCTCAGTTTATTTTTAACAGTAAGAAGAGCATAAGAGAGGAGCTCTAGTTGGCCTAGTTCCCCTTTTAAAAGGCACACGAGTCACAGGGAACAGGCCAACCTATTGGTGGGCCTGGCACACGTAAGCTTTCCACCCTGGTCCAGTCTCCTGTGTCAAGCAGGAGTGAGTTCACATGGAGAGATGCCTTCTTAACTGGGGCCATGAGCAAGAATTGGTGATAGGAGAAGGGTGACAGGCAGTATAGTCAGCTCCAAGGGGATATTTCCACTTCTAAGCCCCCACCAACCTCCAAGGCTTGTCCTACACCTTTCTGTCTCACCCTTCATCCCTGGCCACTTTGCTAGCCTACCAACATCAATGCTGTCGGACAGGGCACAGCCAGATGCCAAAAGTTAAATCCTTTTAATACATTAATGAGGAGTTAAAAGCATTAAAGGAACATCAAAGCAAGGAAAGCAAAAGGAAAACATGCAGGTAAACCAAAAATTAGAAACATGGTAAATTTTGCAATCTATCTCCTGAGAGCAGATTTTAAAATACAACAACCGCAACTCCAGAGGCTAAATTTCATTTCATCCATCCATTATTCCACACATAATGGGTGAGCCCTATGCTCACCAATTTCCTCTGCTCCTGTCCAATGACCGGACACACAATGTGCAGATGTTTCTGTACTACAGAGAACAGAGCACAGAAGCTGGAGTCAGATCGAGTTCTGTCACTAGTATTTGTGACCAAGAGAATTTCATCCAGCCTCTTTTTATGTCAGTTTCCTCATCTATCAAATGTTAATAATAAACTCCCTTTGCAGGGTTCTTGTGTATGTTTATCATGACAGACACAAAACACATCTTATGCCTGCCATGTAGGGCGCAGCCAATGAGCAGTTTGGGTTGCAACACATGAAGTTGACCTTTTGGTAGGTTCACTGATTTCATATGCTTCCCCAGTCAGAGAACATCACTTTTCATGATTATATTGTATGTGTATGTCTCCACCATTAAACTATGGGCTCTGCCTTCCTGCTTCCCTTACAAGGCCTGATAGCACTTGGCAGACAGTAGGTGTTTCATCCATATTTTTTGAGTGACTGAATGTTAACAATAATGGTGATGGTGGTGATGATGAAGCTACCTCTTCTGGACAACCTACTGGGACAATACAGTTCTTGATTCCATTGCCCAGCATACAGTAGGGACACAATAAATGATTACTAAAGGAATGAATGAGTGAACAAGTGAATGAATTTGAGGCCTATGTACACAAATTCCAGAGGGTATCAAGTCCATAAAAACTGCTACAAAGCTGGGTGTTGGTCATTGCCATCACAAAATGTACAGTGGCTTGCCTTCATTATCACATTATCACATTTGGTACTACATGGATCCTATCAGCATTCATGTGGCCCCATGGGCCTCCCAGGGAAATGAGAAAGGTAAAGTGCTGAACTGCAGCCTGACAAACCAAGAAAAGTTAGGACTGTTGTGTACAGCTTCCAGAAGTGTGCTGGCGTTAGTCTTCCCTAAATCAGCCAGCAGCTTGCAATTGTACCTAAGCCTTTGGATGGAAGAAGACCTTCCCAAGGCACTGTGTGGGGCTCAGGCTACGTAATGTGGCTTTTGTCCAAAAGGCCTGCTGAGTTGATTCCCTACATCTTTGATCATGTTCAATCTTCCCTAGAGAAAGAAGGTTGGAATAAAGAACAGTCCTGAAAAAAAAAAGGGAGAAGGGGGAGGAGGAGGAGGGAGAGGAGGAGAAGGAAGAGGAAGAAGAAGAAGAGGAAGAGGAAGAAGAAGAGGAAGAAGAGGAAGAAGAGGAAGAAGAAGAAGAAGAAGAAGAAGAAGAAGAAGAAGACAACAATGATGATGAAGAAGGTCTGGTATCTGGCCCTGGTGACCACCAGAACTGGAGACTGGAGAGGGGCTGGATTGATCAAGAAGACAAATAAAAAGATCCAGTAAAAAAAGGAAGACTTCATTCAGCTATATATATCTTTAAAATTTCAAAAAATGACCAGTTAATGTCTCTGGATTTTAAAATGAAGTCACTTTTAGGGGACAGGAATGTTCTTTCTGGTTTTGACAACAAATAAAGGAGAAAAAAGTATGAAAGGTAGAATGTGAATTATATTTAAGAGAAAATCAGTCACTTTCAATTATTTAGCCTTCAGGAAACCACAGCTATGCAAGTATGGGGAGAAGGGAAGAAAAAAAGAATGGCTGAGGTTCACAGAGACAAACACACCAATGTTATCCCCAAGGATCTTTCACACTGCTTACTGCCTGGCCCTCTCTTTGTGTTTATCTGGCAGATCTGGGGAAGGCGCAAGTTCCCTACATTTTGCTATGTGAATTTAG
Organism: Suricata suricatta; assembly: GCF_006229205.1. NCBI lineage: Eukaryota > Metazoa > Chordata > Mammalia > Carnivora > Herpestidae > Suricata > Suricata suricatta. The sequence continues at coordinate 42,253,876 of NC_043712.1, read as the reverse complement.
AAAAAATGCTCAGAGCAGAACATCAGGGAACCATTCCCAGACAGGGCTAAGCATTGCTGCCGTTTCTCATGAACAATTCGGGAGCTATTCTTTTCAACTCAAGCTACTGTTTACAGAAGTGTTACCACAGGATTATAATTATAGGTTTTGTTTAGTTATAAAAGAGGGTCCGAAACCTCCATCAAAGGAAGGGGAAACAACTCACTCAGAGGTGTGGAGTGAATCTTTCACACCCACTACTGGATAGAATTCCAGTGGTCTGCATGGATTCAGGCCAAATCATGAGCCCGTGAGGGATGGGGAGCTCTGAGCTCATGGTAGGCAGGAGAGCCCGTGCTCTAGTCCATCTTTCCCTCTTCTTGGAGAAGGGCTGGAAGTAAGGGAGGCAAGAAAGGCCTGTGCTCCCATGGGCCAGCTCCCATCCAGCCATATTTCCCTCTGCTCCGAAAACTGGTTGTTTTCATTTCTCCTGCCCAGATGCATGGAGCGGTACTCTTTTGGCAAGGGGAATGTGGGGCAAGGTCTCAGGGGCTGTCTCTGGAAAGACAACGGGATCCCTGGAATGCCCATTTGCTCCCAATATTGCTTCCTCTCAACCTTTCTGGTCTTTTCTCTCATCTTTGGCCCTTATCCTAAAATTTGGGACTGAATTCACATTCTTTGAAAACCCATCACATCACTGGCTCTGAAGACCTAAGCCCGTTCCTGCCTGCCCCATGTGGTATCTTCCCTGAATACTCACACGTTTCTCCATTTCTAGAGGTTATTTCTGTGCACTGAGCCTGGTACCTGGAGCACCTACGGCTCTCCACTGCCCTAGGGTATCCTGCTGATCTAGGCTAGGACCCACACAGCTGACTTGAGTTGGATCCTCTGATAAAACGTGCTATGCACAGAGGAGGATCTGTTGAACTTCCACCCAATATACTGGATGACGCAGCTGCTGGAATAATGCATGTACTACTTCTGAAATGTCCCAGCAGGCTCTGTCGAATTGATAAAACAGGCAAGCCACACTGGGGGTCCAAGTAAAAATTACCCTCCTCCTAGGAGAAATCTGTTTGACACAAGCCAGCATCCATTGACCAGACACATAACAGACCAAACTGGGACTTGGTCTTCAGCCTGCCCAAATTCTCAAGAATCTTTGCTTCTGCACCCAGATACGAGGTGCATTTTCTATTAACACCTGAGCAAGGAGGGAAATCCCCAGCTTTCCTCTCCTTTAATTTACTTTCTCCTGGACCCTGGGCGTTAGCATTCCATTAACATTTGGTTACACAGAGCTTCATTTTCCCAGTGCATTATTATGTATCTTGAAGGAATGAAGTAGATGTAGCTATAAGACCACCATCAGTCACTGGTCACGAATCTCCGGAGTGTTCCTTGTGCTGCAGCCTCACTGTGCCTGTTCTGGTTTATGGTCCTGCTGACCGGGCCCACTGACAGCATGCCTCCCCAGCTGGCTCTCTGTCCCTGGGCCTCTGGTTCCCAGGTATCACTGCCAGGAAGTGCTTTTGCTCTGGGGAGCTCTGAGCTTTATGGATTTTGCAGCACTTCCCTCTTCTTCCTGTTACAAAGCTTGGCTTAGCATAAAAGCCACCTGGCAGGGGGCACTATCTTTTTTCCCATGTTATGGTTGAGGAAATGGAGGCAAGTTATCAACTTAAGTCAGGCCACAGAGCTGATAAGTGCTGGAGCTAGAATTCATCCATTCAACAGGTAACATTAGGTTCTTATTATGTGTCAGGCACTGTCTTAGGGATTGGGGATTCCATGTTAGTAAACAAAAAAGCCTAAAATTCCTTCCCTCATGTTGCTGATTTCCTACTGGGGTTTAAACTCAAAGCTGTTTGACCCTAGAGTTGGAGTCCAACAATGGTTAAATTACATGACACTAGTTCGGAGGTGGTCATAATCACATGGAAAGACTTGCTTTAAAATGTTTGACTATAACCACAATGAGATACCACCTAACACCCATTAGGAAGGTGTGTATCAAAGAAATAGGAAATAACAAGTGTTGGTGAGGCTGTGAAGAAATCAGAACCCTATGCCATCACTGTGGATGAGAGTTTGGCAGTTCCTCAACAAGCTTAACACAGAATTATCATATGATCCAGCAATTCCATTTCTAGGTAGACACACAAAGGGATTGAAAGCAGGGTCTTGAACAGACACCTGTATGCAAGTGTTCACAGCAGCATTATTTTCTATAGCCAAAAGGTGGAGGGACCCAAACTTCCATCAACAGATGAATGGATAAACATTATGTGGTATATATACACAATGAAATATTGTTCAGCTTTAAACATTATTGAGAATGAGATTCTGATACAGGCAACAATATGGATGAAACTTGAAAACATTACACCAGTGAAATAAGCCAGATACAACAGAACAAATACTGTATAATTTCACTTACATGAGGCAGCTGGAACAGGCAAGTTCATAGAGGCACAAAATAGAATAGAAATTACCAGGTGCTGGAGGACAGGCAGAATGGGGAGTTCGTGTTTAATGGGTGTGCAGTACATTTGGGGTGATAAAAAGTTCTGGAAATAGATAATGGTGATGGTTGAATAATACTATGAAAGCAAAACATAGTAAATTCACTAAATATAACACTTAAAAACAGGAAAATGGTGAATTTTATGTTATGTGTACTTTACCACACTACAAGAAATAGTGTTTTGTTTTGTTGATCATAAAGGAAATCAGCCCAAGAACAAGAAGTCAGTAGATAATTATTGAGGGCTTTCAGGGTCTGGAGAACATGTTTGATCCTTCTGTCATTTAAAAAAAAAAAGTATTTATTTTGAGAGAGAGAGCGAAGAGGCAGGGAGGGAGAGGCAAAGAGAGAGGGGGAGAGAGAATTCCAAGCACTGTCAGCACAGAGCCCGATGTGGGGCTCAAACTCACGAATGGTGAGATCAAGACCTGAGCAGAAACCAAGAATCAGGCACTGAACCAAATGAACCACCCAGACATCCCTGAGACACTTTGGGAAGAAAAGATGCCAACTTTCTGCAAGTCCTCACTCAGCTCATCCTTTATCCAATGGCATCATTTATCCCTAAACATACAGCCAGTATGGTACAAATGTAGTGAACATAGCTTGATGAAGATTATGGCAAGGTAGTACTGGAAACTGGCAAATCTCAGTCACCAAATACAAGAGTTTTTACATGCATCTGGCTAGGAAATTGCTTAGACAAGATTATTATGCCTTGAGGTTCTGGAAATTCTTTTAAGAGCACAGTTGCTCCGGGATAAAGATATATTTTGTATCTTTCTGGAATTAAACATAGGCAAAATTAACCATAGGGCCTTGCATCTAGCAGGTGGGGTCTTCCCTAAATAGTAGTGTTTTTTTCCTGGTAGATATTTCTGAGAAGAAGGCACATTGCTCTCTCAGTATGAAATTTGGGAAGGAAAGTCCAGGGGTTAGGGGAGAAGAATACTACATTGCAATAGAGGAATCCAGCTCTCTCCTGGTCCCAGAGATGATTCAAAATTTCTATGAAGGAGCATTGAGATGGTGAATCGTGGCCCTCTAATTTCCACCAAAGGGCTTGCAGATTTGTACCAACCTTTTGGGATTATAGTGTGGGGATCAGAAGCCAGTGTAAGGCCTTGAATGAGCAAGGTGGCCGAGAGGAGCAGAGAGCCATCATCAGAGCCCACACTCAGCCTATTTTTAGACTTTTAAAAAGTCTGTGTGTATTTCTTTGTTGATCTTTCTCAGGATCTGGCAGAGCTTGAACATTTGAAGCAGGCCAATTCTACTAAATGAGGCAACAAAGGAGAGTTTTAGTTCACACTTGAGGCATGACAAATGTCAATAAGTAAGTAAATAAAGACATAATGGGAGTGATGAAATGGCAAAGTACAGGGTAGTTTTAGGGCAGTGAAACAATTCTGTATGATACGGTGGATTTGTGATAGTGTGCATTTGTCAAAACCCACAGAACCATAACACAAAGTGAGCCCTAATATGAACTATGGGCTTCAGTTAATAATAATGAATCGATTTTGGTCCATCAATTGTAACAAATGTACCACACTGGCCTAGATGTGAACAATAGGAAAAGTTATGAAAGGAAAGGGGACATACAAGTCTGGATTACCTGCTTAAGTTCCTGCCTAAAACCTAAAGCTGCTCTAAAAAAATAAAGCCTATTAATTCAAGAAAAAAGAGGATGGCTCTTGGCTCCAAATCATTTATTACTGGTGCTGTTTTCTTACAGCCTAACAAAGTAAAATGAAACAGTGCAGGTAGTATGTGGCAGGATAATATGGGACACAGGTGATTTAAAAAAAAAAAAGTCAGCTTCGTCTTAAAATCTGTCCTTATAATAAAAAAAATTAAAAAATAAAATAAAGACAAGGAGGAGTAGCATTCCTATCCATGTCCAGGGCAGTGGTTGGAGACATAACTCAGAATTCCAGGGAGAGGAGACAGGTTGCCTGGCCAGGTTCCTTTCCTTACCTGGAGACTCTTTTCTAAAGCAATCATCTGAAAAACTCCTAGGTGAGGGCACCTGGGTGGCTCAGTTGGTTAGGCATCTGACTCTTGATTTCAGCTCAGGTTATGATTTCGTGGTTCATGAGTTCAAGCCCCACTTTGGGCTCTAGGTTGACAATGCGGAGCCTGCTTGGGATTCTCACTCTCCTTCTCTTTCTGCCCCTTCTCTGCTTGTATGTGCATGTACTCACGCACTCTCTCTCAAAATAAAAATAAACTTAAAAAAACAACTCCTAATTGACTTCTTTTTTTAAATTTTTTAAATGTTTATTTTTGAGAGAGAAAGAGAGCGAGAGAGAGAGTATGAGAAGGGGAGGTCAGAGAGAAAGAGAGGGAGAGAGAGAATCCTAAGAATCTGAAGCAGGCTCCAGGATCTTAGCTACCAGCACAGAGCCTGATGCGGGGCTCAAACCTATGAAGCATGAGATTGTGACCTGAACTGCAGTAGGATGCTTAACTGAGCCACCCAGGTCCCCCTTAGTTACCTTCTAATAAGGGAGGAGGTAGGGGTCCATGATGAAGCCTGCAACTTTCCAGATTCAAAAGGGTTAAAGTCATGCAATAACACATTCTTAACCTGTATTTTTTTTCTCTGTGCTTCAGTGCCATTAGGAAACATTCACCACCAAGCATCAGGAGACAGTTTTCTTTTTGTTTCTAGTTGTCACGGTATCCTGTCTTTTCCTTCCTTTTCCTAAATTGAAGTACTGAGTTTGACTTTCCCCAAAGCAAGTCTTCTAGATTTATAGCCATAAGTCAAAAAGAAGCCAACATTCTTATTTCTATCACAGGAAAAGAATGATGACAAGCAGTGCTGAAGGTTTATGCAGCATGGTCTCAGGATGTGACCCAGGTGAGGGCTACAGCCTTAAACCAATAAGCTTGGCTTACTATAGCCAGCCACTAAGTCATTAGCTCATACCTATTTCTCAGTTTAATTCTGATGACTGACACATGTCCCATTGCTGTATATATACCATGGCAGTCCTATCTATTGACATATCACTTTTCTGTGGCTATAGCTGATTGGACCATGAGTGGACCATGCTGGCCAATCCACTCAGAAGGATTCTCCTTTGAAAGGCTCTCTTTATAAAGTTAGCTTTAGTCATGTGTAGAACAGGAGAGCACAAAATCACCTAACCAGTTAAGAGCACAAAACCACCCAACCTTGGTAGAACACAGAATAGCTGTCCATAGTGGGATAAGAAGGAAGTCATGGAGGAGTGCCTGGGTGGTTCAGTCAATTGAGTGTCTGACTCTTGGTTTCAGCCCAGGTCAGGATCTCACAGTTCATGAGTTCAAGTCCTGCGCTGGGCTCTGCATTGACAGTGTGGAGTCTGCTTGATATTCTTTCTCTGTCCCTGTCTCTTTGCCCCTCCCCTGCTCTCTCTCAAAATAAATAAACTTTCTTTTTTCTTAAAGATGGAACAGGAATGGAATCCTGCCACATTTCCATTGCTCTACTTCCCTGAGGCAAAGAGCTCAATTGTAAATCTTAGCACCAGCAAGAAGTGGGAAGCAGAGGTAGAAGGAGGAGTCTTCCCTTTGGAAGGTTATTATCAACTCAGATCGGATTCATTCTCATTACTGAACTGGAGTTTTTATGTGATTTAAAGTTATGTTCCAATGTTACTAAGAGTGACTGGAAGGGCCTGAAACAGTGGTGTAGGAACAAAGGGAAGACCACCACACTGAATGAATTTTTTTTAAATGGACGTAGGAGACAAAGCATATAGTTACATTCTGGCTGCAACGCTAGACATACCCACTAATGGACCAGTTATGTACATGACTAGATTTGTTTTAAAAGCTTTCCCTTGGCTATTTTGAAGAGAATGGATTAGAAAGGGGGCAAGAATGAAGTTGGGAGGCAAGATTGGAGGTTCTGTGGTATTTTGGTGGAGAGATGATTACAGAAATGGCAATGACAGAAAGGGAGAAGTCTGACATGCATTAGAGTGTACAAGCACTAGTCTTTAAGGATAGATTGAAAATGTGGGTAACGGAGAAAGAAGCAAGGATTTTTCTAGGCTTCTGGCTTGAGCAATTGGGTAGGAGATCATGGCAGAATTGTGAACCGGAAAGCCCTGCAGAGAAGCACAGAGGGGTTTGGGGTGGAGGGGAGGCTAATAAATCCAAGCTTAGCAAGTTCCTGAGGCTATTTTAAAACAGTCTTCCAAAGAGCCCTGGTTTCTTTGAGGTATCTCAATGAACAGAAGGCAAATGATGGAATCTGGGATGTATTTTGAAAACTGACATATGCATTGGCTGGAGTCAAGCTTTCATTTAGCTTGGGAGCAACAAAGTATCCTGTGACATCTCCACACGGGTGCCCAGCTCAATAAATCTGGAGTGGCTTCTGATGGAGAAATACATATGGTCTCTCTCACTGCTGCTTCCCAAGGGGAGTACTTGCTTTTTAAAGCAGCAAATTTTGGCCTACTCTCGTCAACAGATGCCATGTTCTACAGGTACCATTAAATGGCTTCAGAAGACTTCGGAGTATGACCGTGAATAACTACTGTCCCTGGCAACATGCAGCAAAACTGCACATTCATTTCCCAGTGTTCAGAGCAGAAACATCTGTCTAAAGGCCTGGGTGGACGCAGGCAGCGGCAGACCCGTGGGGCCCATTCATCTTGATACCAGATTGTTACAGATGTTTGCAGCCGCTGAGAGCCTGTTCTGAAACTCATGGCCTCCATTCAACTAGGGCTGGGCAGTGGGATGACCCTGAGGTTCCCCACATGAGGCAACCCACCTCCTGCCTCAGCAAAAGCTAATATGGGGATTAGGTTTAAAATGTCAGTGTTGAACAAAAGGCAGTTTTTCTTGGCTCCTGCTACTGAGGTTATACTCCCTTTGGCCCTGGACTTGGTGATAAAGAACCAGTAACACATGGTGTAATTTTCAAAGTGCTGCTTCACTACTTAAATCAGCAACATAAACATGAAATGACTTGGTCACAAGTTCTTTTCACCCAATAAGTCAAATGCATGTAGGCCTTCCAAGCAGCTGTTGGTAAGAACTGCTGTTCAGATCTTCAAAATTCTTCACCAAAGTAAGGAAGAAATCCTTCAAGAGAGCTTAGCCATACTGTTACTAAGTTTTACAGTCCTTTGGGATAAAGGAATTTTTATAAGATGGCTTTACATGTGTGCACAATCTGTAACGACAAAATACCAATTTTCTTCTCAAGTATAGGCTAAAAGTGCAATTTCACTATATGTTTTCAGAAAGTTATTAAAAATTATGACTCAATGCCAATTTCCTAGGTTTGAAAATTGTCCTAAGGCTATGTTCACGTTTGGAGAAGCCAGGTGAATGTTACATGTAAATTCCATGTACTATATCTGTAACTTACCTAAGTCTAAAATTATTTCAAATTATAAAACAATCCCATCGATGACTTTTCTGAGCATTATTTCCCATAGATGAAAAATCTCATCTGATCAAATCTGAATGGATCATGACACGATAAATGAGGTGGATGCTTGTATTTATATCAGTCTAAACTTGGCAGTAATTGACCCAACATGCTAGTAAAGCACCACAAGCCAACTGTATGAGAAAGATCCTCATTCTTCCCTTTCACATGGAAAAGGTCCTGGCTCATTCAAATGGATTTGGCTCTAGATCTGAAAACCACCATGTCATCCAGGGATGACCAAGCAGATGTCCGTCTACTTTCCTGTAAGTGCTGCCTTGCTGAGGAAAACACAGTTTCATCACATGTGGTTCTAAACTGCAACATGAGTAGATTCTATCACTCATATAGATTTTATATGTTTTATGCCCTTCTTTTTTTTTAATTTTTAAATGTTTATTTTTGAGAGGGAGAGAGAGAGAAAGAGAGAGACAGATTGTGATGGGGGGCACAGAGAGAGAGAGAGAGGGAGACATAGGATCCAAAGCAGGCTCCAGGTTCTGAGCTGTCAGCACAGAGCCCAATATGGGGCTTGAACTCACAAACCATGAGATCATGACCTGAGCCAAAGTCTGACATCTAACCAACTGAGCCACCCAGGTGCCCCTGCACTTATTTCCTTAGATAACTCATGCAGACAATAGGATTAGATAAACTTTTCATATGCTGTCACTTCTGAGTCACACACATTCAAGCTCTGTCAATATTTGGACTTGCAATTATGTTTTTATTCTCTTATGACAAAAAGATATTTTGGTTAATGAACTAGGCTAATTGATAAAACTATTATGTAGCATATACTAGTATTCTTGAATTCTGTGGGGAAAAAATTAAGTATTTCTATTAAGCAAAAAGCTCTCCCCTCACCATCTTGAAGGACTGCAAGATTTTATTAAAGGTATGCTTAAAGACCAGTTGCAAAGAGAAATCCAATAAGTTGCTTATCAAAGAAAAAATGTTTTTCTCAAATTTGAACATGAGAAAATTTGGTGAAATGGCAATAACAGAGTGACCTCAGAGAACATCTGGTCTAGTTACCATGTTTTGGGATTTTAGGAAGTTTAAAATGACTGGTGCTTAATTTGAGGTTGGGGTGGGTTGCTAGTCTACTTGGGTAATCTGATAAAGCTATCGAGATCCTACCTAGAAAATGCAATATGAAATACTTTAGGTACAATTTGGAGGGCTTGATGGAGGTTTCTTTTCCTTATTTTTGTAAAACAAAACAGAAGAGAGGCACCACCATAAATCTGCAAACATGTTTATGGTTGCTTGAACAGACAAGGGAAAGACTAAAGAAAGATATACACTGTTACCTTTAGTTACACCAGGAGTTTGGCATTGTGGTGGGTTGGGAGATGGAGTGGATGACTCTTAATTTCATTGAGACTTGAGACACTTGGCACATCATTAGTGCCAGGATATATTAACACAAAAGCCTGAAATAAATGAGAAAGAGAGAGAGGAAAAGGGTGAAGAGAGATAGAGGGGGACAGAGATCCTATATTTAAATGAAATGATCAAGTTAGGTTTGGGCAACATGACTGCAGCTCCTCTTCTCATAGCCCCGTGGCCTTGGCTATGGAGTCAATAGTTGTTTTCCCTGGGATTTTTAAGAGCACCCTCTAAGCCTTTAAACTGCTCAGTGTCCCTAGGTGAGAAGACAGAAGACAATACTTCATTCAGACTACAATAGTAAAGGGATGGTGAAGGGAGCCAATGTTTACTGAGCTCTTGCCAAAAACTTTACATATATGATCTCCAGTGAGCCTTGGACACAACCTTCTGGGGTGAGGAAACAGGACGCCCAACAATATGCATCACTGACCCAGAGCTTGACAACAGTAATAATTTTATCTGCACTCTGAGCCTTAAGCATGCATGCAGGCATACTTTACACCAAACCCTTCCTCACAGGGAAGAGAGGTACTCTCACTCCCATTTTACAGATGATGGGTGGAGGCTTGCAGTCAGAGAGCTTCTTGAGAGTAGCAGAAATCAACTGGAATCTTCTCTCTCACATCAAGTACTCCTCTCAAACCACGGTATTCTCTAACATAGCAGTGGAATGGTTCTCTTAGAAATCAATGTAAATTGCTTCATGTCTCTACTCAAAAGCCTTCACTGGCTCCCCAACTCCCTCCGAATAAAATGCAAAAGCCTTACTGTGGTCTTACAGAATGTGACTTCCTTCGACTGTCTCCATTTCCCCAGTGTAGCCACACTAGCCTCCCTGCTCTTCCCGGAGCATCCAAACGGTTCCTCCTCAGGGCCTTGGTGTTAACTCTTTTCCCTACCTGGGGCAGACTTTCCCCAGATGTCCAGGGATGCCATCTCTCATGCTATTCAGATGTTGATACAATATCACTTTCTCACGGTGGGTTCTCTATCACTCTGTCACCCTCCAGTTACTTTTCTTCACTTATCACCCACTGATATCTTACACATTTGATTCTAGACTGCCTCCCTCTTCCACTAAGATAGAAGCCCAATGAGAGTGGGGACTCAGTCTTTATTCTCTGCCTGGAACTTGATAGGGGCTCAATTAGTATATGCCAAGTGAGTGAATGAATAAATGCAGGAAGAAGCAAATGAATGCTGTCTCCCCTCAGGGCACCAAGTTACAAATGGAAAATAATGAGGACTAAATATTCAGTTTGGCTTACAAAGCTAGGGCTGATCCCACTTTCTAAAGAGGTGGCTGGCTGAGCAATTTACACTTGAACTTTCATTTCCCAGCATTTCCTGAGTTTATTTGTTCAATCTTCTCTACATTAAAATAAATCAAGCACAAGCCATTTCATGTATAAATTAAACTCAGTCCAACTTTATTACCTACTTTCAGAGGAGACTTTCAAAACAGAGGCATTTAGTGAATGTGAAATATGCTGAACACCTATACTGGTGTCATTTCTTTAAGCCTGCTGATGTACTCTGACCTAGGTTAACATTAGGCACCTGTAGAAATGAAAGCTATTAGTGGAATGTAACCGTGGCATGATATTTAATAAAGACAGCTGAAGACAGACTTTTTATCGCTCTGTTTTCACGCCTTTGCAATATGTAGTTTTATGCTTTATGCAAAGTTTCACAGGAGTGATGTACTTCATAAGTTTTTGTATGACAATCCTTGTGAGATCAGCCTCTAATGAATATTAATGACTTTGAAAAGAATGTATCTGGAAGAGATAATTCTAGGACCAGTTGAAGCATGCATACCACTAATTCTACTTTACCTGTAAATTGCAGATACAGAAACAACTTGTCAGGAAACATTGTGTTGTGATTTTTAAAAATTCTTAAATGTACTAAGGCATGTCTTGAAAATCAGTTTTCTATGTCCTGACTTTGTAGACAAAACAATGATGGAGATGTACAGATGTCAAGTCTTGATAGGGAAAAAGTGCTATCAGTGGTTACCTGCGGAGAAGTAGAATAATCATTCTAATAATATTAATTAAGCACAAAATTTAAAAATACTCAAGTTGAGATTTTGCTGTGTTCTGCATAGAGAACCAGAGAGAGCAGTACACAGGGAGTCAGGTGCCCAGATGCCAGGCTGTCCAACAAACACG
>NC_043712.1:42217294-42242243 GCF_006229205.1 Suricata suricatta | reverse complement strand
CAGCCTCCCCAGGACTCATTTTCCCAGCTTGCACGATTCCTTTTCTGCAGCCTCCTGCTGCCCAGACAGGGAGGCCTGGCTTCCATCAGAATACTCTCCCCTCCCCTCTAAGTGCTTTGAAAGCAAGCTCTCAGAGTTCACTACAAGTACAGAGAGGTGGAAGAGAATTGAATGGGCAAGGACACTTGATTTTTCTTGCAGAACCCCATGCTTGTGTAGGCAAGATGGAATTTGCAAGCACACACTGGATTATCCCAGGTGCCAAATTCAGCAGAGGGCATCCAAGTTTGCCAAAAGCGAAGGCAGAGTGAGTGCTACATGCTCCCCTAAAAACAGACGCAGACATTCCGGGGCAAGGACTGCAGAAAGCCTCCAAGGCTTAATTTCTTACCCCTCTGCAGTGGAGTTGGGGGCCCCTTGATGCAGCCCTAAGACAGTGCTGCTTCCATGTTTTCCCTCCATCCTAGATCCAGTGCTAAGCCCTTGATACCATCCATACAGATTATGTTCTACAAAAGGAGAACTTTCATTAACTGATACAGTACCAATGTGCAAGCATCCCCAAAGGGTATGTGGTTATCTCCTAGGGAAAAGGCAATGCCAGTAAGAGTGAACCATTTCACCTGCTAGACAGTTCCCATGTGACCAACATCAAACATTCCTTCAGAATGACCAGCTTGAAGAGAAATGTCTGTGCAGACAAGCATAATCTTTTCATGGCCAGCCATCTCTCTGCCCCAGTTACTCTAACAGTGCCTTAATGTCAATCCAGCTGGCCATGTCTTTGCAGTAAGTAGATGCGTAAAAGTTGCCACCAAAATCTCAGATTCCTAACTAACTTGAGACATGGATTGAATCCATTTTTTTTGGCTCTTCTCCCCCAACCCTTAAGTCAAATGCATAAAAGGAATGAACAGAACAATAAAGATTCTGTTCATATTTTCTGCCTTGTCTTTGATCTAATTGGAATCTACGTTTCAATGTTGGGTGGGAAATGAATGCTATTGGAATTTCAGTCTACTTGTCCAAACTTATTTCCCATCATGTCCTTCAGAAACCCTACCAAGGTTGCCCTAGCCACTCTTATTCTTTGCTTCAGTCCTTGTTCCTCTCCCTCCTGGGTAGGTTCTCCTATAGGCTCTCCAACTCAGCCCACCTGGTGCCACCTGGCCTATTAAGTTGGTTAGGATATCTGTGGTCCTGGCTATAGAACCTGAGCTAAGCCACCATTTCTGGCTCCACTGAGTGGTGTCCCAACCTACCTCCTCCATCCCCAGCTTAGTCCAGTATAGTAACTCCCAGAGCACACTTGAGGCACGGTCCCTCTTCTAATAGCAGCCACTGCAAACTGAGTGTTTGGTCTATATCTTTATTACATGCTCTTCGTGCATCCAGTAGCTAGTTACTGAGAAGCTGCCATGGAGTAGGCACTGTGAAAGGGGATATAAAGGTAAAAAAAATAATGTCTTTGTAGTCAAGAAGCTAAGGATCCAGTAAGTTTGTGCTTCTCACACTTTGACATGCATATCGGTCATCTAGGGATGTTGTTAAAACAAAGATTCTATTCCAGCAATCTGACCCTGGGTGGGGTCCAAGATTCTGCATTTTTTTACAATTTCCCATGCAATCCTGTTGTAAAGCATACTCAGAGTTAAAGTAGTAGGAAAGTGGATGGGCAGGTAGGAGGGATGCACACATGAGCACCTCTAACTTGGTCAACTATTATCACAGCTAAGACCCAGAGGATGAGCAAGAGTTGACCAGAAGAAGATGAGTTTGGTCTGTGTGGAACAAAAGAGTGTTGGCAGAGGCAAAAGGTAAAATAAAGTAAAAATGTTGAATTTCTGTCACTCAAGTTCTCAAAGCCTGAACAGCAGGATATATTTGAAGATAATGCATTGATGACTCATTGGTGAGGGAGATGGCAATCTATCAAAGGTGACAGCATTAGGGTGTATCTAAAACATAAGATGGTGGTGCCAGGGCTCCCAACTCTGCAGATATTCCTGTGTTCCAAGACTGGCACAAATGCAGCACCCAAGAGAACCATGTACGCTGGGACAATGGGTGTCTCAGTGGTAATCAGTGTAGATAAAGGATTGACTAAGCTGGCTTTGGCACTGAGTCAAATCCAAGAAGCTTTGCCAAACACTAGAGAGGGATAGAAAGCCTCAACAATGCCTGGGGCTGAGTTTCCCATCATATGGTAGAAAAAAGACTACATTCAGATAGAAGTTAAATTAAGGAAAATAAACGTGATGTTCCATTCACACTCAAGTTTGTGTTCTTGATTTGTTCATACTTCAGAAGCTTAAAGAATTCAAACTGATTTGATTTGCAGGTGACACTCACAGGAAGACAGTTTGGCTTTGGATCCACACTATGGATGCCAGAGCACCAAGAGAAAGCACCTTTGAGAGCTTCTCACCAACTCTAGGAACACGTTGTTACCCTCACTTCAATGAACATGTCTTGGTTGAGTTTAGGACTTCAGAATAATGTTTTAAGATGAACCACTTGGAAAGCCCAAAGAGATACAGCAGTCAACATACCAATGAACTGCATAGCCCCACGATGAAATGTGTGATCTTTGGATATACCCCTATAGAAGGAGATGGTGTATGCAGAATGAGTTATCATGTCTCAGCAGACGTCAGCTGAAACCTGATCATGGGGGGCGGGGGGAGTATTTCTCCTAAAAATATTCTCATCTCATTCAGAACAATTTCTCAGAGATTAGAAAACAGGAGAAAAATCTGTCTTAGAACCATTAAAATGAGCAAAGGAAAAATTCTTGGGAGCTAAACAGGATTTGTGTTCTTAGTTTGCTATGGCAGTTGGTTAACAGCATAAAGAGGAGGCTGGGCCAGACACTAGAGAGTTAGGAACCTGGGAAAAGCAGTACACAGAAGGATGCTGGGGCTGATACATGGATGGGAAGCTTGGGCCAGCCCATCCATGGTGGAAGGTTACCCAGTTTGAGGGTGACAGTTCAAGGTCATGAGTCTGAAGTTTCACGATGTCAAGTTTCAAGGTTACTGTTCAAGGAATAAGCACTGTCACCAGGTATAAGCACCATAACACCTCTAATGGTTACTATGAGAGTAGGTATCAGGGACAAGTAAGAATGTGTTAAGGCTTAAGAATCTAAGATAGTATTAGCTGTAAGTAAGCTCAGTGTTTATAGCTCAGAAGTGAGTGCAACAAAGCTCTCTGGGACACTTTGCCACAGGAGAGCTCCCTGATGGATCCCATGGGTGTCAGCTGCTTTGTAGTAGCTTCCCAGAGTACTTCCTTAAACTATGCTGCCTGATCAACCCTGCTGAATCTAAGAAGACACTACTACTCTCCGACCAGGTACTTTCACCGTCCACCTCTCTGGCCAGACACACCTTCTCGGGGTAAGTGGGGAAGGTTGGAGAAGTTGCTGAGACCATCGAGGCTGGTGCTTGAGTCTCCAACCTCTCCCTTTTTAAGCAGCCTCTCTCAGGTCTGTGACTCCTTCCTGACTTTGAATAAGAAGGAAGGTGGGCCCCCGGGGAAAACTGTTAAGTGACAGATGTTTATGAAGCAATGGTTTCCAAACTGTGTTCCTTGAAGCATGGAATTGGGTTCCATTTTATGAGTGAGGGAGGTACTTGGCCTTAAGTGGGGTGGGGGCCCTCAGCCTTTCATCCACCACCGCAGCCAATGCAGATCCAATTTTACTCATTTTGTTTCAGGTTCTATATCTTTTTTGTTGGTTTGAAAAACATAAAGAAAGGTTTAAAACTGGTAAGATGGTGTGTCTGTATTAATAACATCATACCATATTTTTTTACAGTTAAAACAACTTAAGAGTTGAGACCAAAAGCAGAGTGTGGCCAGGTGGAATTCAAAGGAGACAGGAAATTCCTAAAAGAGGTCATCATAAAACACAAAAGCTCATTGGGCCAAATATTAAGTGAGGGTTTCTGTGGTCATTGTTTTTTAAGTATTTTCTGTGAAGAGAGGCACAATAAGGCTTGGGTCTTACCATCATGTTAACCTTCTGAACCCTCCCCTTCGGAACATTAACCATATGGCTTCTGTTCCACATTTGGTTAAGCTGCCATCCTGCCTGCCAGGAAAAAAAATTCCCAGTCAAGGATCAGATTTCACCTGAGACTCTTAAGCCCCAAGAATTTGGCCACTGCTAATTTAGCCATTCCTTAAACAGGTTCCTCCACTTGTAAATCACTGGGATTTTGTGCATAGCTAGAAAAACTGAACTTCTGCAACTGGGGGAAAGTTCACCTTTTTTTTAAAAGAGAGAAACTTCCATTAAAAAAGTTTTCTACCCTTGAAAGGACATTTTGTATATTCCCAAAGGAGGAGATGTTAGATCACCCCAGAACTAAAAAAATAAACAAACAAATCCCAAGAATCACAACCAATGAATCAAAAGTTAAACAAACAACAGTATTTTCCTCGCTTAGCTGGAGATGTGTGGTTTTATTTTAGTTGTTAAACCCAACTCCTGATCTGCTTTCCAACTGGCCTAGGAAGTTAATAACCACATTTGAAAGGAGATCCAGGAAAGAAAATGGAGCTAGGGAAGGTGACTGAGGAATCTTCTTAGCTGTCCGTTCCCCAATCTTCACAGAATTCAGAGGGCACCAAATCTCATAAAGATGAGAGCCTCAAGCACTTTCCAGAAAGACAAGACTTCCCTTGGGAAGAAGAGCTTGACCTGGGGTGACAACAGGAGCTAGCTACTCTGGAGAGAACATGAGAACTTGGATGTAAATCTTCCCTGCAAACCGAAGTACAGCACAGATGACTGACAGCCACACAGCTCCTTTTCCCTCATCTTCTCTCGCTTCCCTTTCTAATCTGCCTTTAAAGTGTAGGGTTGGGGTGACTGGGGAGGTGTGAAGCTGGGAATCTGGTTATTCTCAAATGCAAGATTCTTGAGGCGGCCCCAGGGGAAGAAAAGAACATTTTTTTCCCCAAATGACAGCAAGCAGTCTTAAGTAAAGTTCTTTGTTCAGAAAAGGTCATAAAGTCATGCTTTTCCCATTGAAAACTGTACACAACCCATCAACATGAGGCACAAACACAGCCCAATGTACCAAGAGATAAATAAATATGCTATAAATTCCCCCAAACTCTCTGGAGTACCAGGCTGATGTATCACACACAGATTAGATGAGCTGAGGTTTTGGGCATCATAGCACAGGGCAGTTTCATGCAGAGCTAAAAAAAAAATACTTTTTAGGGCTTGAAAGAACTGAGCACCAGCCTGGAAATTTAAAAAAAAAATGGTAACATTAGAAACAATTCAATATCCGCTAGGTAATGCTCTTTACAAAAGCAAAAGACATCAGGCAAGCAGCTACCATTTTCAGGAAAATAACTCAGGGATGTGCCAAGCTAAGAGAGAAACTAATTGAAAAGAGGAAGGCAGACTATTATTATTAAAATTGCCACAGAAAAGAGCAGTAGATTCCTAGTTTGACTCTTTACCATTTCTATAAAACTTATTTTGTGAACACCCAGCCAGATAGGAGCTCTCTTTCTTTGCTCTTCTATAAGACATCTTTCTTTCTGTAAACTGAATTTCTTTCCCTGGGTAGTAGAAATAGCAGTAATCATAGGATTACTGCCATTTGAGGGATGAGAATAACCCATATACTAAAAAGTTCTATTTTGTGTGCTCGTATTGGTCAAGCTTTTATGTTTCACTGTTTTGCACTTTGAGATGGGAACTACTTTTTGCTGTTCTTTCTGTGCCCTGCAATGCCTCACCCACTGCCCAGCACATGGCCGGCACTCCTCCAGTAAGTCTCTTTTGAACTGAGTGGAATCCCAGCCAGGGCTGCATGCCCCTGACCCTTGTCATGCCCGCAGAGCGGGTTCTGTCATGGACAATCCTTTTCCGTAACATAATGGTAGCAGACCCTGGAAGTCTTCTAGTTTCATCTCTTCCTATCCAAAACTAGTGTTGGGGAAAATGCAGAGTTCCCAACTTGTACATAAGGGTGGGTCCCATTCTAAGCCTTGCATTAACTACCATCTTCCTCTGCTTCTTTGATTCTACACCCTCTTGTGCAGGGAAAGGGGGTATCAAAGTAAGGTGTCAAGATGAGGTGAAGTGGGAAGAGGAGAAAAAAAGCTGTTTTTCAATGTTTACTAGAAACACAAAAATATTTCCCAATTACACTAACTACTTAATTCATCTGGGAAACAGAGAATGATGCTAAAAAAAAAAATCAGTCCAGATACATCCTCCTCTCTTCTTTGAGAATACATTTATCTTTAAGAAAAATCAAGATTTTCCTTCTAGGAAATTTTTTTCTAAATCAGATTTACTGATATTCAACTAGGCCCCCTCCCCCATATTTTAAATCAAATTGTTCCAGTCCCTAGCTCCCCTCTTTTTTGGCTCCAAAAACATTTCCACACATATTTGTCCCATGCCACAGCTCTTATCTTCACCCACTTTGAGCAGCAAGATGATTCTAAACTAGGAGGTGTCTATAAATTAAGCCACAGAGGGGTGAAATCCATGGCAGATGTTGAGGGGAAATGGGGGTACCCAGCCTCACTGTCACAGAAATCAGACATGCAAAAAGTCTCTGAAATGAAACAGACTCCTGTCTCCTGCCTTAAAGAGAGGTATTGCTCTCGCTTCTTCATACGGCCAAGGATACGGAAAATGAGCCTGCAGAGCCCCATCTCCTCCCTTCCAGTTAATCAAATCTGAAAAAATTCCTGGAAGCAAAAGAATGGAGGGAGGCTGTGCTGTGAATCATCAAGGTCTTTAGAATCCCTGTGATTTATAGATGAGAATGAAGCCTTTGCCATGCATGTGGAAGGTGCATGGGCTTCTTAATTTATGGTGTAAAAATTGCAGGCTATGGCAGTAAGCCTGCTAGGCTATGAAATCACTGCCAAGGGTGACCTCTCATGAAGCCTGTGGAGGAGGGCAAGCAGCCTTTTCTCTGCAGGTCAGAATTCTCAGCTTACCCAAGGCGCTTTGGATTGAACAAAAGAAAACCATTTGAGTGAGCACAGTGAATGCAGGCAATTTGGTGGAAGGGAATGAAGGTGGGAGAAGCAGTCCAGCATCATGAGGGGAGAAACAGAACTGGGAAGTGAAGACCCACATTATTCCTTCCGCCTCTCTGGAGATGCATGGCAGCTCATGTCTCTCCCTCCTCCCCCAAAGACAGACATCTCTGCTTTGGAATGGGGAATCAGCTGGTGAGGCTCTGTTAGGCAGGGATGTGGATCGGAACCCCTTCAGGAGAACAGGGCTACCTTCTAAGTGTTTTAGCCCCCGCCCTCCCTCCCACCCCCCCAGACTGCTGCCTGCCCCTCTCACTCTGTTGACTTGTGATACGCTGGTCTTTCTGTGTTCATCTTAACCTTTCAACAAGCCACTCTTCACAGCACTCCCTGCCTCTGCTCTGGTGACACCACGCCCCTGGTTTTCCTTACTCTGATGTCTCCCACCCCTTTACCAGCATACCCTGACTCCTCCCCACCTTGCTAACTGTGGGGTCCCTCAGGGCT
Organism: Suricata suricatta; assembly: GCF_006229205.1. NCBI lineage: Eukaryota > Metazoa > Chordata > Mammalia > Carnivora > Herpestidae > Suricata > Suricata suricatta. The sequence goes on along the minus strand of NC_043712.1, from coordinate 42,234,704 downwards.
CTGTCCTAGGCCTTTTTCCTTATACTTTAAACTCCCTCCTTAAGTGAAGCCATACCTATGGTTTCAATCCCCTTTGCATGGCCCACCTCTCCTCTGAGTCCCAGACCTGTACCTCCACTAGCCTGGTACATATTCTTACTAGAATGTCTCAGAGGCACATCAAAATCAACTCATCCAAACTTCCAGTCCCCAAAACTCCTCTTCCAAGATTCTCAATCTCACTAAATGACTCTACTCTGTGCTCAAGGCAAAAACCTCAACGTTTCCCTTTACTCCTGTTCCCTGTGCTATACCCAGATATCCCACCACTGATTCTCCCGGTTAAATCTCTTCAATCCACCAAATTCTCTCCATACTTGAGTTTCAGCTCGCATTGTTTCTTATCTGAACCACTGCAATGGGCTCCCCGGCTGGTCTCCGTGCACGCCCTTCCCTCTTCCTGGTTTGTGGCAGGGGCAATCCTTGTTACATTCACGTCTCACCGTTCCCATATCCGCTTTCAGAGGCTCCCTAAGACTGCAGAATAAAGCTCAAGAGTTCTCAGGACCTCTGTGTTCACGTGCATGGCCTCCAAGGCCCTGCCACCCCTGTGAACTCATCCTGTGTCACTTCTGCCTCCCTCACTATGCAGCAGTCATATCTGCCTCCTTTTAGTCCTTTAGAGATGCTACACTTTTCTCACCTGAGAGCCTCCACACATGTGGCTCTTTCCTTCTGCCCAGACCACCCCCTCCCCTCCTCTTTCACCCTTGCTGAATCCCACTCGCCATCCAGTCTCACCTTAAATATCACTTCTGAGCTCCCCTTGTTGTAGACTTCGTGTCTGTGTATCTATGTGTGCATTTGTATTTTGTATATTTGTACATATTTGTGTATTTTGTATATTAGGAAGAAAATATAAAGGTATATGTTGACTTTAGTCCTCTTTGTGAGTTTCAAGCCCTTGCTAACAGCAATGGGACAACTGTCCTATTTTATTGGACACTAGTCAGTTAAGGGGCCATGGCTCTCTTATCAGATTTGTTTATTTATATGAAATCCATTTGCCTACTAACCATTGATGACTATGATCCATTTGATAGGGGGAAAACCAGTAGTCATTTCTGATAGAAACCTCCCTTCAACCATTACAATGTGCATAACATTGTCACCAGATCCCTTCCTTCTGAAATTCAGTGATGCATCCTACATTTGTCACACTCATTATTTATGAGCAGTGAGCTATGCAGTAGAGTGAGAAACATCCTTAGGGAAACATCTGCCTAACTGTCTTCTATCTGAAACTGCTTATTCTCCAAGGAAAAAAGGTTGTAGTTTTTTTGTTTTTGTTTTTTTTTAAAACATGTCATTTAAAGTAATGTACTGAGGTATTTTTAGTCTGGAGCCTTTTTCTTAAAGCATAGGATAATGACTTTGCTAAAGCCCACCAAAAACAAAAACACACTAGAAGCTATGGAAGAACAGAAATCACATTGCTACTTCCTAAATTAAGGAGACAGACTGCTGGAGTAGATGAATGAAGTGTCTTGATAAGGCCCTCCCATGCAGTATGTCAGAGGCATTTTTCCTTTTCTCATTTCACTGCAATACCATTAAGACATTGTGACGCACGCCAATTTACCTGTTGGATGCCACATTCACAGGCAGCTGTAGCCACAACTGCATAAACAGTTGAAAGCACTGAGAATTCTTGTAAAGAAGGGGCTGCACCATCTCTTAGCCACTCAGCCTCTTACCACATTTCACCTTGGGCAGAGGAGCAGAGTTTTAATCTTAGAAAAAGCCTGAGCAGGGGGTGCTTGGGTGGCTCAGTTGGCTAAACATCTGACTTTGGCTCAGGTCATGATCTCCTGATTCGTGAGTTCAAGCCCTGCGTCGGGCTCTATGCTGACAGCTCAGAGCCTGGAGCCTGCTTTAGATTCTGTGTCTCCCTCTTTCTGCTCCTCCACTCCCCTGCTCGCTCTCTCTCTCACACACACCCACCTACCCACCCCCACACTCACTCTCTCTCTCTCTCTCTGTCAAAAGTAAATAAATGTTAAAAAAAATTTGAAAAGAAAAAGCCTGGGCAGTATCAGCTAGAGGGAAGCTCTGATTCAGAGCCCCATTCCTGCCCAGCCTGGGAGCCCTCACTTGCTCCCTGCTCAAAGTGCAGTGCCCAGCCTGAAGTTATGGCTGGCTTCAGAGGTTCTGCTAACTTAGTGGTAAAAGGTCCTCTTCAGCAGCAGGAGGTTTAGGACCCCTGACAGACCCGTGAGGATGAGGCAGGTGCTTGGGGCAAATTTAGCAGGAGGCAGCCCATGGAGCTGCAGCAGATGGCAGAGCCCTGTGGCACAGGAACCAGGGGCTGCCATCAAGCAGCATGGACCCTGTGATCAGCCTGGACCAGAAGTGACTCCAATATGGGCACAACTGGGCAGACAAGGTGAGATGCCAGTCTGTGACTGGGGTACCAGATAAAACTCCAGGCAAGAATTCACTTCCTGGTCTTGAAATTTGGGGGTGTGGGGTCAGCCTGATAGACAAAAATAGGAGAGTCCAGCCAGCCACTGAAACCTGGAAAACAGTTGGAGCCTCTGGTGGGTGAAATGCTCCGACTGTGGGCTGTCAGGGGTGTGGAGGAGCTTCCGAGAGGTAGGCATGGGCAAACCAGTCTTTGTATCCCACTGATGAATACAGTACTTGGAATATGTAGGTGTTTAATAAATAGCTGCTGAATTCAGAACCCTGAACCTGGTTCTGAAATCTAGATTTTTCAAGAAACCTGTCTTTATAGATCAATTATGGGTAATTTAAAAGGTTCACTTTGATAACATCCCTTTTTCAAATGGTCTTGGAAAGGGCTACACTATTATATCTGAAAAACTTGAGCCCTGCTTTTGGCCGTATTTCTCACGAGCTGACAGAGGGCCCCCATGGGCCTCGCTCAAAGGCCAGCTGCTGGAGAGCACCGCAGGGAGGCTGGAGAGCTGCAGGAGGTGAAATGTACACCTGTGACACCTGAAATAACATTGGGGCCAATCAGCACCGTGAGCCATCACAGACTGATAAAGGCAGCCAGACTCCATGGCTATTTTAAGAGTCAACATGTTTTAAGTCTACAACAATTTCATGGGCCCAAAGGGTCAACTGTGTGAGGGGGTGACTGAGAAACCAAGGCTGAAAAGTCCACCTCTGCAGGAAATTCAGAAACCTGTTTCTGACCTTGCCTGCTGAGGGGCTTAGGGCTTCCAGGGTCTTTAGTTCTGGGAGCCTCAACCATTAATAGGTATGTGCAGCTTCTTCTGTGGGAGAAAGACACAGCAACTATTTTGTAGATATACTGTATCAACAATATTTTCAGTCGGTTAAGCCTCCGACTTCGGCTCAGGTCAGATCTCACGTTCGTGGGTTCGAGCCCCGCGCCAGGCTCTGTGCTGACAGCTAGCTCAGAGCCTGGAGCCTGCTTCCGGTTCTGTGTCTCCTTCTCTCTCTGCCCCTCCCCCTCTATGCTCTGTCTCTCTCTGTATCAAAAATAAATAAAACATTAAAAAAAAAAAAAGGAACCACGTTGATATTTATCAAGCATTTTCTACATGCCTAGCTATGTAATATCCTAAGACCTCAGAGCAGCAACCTTATGACCCAGGTCCTACAGCATTACAACAGAGCAAATATGGTAACAAACCAAGGAGCAAAAAAGAGAAGGCAGAGGGAGCCAGAGGGGCAGTGCATGTGAGATTGAAAACTGAAGACTGTATTATATTGGTCTGCTCAGGGATGCAGTGTGAAACTGAGACTAAAGTAGCAAGTTGGAATGCCCTCATATCGTTTTATTTTTTTCCTCTTCTTCTTAACCAGTGAGATTTTTAATCTTACACACACACACACACACACACACACACACACACACACAATCAACCCTCACCACACACATGAAAATCACTGAACCATCTGTTTCACCTTATTAATTAATGGGAAGTTTGCCCCACTGGCATCAATCTTCCAAGATGCAGCAGACTGTATGTCAAAGTCCCAGTATTCAAGGCACAGTGAGAAAGTATCAAAGCCATGACTTGAAATATCTTATTTCATTCATGTGGGATTTCTTCTGCAAAGGCCTCCTGCTTTGGCATTAGAGAGAAGCCAAATATTTTTTTGCATCTTCAAATTATCCTTTCATTTTTTTCCTCTCTCACTCAGTCTTTGAATATGTTTGTATCTGTGAGTTTATGCAAAGGCATGCACGCACATGCCTCGCATGTGCATGTCGCAGAGGTCCCTGACAGAGTGAAAAAACACAGTGGAGTCAAGAAGAACTGCTACAGGCCTTTATAGGCTGTGTGACCTGTGCTTCTCTGTGACTGTCTCCTTATTTGGAAAAAAGGTAAAAAAACATCTTTCTAAAAAAGGATATTAAACCTAAGTGAACTTTGTAAAGCACTTAACCTACACAGTAGATGATCAGTAAATGGTACACATTATTATGGCAGCTGCATAAAACAAAGCTAGATATGATATAATCTGCTCAGAAAGGCAGATGTGAGATGTGCCCCTGACAAAGCAATAAAACACATCTCATTTGGTCTAAGATGTTTTTTTAATCTTTTTAAATGTGTTTTATTTATTTTTGAGAGACAGAGAGACAGCACGAGCAGGGAAGGGTCAGAGAGAGGGGGAGACAGAATCCGAAGCAGGTTCCAGGCTCTGAGCTAGCTGTCAGCACAGAGTGCAACGTGGGGCTCAAACCCACAAACCGTGAGATCATGACCTGAGCCGAAGCCGGATGCTTAACCGACTGAGCCACCCAGGAGCCCCTGGCCTAAGATAATTTATAAAGTTTATTTGTTATTTATCTGTTTCCTCCAAGAGCCAATCACTTGCCTATTTGTTCTCAGATCCATTCCCCACCCTTTGCAACATACTTTGCCCAGGCTCCTTTACCAAAGACAAGGGGAAGCATTGGTGGGAGAGTAGAGGATAGTAGAAGCCCAGGGGCTTTTCCTTGCCCTCTCTCCTTTGGACTCATCTTTTATTTTTTATTAAAAATTTTAAAGTGTTATTTACTTTAATAGAGAAAGTATGTAAGCAGGGGAGAGGCAGAGAGAGAAGGAGAAAGAATCCCAAGTCGGCTCCACACTGTCACACTGTCAGGGCAGAGCCCAACGACCTGGAGCTAGAAGATCCCAGGAACTTTGAGATCATGACCTGAGCCAAAATCAAGAGCCAGATGCTTAACCAAGTGACCCACCCAGGTGCCCCTGCACTCATCTACTCATCTTCTTGGCTCCAGTGTTTGTGGAACAGGTCTTTGCTCTGTGCTCCCAACTCCTGCAAAGCAGCCAGGCTCCCTCCCCTCCCTTTGTCCAATCCAAAGGGCATAGGGGCTGCACCTTTGGTTATTACCTGCTTGCTTCACCATCACTGCTTGACTTTCTAGCTCTCCCCATACTTTGGGGAGAGAGAGAGTCATCTCAAGTGCCTCATTTCAAAACAGGGATAATAACAATGGTCAACCAAACCCTCTCCGAGGTCTAGAAAAAAATATATGAAAAGAACTTAGCACAATGTTGGGCCCAGAATAGGTAATACACGTTCATTAATATTACTATGACTGTATTTTAAACTTTAGGATTACTGCCCTACGTTTAAAATGAAATCTATTAGTTTCAGCTGTTGCTCAAGTTTTGATTACTGAGATTCTAATGTATGTAAAAATTATTTTTTTCCAAGATAACTATTGTAATTATCATCAACAACTTTTCTCAATTTTACTTCAGTTAGAAATGTAGAGAGAATGCCACAGGAGAAATTCTCCTCTGTAATAAGGCATTAGAAAGAAGCTCTAATAAATAACAAGCCTTTCCTTTTTATATCACTATGAAAAGGAAATAAAGCTCACTTAACTCTCTACTGGGAACTCACTAAGAGCTTCATGTGTGTTATGACACTTAATTCTCATAACCTTACAAAGTGGATATTATCATCACCACCTCCCATTTTCCAGATGAGGAAACAGGCTCAGAGAGGTTCAGGGCTTGCCAAGTCACACAGCCCATAAAGACAGGAACAGATTTGAATGTGGACTGATGATCATACATTAACTCTACACTATTTTTGGGAAACAAAAAGCCATCAGACACATCCCACGTGTTTTGACAGTGTCCGCCCACAGATACTTTCTCGGTACATATCATTTAACGTATTTGCTCACAGTTCTCTTCCAAGACCCGGGAAGACAGACTCCCTTAGCTATAGGCTTTTTCTTCCCTACTCTGGAATGGCAAAATAGGAATGGTTTATATTTGATGAGAGGCCATACCAGGCAAATCCCCCATATTCAACAACTGCCTTCCCTCTGCTCCTTGAAGGATTCCTGATGGGACTCCTTGGCTGGGCCCAGCAACCCAGTTGACGCTGAATGAGGTCATCCACAAGTAATGCGTGGTGGTCCCCAGATGTTGAGGCTCCACTGGGCTGCCATGCCCAGCATTAGGGCTCCTGCACTTCAGCCTCTCTTTGCTGGCAGTTTCCTGGGTGATATGACTCAGGGGGTGGGAGACAAGACAAACACTCTACAGTTGGCTAGAGCTTCCCTCTCAAATCATCCATGCTCTCCACTCTTGAGATCCTGGGCTGAATGACACAGAAACACTGAAAGCCTATTGCTTCTTTTGAAGAACGGTTCTTCCTTTTCCTGTGAGAAAACTAACAATTCAGTTTGTCTCTCCACAAACACTTTAACTTCTAGAGGCATGCACTCAGAATCAATTAGACATATCACTAAAGAGGTATTCACACAGTAAAGAGATTCTTTGACAACCTTTCTTTAAATATTGAACTTTCTCTGAGAAATGAAAAAATTAGCCAAGTGACAAAAAATTCAATTCCTTCATATTTTTTTAGGGATACATCTGTTTTGCAATATGAACTGTATGGCATGGGCCACTTGGTCTACACTTGCGTAGTAGTAATTAGTTCTCCAAGTGTCTACTTAGTGCAGTGTTGTGCGGAATGCTATATCCTGTAATAGAAACCGGAAGGTGGAATCAGCTAGGTGCGGGCCACCTACGCTACATGTGTGAATGACTTCTGAAGTTCTGTGGACCTGTTCCTGGTTCTGGCTGTCCAGGCCAAGCAAACTTAATCTCATCCCATGAAAGTTTACCTTTTTTTCTACTGGTTCCATGAGATGTAGCAAAAGAGGAAGGCAAGATGGATGATCAACTCCATAGTCAAATGCTTGACATAATGCTTGATTTAAAAAAATTTTTTTAAATGCTTGTTCATTTTTGAGAGACAGAGACAGAGTGTGGGCAGGGGACAGGTAAAGGGAGACAAAGAATGTGAAGCAGGCTCCAGGTTCTGAGCTGTCAGCAAGGGCCCTACATGGGGCTCAAACCCACGAACTGCATGACCTGAGCCGAAGTTGGACACTTGACCAACTGAGGCACCCAGGTGCCCCTATAATGCTTGATTTTTATCCTAGGTTCTTTTTTACCTCAGTTTACCTGACGAGTCTATGTCATCACACTGATACTGTGTGATACTAAGGGAACTAACATTTAAAGCACATCCAGCACTAAGCGAAGTGTTTGAAATGTAGCATGTTACTTAATACCTTCAACAATCCCAGGAAGTAGGTACTGTTACATGCATTTTATAGATGAAGAAACAAGATTAGAGAGACTGAAAATTTGCTAGTAAAAGTTGATAACTGAAATTTAAAGTCACGTCTGACAGACACTAATGCTTTTGTTGCTTTTTACCCCTCCCCCAGTTCGCACTTCGAACTGGCTCATTTTCCCAGAGCATCCATCTTACTAGAAGACTTGATGGAAAAAATGATTACGTGAAGGAAAACATGGATAGAATTATCACTTAGACTCTGCATTTAGCATGAGTTTTTAAAGATAAAATGACAGAAAGGTCCAGTCTCCAGAAGTCTTCCAGACAACACACACCCCTAGACCTGTAAGTTATTTTAAAGGAAAATCTAGTGAATCATTCTCCACACATGGGGATCTGGGGCCGGCCAATCGTTTGATCTCCCTTCAAAATGACATTATTTCAGAACCTATTCCCTATCTAAAGGGAGGCAGAGCACTGGTCAGGAGGGTAGAGCGGGAAGGCCTCTGGTGTCCACACTGCTGATGCCCCTGCTCAGATGTGCTCTCTTTATTAGTCAGCTGGGAATTCCAGTATGTGTTTAGGGGTCATCCTCACTTCAAGGGGCTTGTACAACTGTTCCTTCCAACTCTGTACTCTGTTCTGGGCAAGAGTTCTGGTTAAGCCACTTCGGTCCATCTCATGGCACTTCCAGATATATTTCCACATCCCTTACAGCATGGCTCTGAGCGGGCCTGCTTCTCCGTGCGGCACTGACCTCCACAGTGCAGCCTTTGTTGGCTAAGGAAGAATGCCATGTCTACAGTCACCAGCCCATTTACAGCTGCAGATGTCCCACTCCCACCTTAGTACAGCTTTTGTTTTTCATCTCTGTTTTCCACTGAATATCACATATCCCTTTTCCCTTCCCAGCTGATGCTGAGATGTAACAACCTGTCACCTGAGATATGGCCCATTAAAATTACATAGCACAGGTAATGGAGAATTCAGTGCAGTTTGGGATAGCAGGTAATTAGCCTTAACTTACAGGGCAGTCTTCAGGCCCTCTGAGCTACTTGCTTCCCTTCGTCTCTGCTTCTTAGCACATGGAGGCACTCACCATTTTTTGGAGGTTATCTTTTGCGGTTTTTGAGTGGGGGGTGGTTATTTAACACTGTCCTCATTAACTGAGCCACCAAGCCACTGTAGTGTTGGGTTAACAAGGCAGGGAATTGTGACCATCCACAATGGACCATCAATTCTCCAGTAGCCAGTGGGGGTAGGGAAGAGTGGATTCAGCTGTGTCTGCATGTTTTCCATGAATATGCAACTGAACAAACTTGGGTAGCATCAGAATTTAGAGGAGGCAAGTTCTTAAAAAGAGCAGAACCTTGGAGTTCCCATTAGTAAGGACCCTGTATAATTTGTATCAGATGCAGGGCCCTGTCTCTTTACTATGACTCTTGGGTTTGTCTTAGGACTTTTCCCAGAGATGTGATGTGATGTAATCAGCAGGGGGAAATCAAGAGTGGTGTTGATTCTGGGATATGAATATCACAGGCACAAGATGTTGCCAATTCTTAGAAAGTCAAACAGTTTCTCGGATCCCAAAGGCAAATCATGTTTCTAGAGCCATAGGAAAACTTGCTAGTTCACAAGTCTATCTGGTGAATGGGGGCTCCATTCTTGGCACTAAGCTCCCTTTCCTCTTGAGAGATCAAATCCAGGTAACCTTGCCCAACGCTGATTTTCATGAGTAGCTGATCCCAGATGTGACTGAGAGGCTATCTCCCCTCTTCTCCAGCTAACCTGTGCTCAACTTCTGCTAAGGCTAGCTGGTTTAACACTGCACATGGGCAGGTATAGTGAAAACCATGTGAGAAGACACAACCAAATTGCTTTTTCCCTAAATAGTTAGGTGTTCATCCCCCAAACCAGGATTTGATAGAGCTCCTTAAAAAACACTGAAATTTCCCAAAGTCTTTGGAGATGAAAACCTGTAATATATACAACCCCATCATAGAGCGATTCAGCAATAGACTGCTAATTGTTAAAAACCTTGTTGAGTCTTTCACAAACCATTTTATTTTTCTAGAGATACTGTTCAGAAACTGCCTAGTGGTCTCCAGGATTTTTGGTTGTTAGTTATGCAGAAATGTATGCAGAGAGAGAAAAGCAATGAACACATTTGTTTTTCAGCACCTCTTAGGGGTGATTAGGGCTCTGGGCTCCGTGTTTTTACTCACACTGCCTCATTTAATCCTTACAACAGCCCCGTGAGATCAAATTACAATCATCAGTTTACAAACAGAAATGTAAGCGCAGAAGTTATGTGTTTCCCAATGTCACATAAGACTTTGTAATGGCAGAGCTACTTGAATAAATTCTCTGTCCACAAGTCCAGCGCTAGTTCTACCACACCATAAATACATTGTGTTGATGTACAGTCTGTCTTTCCAGTTATACAGATTTATATCAAAACAAAAAAAATGAGGGAGACATACAATAAAGAATAAAAAAGTTAAATTTGAAGGCTAATTATAAACTCAGTTCCCCAACACCTCATGTCTGAAAAGTTCTCCCCATGGACATTTTTATAGTCTCATGTTTCCTGCCACAATATTTTGAAAGAGGATGAAACTCAGCTGTAGCCTCATGAGAAGGGTTGCCAAAGGGCTGTGACTATTCCCACAGTACACTTGACCACTGAGCATACTACTCATTTCAGAAAAACGTACAGAGCAAGTAGACCTTCTGGACATTATGGAAACAGCTCAAGGACATGAACTCTGATTTCCTCTCTTAGTGCCTAAAATAGAGCTTGCTTCTGAGCAGGTGCTTGACAAACATTTATTGAATGAATGAATGGCAGTAATAGGTCATTGTGGGCCCACAAAGCACATGAGGCTAAGTCATCCCTTTCCCAGTCTTGGAATGGAACACGGAAACACTTACAGTGATCCGACACACACGTAAGGCATTTCAGAGGTGACTTTTAAAATAGGAGCAAATTAAAACAAAATAAGACCAAAACTAAAAATCACTTCCTTAAAAGTTATAACAAAATCGAGGTTTCTAAAATTTTCTTCATCCTAAACAACTTCCTAAAACCACTGATTGTGAAATCTTTAGCCACGTGAAGGAAACTTTGTAAAATATAACACATGCTATGAATGGGGGTAGGAAACAAGGACATAAATTTTTGTCTACTCTTGAACCCAAACTCTGACTTCCTCCTTTTTCCCCTTCCCCTTCTTGTTTTTTTTAAAATAGGCTCCACACCCAGTGCAGAGCCCAAAGCAGGGCTTGAACTCATGACCCTGAAAACAAGACCTGAACTGAGATCAAGAGTTGGACCCTTAACAGACTGAGCCACATAGCCACCCTCCAAATTCTCACTTCTAAATGACTTATTAGCTGTACTGCCTTGGGAAAGCCCCTTAGTATATTTAAATGTCAGCATCCTCAGTGGTAAAATGGAATATTTAATTAACTGAGTTATTGCAAGAATTAAAGATTAACAGTGGCACTTAGCAGGCTCCATAGATGTGAGTACTCCCCCCTCGCCTTTCTCCCTTTCCTTCCCTGTCACCCATCTAATCTAAACCATAAAGGTAGGTGAGATCTTGTAATTAATTTTTAAATGTTCTCATTCCTCTTATTCAGAGACTTTTAAAAACACGAGTTGGAGGAGCTCTAACTTTTCCACTCACTTTTTCCTTAGTGTCAGAACTAAGATATTACATCCTATTATATAACAAGAACAGAGAAGCTGGGGGCTAGAACATAAAACTTATTGTAATGAGACAGGCAATAGAATAAAAAAGGCAGCTGTGGCTATTTTTCTGTTGTTATCTCTAAAAGTGGTTGAGGAGATACAATGGAAGAGGAGGAGGTGGCCTGTGCTTCTGAAGTTACTGCTGTCTTAGGATCTTTAACAGGGACATCTGTTGACTTTTTAACAAAGGAAGCTAAAGGGGATCAAGGGGGGGCGGTGAAGGAGATCTGGTTCACAAAGAAGCCACATCTGTTTGGTATTCTCCCAACTGAGAAAGCTCCACTTCGAAACAGTATGGGTATCCTAGTTAAACGAGGATCCAGCAACAGATGAAAGCTTTTCTTTCCCCCATGTTTCAATGTAGAGATCAACAGCTGTTTATATCCTTTAATACCTAACTGAGGGTGAAGCCTTCACATCTGTCAGTATTTTCCGGTCCTATTTCCTTGGATCACAGTGGGGAAGAGGTGAAGTTTGAACCCCTCCCAATTCCCAGGCAAGAATACAGAAATATGCCTGGGATTCAAAGCTGTAATGCTAAGCAGAACTCCCCATTTCTCATCCACCCAGGGTCTGCTGTTTGCAGAGAATTCTTCTTTTACTTTATCCTGATAGACATCTTGATCATTTCCATGATAATGACTCATGGCAGCACAAAGATCAAAAAGAAGGAAAGTGGGCTGGAATCAGGGGGAGGAAGAAGAGGAGGAAATGAATTTGAACAGAGAAAGTGGCTCCTAAAGATAATTTTTTTTTTCAAAAGATAGCAAAACTGAAAATGAACTGAGGGCTGAAGGGGGAGGGGGAAGGGGGAAGGGGGGGTGAAGGCCATGGAGGAGGGCACTTGTGGGGAAGAGCACTGGGTGTTATATGGACACCAACTTGACAATAAACTATTAAAAAAAGATAGCAATAATATTATGCAAGGGCAAATAACAGAGGTGAGCAGGATGCTGATGAAGACCTTCAGGGTAATGGTGGATGGTGGTGGTTTTTACCGACCCCTAACATTTCACCTTGGAAAAATTAGAGATAATTAAACTCTGTGAAGGCAAGGTGCAGGATATATGGAGGATGGTGATAAAGGGATTCAGAAGCTTCTGTGTAACTTCTGATCTCCAGCACTACAGACATGTTCGATTTTTGTATAGATTATCTTTACTCCATCCTTCCATCCATCTATCCATCCATCCATCCCTTCCACAGCTTATAAGGCACCAAGACTGGACTTTGGGCTGGAATATTCAAGTGAATAAAACATATTCCATAACTTTAAGGAGCTTACATTCTAATGGGTGAAAACCTTCACAGAGGCATGAGAATTCACTAGTTAGAGAAGAGAGGGGATGCCAGAAGGAGAAAACAAGATGGATAAAACTAGAGAGGTAAAAAATAGACTGTTTCTGGGGGGGAATGAAAAGCATTCTGGGTAAACAGAGGAGTGGTGGGTGCTTACTAGAAGTGCAGCTTCGTAGGTCCTATCTAAGATATTCTAATTTAGTTGTTAAGGGAGAAGGGCAAAGAATATGCATTTTGAACAGAAGGCCCAAAGAATTCTGATACAAATGTTTGACCACTCTAACTAATATAAACATTTCTCAAAAGATGCTAAACATGTTCCATAAAAAAAAAATACACATTCAATTTAGGAAATACTACATACTAAAGTATTCCTTTCTTGGAGAATTACAATGCACATTAGGATATTAAAAGTCCTACAGTAAAGAAATTGGTTTCACTTGGCAGTTCCCAAACTTATTTTCCATGGGCAAAAAAAGAAAAAAAGAAAATCATGGTGTGCCTATTAAGATCTCTCAGGACGCCAGTTTACTATGAGCAACAGAGGACTCTGATGAGGTGAGCGTGGTCCAAAGCCCACTGAATGGTTAACAAAATGTCTGGAAAAAGACAGCAAAGTCTATTACTCTAGGGGATATGGCGGCATCTGCTGATTTCCTCCAAGGAAAGTCTAAAACCATCTATGAAGTCCTAGTTTCCAACCAGACTGCCAGAAGTTTCCTTACTCTCAAGTAACACACCAGGGTTCCGTGATGTTATTTCTGGTCACCAACTCTATGTGGTAACCACAGCTGCCAGGGACAGCAGAAGTGCCCAGAGTTCAAAGCATCAAGGAGTAGAAACAGGAGAGGAAAGACAAAGAGGAGGTATCATTGCCCAAATTTATTTATCTTTATTGCTATCACATGTTCTGCACAGAGAACTGGCAGTTGGAAAAATTCCTCCTAGCAAAAAAAGAAGCTTCTGCCAGTCAATGAAAGTACAAAAAACATGAACCTAAGAAATTTCCACCCCTTCCAAGGTGCCTATTATACGGTCAGGGGAGTTTCTGAACCCTGCCTCCTTCCTCCCGTGCTGGTGAGCCAAGGGAATTTGCACTACCACGCACACCACCTCCTTCCCTAGCAAGGGACAGCAACTGAGCAAGAGCATAGGAGAGTCAAGGCAATACAGTGATTCTGAGAAAACTGGTGTGTGTGCTGAATATTTCAAGATGTACGTATCACCCTAATCAATTTATACACTTCTACCTGCTCCCAGTATTAGCTTAATTACTTCCATACATCCCACCTCAACTTCCTATATGCCACACGGGGACACATACATCCCATCTAAAGGTGATCTCAACAATGTGCTCCCAATGCTTCTTTTATATCCTAACCATCTCAGAGCTTTTTAACACTACTGTCTAATAGCACAAGTATTTTTTTTCAATCATTCCACTAATATTTCCTGAGTGCTTACAAAGTTCCAGGGCACTGTGCTAGACATGGGAGACAAGAGTGGAAGTAGGAGATTGCTCATTCCTATTGAATCTGACGCCTAAAAAACCCTGATTTTTAAATTCAGCTTGTCAGTGCATGGCAAATTCAATTATCAGCAGCATAAAGAAATATAAAAGGGAGGTAAGGTTTGCTCCTTCCCCTTGAAGAGTTTTATAGCTCAGAGCACTATGCAAATGAAAGCATTTGCATTTCAAGTGTTCTAGTGGGTCTAGCAGCTACACAAGGGTTCAGAGTTAACAGTACAACCTGGAATTAATAACAAATGATCAGAAATGGAAAAACAGATGCCAGGATCTTTATTTCCCCAGGATGCCAGCCCCTGTTTGCTTGATCCCCAAACAAATCCATGCAATCTCACACTGGGATTCCTTAACGTGAGAGACGAATATCAATAAATGCACCAGAGTTAATGTGACTTTAACTAGGTAATTACCCAAAAAATCAAAATTCTACCTGGCTAACTGGGTAGGTTTGGAATGTAGTCCTAAGGAAACCAGCAAGATCAAATCTAACATGTCGGCAAGGCAATGTTCCCTAGCATGTGGTGTGTGTACCACAGAGGTCCACAAAATAAATGTAAGCAGTCCACAAATGATTATTTTTTAATTTCAAGGAGGTTCTTAGATATGAAAAAAGACACTGCAGGTATGATGGACGTTAGGGAAACATTGATACGGTGCCACCCAGCATTCAAGGACGGTCCTAGAAAAAGCCTCTGCAAACTTTGGGTGGCATGCACCAAAATCAGCAAGAGGCTGGTTATGGACTTACCCACACATGTTGGAAATATGTCCTCATTGTTGATCTGGACCTCGATCCAATCCATAAGGAGGTTCATGTACTGGGGAGCTGGCAGGGCAGTCGGCTTCTTGTACTTGAGGTCATCCTGCCACCGATACTCGTATTTGGGGCCCCCTGACATCACAGGGCAGGTCTGCTCGGTGCAGAACTCACAGATGGTGCCGTAGATGAGGTTGATCCTATTGAAGAAGTCCACCACGTGCACCGCCACCCAGTCGTTCTGGTCCTCCCCGCTGGGGAGCTGCACGGCTGCCTTCAGGTCCACGCCTGAGTTGAGGGATGCCTGAGCCCGTTTGTGGAGCTCAAACCTCTGTGTGCCAGGTTCAAATTTCCTCTTGGGCCGGAAGGTCTTGTCCTTGTTGAACACCTGCTTCAAGGCTATGGACATGGTCTTTTCCTTCTCTTCTTTTCTTTTGCAGGAAGCAAAAAGGCACGTAGAACTTTTCAGAGAGAGGTCACAACCCAGCAGGGTTTTCCACTGCCAGCCCTCTGGCCCCAGTCTTGCGGTCTAGCTTTTAATCTCTTTTAAGCGGCCCCTTCCATATTCCTCTTGAATAGTTTCCAAGAGAACCTCATGTTTCTTCCTAAAGGCTGAAGGGAAAAGAGTCTTATTAATACCCAGTTTGCATTTAAGAAATGGCAAATGCTTAGATCTGATTTTCACCTTGCTTCTGGCAGTACCTACTTCCATCCAAGTATAAGGATGTTGAGGGTACGGCCAAACCCCCAAGGATCTGTAATGATTATTTAAACCACATAGGTAACTCTTTTTCTTCATGGCCTTGGTCAAATCTCTGGCAACTCCTCCCCGCATGGCCATAGGTTAATGAACTCTCCAAGGTGTTAACATGAACATGATAGTCAATTCCTCATCCCCATGCCATATATGCTCCTTTTTAGAGCATCTGCCCTACTCTCCACTGCCTTTATTGAGTAAGCATGGAATCACTGCCCCAGCCTCCTAAATATAGCTGACTGCGTCAGGGGTGGCTATCACACCAAGCTGGCTAATATCTCACCTTGGAATTTGGGATCAGGATCCAGCTTTTGTGAGGCATTGTCCCTGATAAACAATGAAAACTGGACCTGGTTGAGCCCTATTTGGACCACATGCAGTGGAGTTAAGAAAGCCAGTCTGCAGAGAGGGAAGGGAAGAGAGAAGAATGAGGACTAAAGGAAAACAAGGAAGATGGGGGGAAGAGGAGTAGAAAGGAGAGGAGGAGGAAGAGAAGGAAAAAGTCACTGACACAGAGAAAAACAGAAACAGCAGCACATGTGGCTACAGGGAGAGAAAGACAAGAGAAAAGGAAAAACAGTGAGAAGGAGAGTGGCTTCTTGAGTTCCTGATAAGCTTCTTTCTAGGAATTGGTTCTAGTTATTTTTGAAGCCTAGTTGTGATGCCAGCACTTGAGATCGCATACGTTTTCCCTAAATTTGCTGAATAAATCCCTTGTTTTACTTCAACTAATTTGAGTGGCTTTTGTCTCTTTCCAAGAATCCTCAACTATGACAGCACTTATCACTCCCATAATTTCATCCTTTACATCTTTGGTATCACACTCTAGAATTCTGGCAGAGGTGTACAATAAAACTTTCTGTGATAATGCAAATGTTCTATATCTTTGTTTTCCAATATGGCACCCACTAGCCACATGTAGCTATTGAGCACTTGAAATGTGTCTAGTGTGACTGAGGCACTGTATTTTGTCATTTTATTGAATTTTAATAATTGAAATTCAAATAGTCACATGCAACTAGTGGCTATCATTTTTTTTTTCCACACATGCAAAAGCAAAGGACTTTATTACGAATTTAGGCCTGGCCAGCCTAAACTCGAGTTCACAGACCTCAACAACACACTGGATCCACGTGGAGCCATGGCTATGATTTTGGAAAGTGCAGCTTTAGTTTTCAGTGCTCTCTTCTTTATTATCTCATTTGACCCTTAGAAAATTCTGGTGTGATTAATAGTTGATGTATCATGGAAAACCCAGCAGACTCTACCAGAAGCCTTCTAGAACTGATCAATGAATTCAGTAAAGTTGCAGGGTACAAAGTCAATGTACAGAAATCAGTTGCATTCCTATACACCAAAAATGAAGCAGCCGAAAGATAAATCAATAAACTGATCCCATTCACAATTGCACGAAAAACCATAAAATACCTAGGAGTAAACCTAACCAAGGATGTAAAAGACCTATATGATGAAAACTATAGAAAACTTATGAAAGAGATTGAAGAAGACACTAAGAAATGGAAAAACATTCCCTGTTCATGGATCGGAAGAATAAACATTGTGAAAATGTCATTACTACCCAAAGCAATCTACACATTCAATGCAATCCCCATCAAAATTGCACCAACATTCTTCTCAAAGCTAGAACAAACGATCCTCAAATTCATATGGAACCACAAACAACCCCGAATAGCCGAAGTGATA
>NC_043712.1:42181121-42217194 GCF_006229205.1 Suricata suricatta | reverse complement strand
GAGGACCAGGGGGAGGGGAAGGGGGAAAGAGAGTTGGGGAGAGAGAGGGATGCAAAACTAGAGAGACTATGGAGGGAGCGGGGGGAAAAGAGGTGGTGGTGATGGAGGGGTCACTTGTGGGGAAGAGCACTGGGTGTTGTATGGAAACTAATTTGACAATAAACTATTTTAAAAAATAAAAATGCTAAAAAAAAATAGTAGACGTATAGTAGCTATTATCCCTGGGTCTCTAACAGATACAATTACTAGCCTAAATTCTGGTGTGGTTTATAGTAGATGTGTAGTAGCTATTATCCCTGTCTCTGAGAGATAAAATTTCTTGCCTAACAAAATCCCATAGCTAGTACCGGCATAGGTAGGATTGAAATCCAGTTGTCTGACTCCTAGCAGAGTCTCTACTCATAGAGCCTTCTATTCTAAAAAGTGATGCCCTTCGACCTGTCTTTCCTGCTGGTTCATGAAACCTCTATACTCAAACCTTCCATCCAGATATTCCCCAAAGACCACAAGTATAGACTAGCTAGAGGTAAAGATTGTGTCCTGTGGTCTGGAAACAGAAAGGAGATAAATGATCCACTCATGGGTCAAGCCCTAGCAAAATGGGCCAACAGCTGTGGCCAGATTCAGAAGAGCCCATCATGGAATCTCTGAAAATGAACTTGGGAGCATGATCCCACTCAACTGGACTTCCTCCACTTAGATGGGGTTTTGCTGTTCCACACTCAAGCGTGGCTTGGTGATGCATTCAACCTAAAGTTCTTCGGGCAAAAACATGAAACCAAGAACAGCTGAGATGCTGGTATTCCCTCTCACAGACTGCACTTGGCTCAGAACTGTTATCACTCAGGGGATGCCTCCTCAGGCCACTCTCTGCAGCTCTGTAGGCTCTCTTCCTCCCTCTCGATCTCACCCTCTTCCTATTACGTTTTCACTGAAATGACACTTTGGCGAGGTGCTGTTTTTTTTTTTCCCCTCTTCACATGGCACTGAGCACACACCCTCTCCCCCTGACAAAGCTATCCATGTTCAAAAGCATGTCCCGTGGCACTATCTGCCTGAGACCGTCCTGTGAAATGACACTCCTGGGGTACTTCAAAATATCACCATGAAGGAGATCACCGCACAAACCCTGCAAACTCTAGAGAGAGAAAGAGGCAATCTCTCCCTGAAAAGAATACCTTCCCAAAGGCTGGCTCTACATGGAAAGAGGTGTGAGAAAACTGAGGGCACTAAAAGTGCTTTTCCAAAATAAAAATATGAGTTGGAAGTTGGGATGATGGAGAAAGGATGGTGCGGTTATTGTTGTTTTTCTCTCTTTTAAAATAGACAATAGTCCCTCTGTATCACAAATGCTTAGTTGCTGACAGGAAAGCAACAACCATCCATCAGCCGCCTCCTCACGACTGCAGCAAATAAGACTTGCTGTTCTGCTGTTCTGACGATGAAGGTGCTGTCAGCTACCATGGTCCTCAGAACAGTCTTCTTTCATCACCTTACACGACCCTCAGTATCAGTCTGGCTGTCTCCCCGGGGCCTGGAGTATCTACTTGCACGGACACCAGTGGGAAACCTTCCTGCGACCACCACCAGGCTCCTGTGCACACCATCGGAAGTGCTGGAGGCTCTTCTGATGAGAGCGTGTGAATGAGGTGGAATAATCATAGCAAATCCTTGTCACAAAACCCTGCAGTGTACCTGGTGCTCACAGATATTTCAGTAAATATTAAAACCCCATATGAAGTTTGGAGATTTTTTTCCAGAGATACTTAGATAATGAACTTCAAGACATCAGTGTCTTGAACCACATGGGCGTTCATTCAGAACTTCAACCAGCTTTAAAGTCACTCTTTCTTAGGGTGCCTGGATGGCTTAGTTGGTTAAGCATTCGACTTCAGCTTAGTCACAGTTGTGGGTTCGTGCCTCACGTCAGGCTCCCTGCTGACAGCTTAGAGCCTGGTTGGAGCCTGCTTCAGATTCTGTGTCCCCCTCTCTCTCTCTGCCCCTTCCTCGCTCACACTCTGTCTCTCTCTTTCAAAAATATATAAATCTTAAAAAAAAAAACCTTAAAGTCAATCTTTATTTTTGCCTCAGTGTCAAAGGCTGACTGAAGGGGAAAAAAATCATCTTTGGAGGATTTCTCAACCAAATCCCTTAATGTGCCATTACTGGCTAGCATTTATTAAACTCTACTATGCACTAGATACTTTATATATATTATTAATTTTATTTTTTTAATATTTATCTTATTTTTGAGAGAGAGAGAGAGAGAGAGAGAGAGAGAGAGAGAGAGCATGCATGAGTCAGAAGAGAGGCAGAGAGAGAAAAATCCCAAACAGGCTCTGTGTTGTCAGCACAGAGCCCAGTGCAAGGCTTGAACCCATGAATCATGAGCTCATGACCTGAGTTGAAGTCAAAAGCCAGAGGCTCAAGTGACAGAGCCACCTGGATGCCCCAATTATTAACATTTTAATCCTCACTACAGTATTACATGGTGGATGTTTTTATAACCATGTAAGAGAAAAAGAAATTGAGGCTCAACTAGATGAAGTAATTTGGCAGAAATCATAAAAAATTACTAGCTGGTAAGGCTAAATTTTGAACCCAGAACTCCCCGGCACTAAAACATAGATGATTTTTTTTCTCACTAAAGCTGTTCTGAAATCTCATAAATACTTTTATGTTTTCAAAGCTCCTTCACATGTAGATTCAAAGCTCCTCACAACAAGGCTACAAAGAAAGCTAGAACAGATGGCATTTTTATCTCCATTTTACAGATAAGGAAACAGAAATTCTAATCTCCTCCAATGCTCATTCCAAATGTGTTAAACATTCTGACATGCTCCAACATTATGTCTCTTTTGCTCAAACTTTTTCATCTAGAATGAAGCTCCCTGGAGATGGGAACAGTTGATGGGTAAGTCCCCATCTTTAAAGACACTGGCCATCCAAGATGGGCAATAACAATTTCATCATTTAACTGAGCTGAACAAAGAGGCATCTGTGTCTTTGCGTGTCAAATGCTATATTGTGGTAGATACCCAGAAAAGTCTGAAATGAAAAAGGGAACAGGAAATCCACCTAGCCTTTTTTTCCAACCCACAGCCCCCATCAGGACCCCTGCCCATAATTTATATGGGCTTATTAAATGGTTGGAGCAGTGCTTCTCAAATGTTAAATTGGGATTCGTGTTAAATGCAGGTTCAGATCCAGTAGGTCTGGGGTGATGCCTAAGCATCTGCATTTCTAACAAGCTCCCTGGTGATGCTAAATCTACTGCCCACAGCTGATGCCTTAGGTCACTATGACAGCTTGCTAGAAATGCATGTGCTCAGGCCTCACCACAGACCTGGTAGATCTAAATTTGTATGTTAAATTTTTTTAATGTTTATTTATTTTTAAGAGAGAGAGAGAGAGACATAGTGTGAGCAGAGGAGAGGCTGAGAGAGGGGAGACACAGAACCTGAAGCAGGCTCTAGGCTCTGAGCTGTCAGCACAGAGCCTGACATGGGGTTTGAACCCGCAAACAGCAAGATCATGCTCTGAGCAGAAGTCGGATGCTTAACTGACTGAGCCACCCAGGGTCCTCCTAAATTTTTACTTTAACAAAATCTCAGAAGTGTAAGATTTGAGGAGCACTGGGTAGGAGGGCTGCCTGACTGGCTGGGTATAAGGATGACTATATAAACTTCCATTTGTTGTTTTGTGGACAGTTTGCTTCATAAATATAGTCTTCAGGTGTGTGTGTGTGTGTGTGTGTGTGTGTGTGTGTGTGTGTGTGTGTAAGGGAAAGAATGAGGAGAAACTCACTGTTTTGAATACAAATGCCTGATGGTGACAATGAGCAGGTCTATTTTTCTGGATTGATTTGGAGAGCACAATGCCCAGAACCCAGAAGGTTCCCAGTAAATAACTTTCCATAAATGCCAGATGGAATGGGGCTGCTGCTAATGCTGCTGCAGCCTCATGCAGAAAAGCTTCTTTGGCTAAAGAAAATGTAACACTAGCAACAACACAGTTGTTATTCCCTGTCCTTGTCCAGTCTCCAGAAAGGAAAGAACAAGTCATAAGTTTTCCCCCTGGATAGAACTATAATCAAATTTTATGTTATGAATAGCATCCACTACCAGGTTGGTTCTCAATAAATATCTAAAGCCAACTGCTCATTCAATCAATGGACATTTACAAAAGACCTTTTATGTGCCAGACTCAAGGGTAGGCACCAAGGACCCAGATCTAATGAAAACTTGGTATCTTTGAAAAATCCACTGCTGTCTGGTTTGAGGTTAGTTTATCAGCTTTTGCATTTTAAGCTACAAAGTGAAATGCATCAACATGGACAGTGATGTGACTTCTTCACAGGATTATTCTGGGTGGGAATACAAAGGGTATGAAAGAGTGAAGTCTCATGGAAAGAGAAAAATGGAAACCCAAATAAACAGCATAAAATTGACAGGAGCTCCATGTGTTCTCCATATTTTCTGCTTAATAGATCAATTATAGCAATAAAACATGTGCACTATAAAAATATGCAGAGAGAATTCGGCCAGGCTGCAAGAGAATGTTGACAAGGTAACTAAGCAACGCTGGCAAGGAAAGTTCTTATTTTTCTTTTCCTATTGATGTCTTCTGCCTTATTAGTTGAAAATTCAAAATGTCCTTGCCAGGATGAGGAAGAAATGAAGCAATTCTCCCATTCACTCTGGAGAGATCCATCTTTCCAGGTGTGACTACCTCTAAAGAGATGTTGGTAATATAGAAGGGTGGGCAGGACAGAAAGGAGAGAAACCAAGGCTGGTAATAGTTCGGGTAAAGAAGTTCACTATTTCATCTACAGGATGAAGGACTCGTTCTGGCAGGAACAGCTGGTAGGGGAATTCACCACAGGAAAGTGAGGGAAATGCCCGTAAGTGCCCCACATGAGGGAGGCTCCATGTCTCCATGCTGGGGTCCCATGAGCTAGGATAGTGCCTGGCACATAGCCAACCTCACTGAATATTTGCTGGATGAATGAAGAGATGACAGTAAATGAAAAACCCTTTGCATTAAAGTGAAACCATGGAACTGAACACAAATTCAACCTCCTGAACTGCAGTTATTTCGGGACTCCACCTCCACCTGTAAATCTCAATGCAAACTCACTGAGGTCCGGTATTACCAGCTGCTGGGCCACTCTGAAGCATCCCCTCATGAAGGGTAAAGGCATCTGCCCAACTTCTCCCTCAAATGGGTGCTCTTTTCTCACACATTACCTAAAATTCTAGCTCGTCAGAATTGAAGAATCACTAGTTTGATCTCTCATCTTTCCACCGTTTTTTCTTTTATGGCTGGAATTTACATGGAACTTTTTTATGACACTCCAGAAACTAAATAAAAGTAGATAAGGTTTTTATTTTAAAGGACTGTGTGAATGAAATGAATATTATTTGACCTTTCTAGGCTCCAATAAGAGACGTGCCTAAAAATGTGATTCATCAACCTTTTTGTACATTTTACTTCTGCCTACTCAGTAAGTGCTATCTTTGCTCACAAGACCACCCAAAATCAGAGAGATTCCTAAGAAGCAACTCTGGTTTTTTGTTTTGTTTTGTTTTGTTTTTTGCTTTACCAACTAATATACCTCCCTAACTTTAAGCCACCATATCATTGCATTTTAGGTTAGTTGGAAGAAACACAGCTGTCTCATTTTAATCTTCAAAGACATACATGATTTCCAAGTTTCCAAATGCCCATGTTATTTCTGATCCATATGAAGTCAGTATAAGCAGACGCAGGTCTACAGAAGTCTGTCACATGACCCTCACTCCCCTCATTTTTCAGCTCTTGAAAATCCATTCACATTACCCTTTTACTGACTTACTCACTTATTCAGTTTCCAGTATAGACATTCTAGCATCAAAAATGGGAGTAAATATTCCAAAGAGGAAAACATCACATGTAAACTTGTTCACCGTAAAGACAGCAATAGCAGTGATCAGTATGTATGGGTGGCTACAGCAGAGACCCATAATGATTCACCATTCACAGACATAGTGACGTCACCATTCAGAAGAGGACACTTGGTGGAAACAGTGAAAAGAGTAGAAGGATAAGAGAGGGTAGGATTTATTTGATGTGGTTTAACTTACCACATCCTCATGTTCTGCTGAAGAAAAGACAGACTCAAAAAAATGTTTTCTTAAAGAGAATAATATTCTCTTAAATATAGACCTTCTGGAGCCCAGTAGAGATTGGCTCAGATTCCCAGTATTGAGGAATATGGTAAAACTTTGATCCAACCTTGGACAGAATGGATCCAATCTGCCACAGTTTAACAAGAAAATAGTGAAGGTAAAATTAGAAGATAAACGCTCAGTTGACCCATTGAATATTTATGAAAGACATCCTAATTATTTTATTAAATTTGTAAAGGGGAAAATAAACTTCTCCACATCAGTAACCACTTGCAGTATTATTTCCAGATCTTTGGATTAGCTAGAGAATATTTCTATAGGTTAAAAAAAATTACATAGGATTTGAGGACCCAATACCTGAGGTATGTAAAAATAAGGAAATGGAGGATAAGGAGGGGATGACAACTAATAAAATAGCTGAAATTTAAATTTTTTCATTTTTAAAAATTTAATTTTTAACATATAGTATAGTAAATATTTTCAGACTTTTATTCAGATCTTTTACTCATTTTGTGTCAGTTTTAGAAAGTTGTACCTTTTAAGTAAGTTTTCCATTTTATCTGTTTGTTGACTTTATTGACATGAAGTTTCATAATATTCCCTTATTATTATTCTTTTAATGTCTGTAAGATTTGCAATGAAAACCTTATTTTAATTTCAAATATTGTTAATTTGTATTCTGCTTCTGCTATAGACTTCATGTGTACCCCAAAAATGCATATGTAAGGGTCTAACACCCAATGTTATGGTATTAGGAGGTGGGGCCTTTGGGAGGTAATTAGATTTAGATGAGATCACGGGGGGAGCCCAATGGTGGAATTAGTACCTTTATGTGAAGAGAAAGAAACACCACTGCTTACTCTCTGCTATGTGAGGACACAGTAAAAATGCAGCCATCGGCAAACCAGGAAGTGGAGTCTTACCAGAACCTAACCATGCTGGCATGGACTTCCAGCCTCCAGAACTGTGGGAAATAAATTTCAGTTGTTTAACCCAAAAAAGAAAAGACTAAGGCAAGTAAATGATATATTTTGTTTGTTGAAGCACAGGTTTATGCCAGCTGGTGTGATGTCATCCAGAACCCCTATCATATACTGGGATAAAGGTCACTGTCAATTATCATTTCTCTTCTCTTTGAGACAAGGTATGACAATTCTTTCTTGGGAAGTCTTGCTTTAGAGGAAAAATGTACAAATTCAAGGAAGTTGGTTCCTGTAACTGTCCACAGACTTATTTACTCTTAGCCACTCTAAGTGAATTTGAGTCTCAGGACCTGGAAAATTTTTATCCTTGGCACTATGGGAACTTATGTATGACATATGGAACCACTGCAAGAGACCTTTGAAAGAGGGGAGAGAACAAAATGGGCTAGAAGATTGGAAATTGGAAAATACAGTTCTAATTTTCAAGAGTACAATTTTTAGCTTGGGGAGATGGGTAAAAGTGACACCAATCACAGGCAAGATTTAGAGCAATAGAACTCAGTAGCTAAGAGCACAGCATCCATAGGATTGCTGATCATTTGAAAGGGTATATATAAAATTTTTGGAACACAGTAGGCACTGAGTAATCTGGTCTGCTATCACTGTCATCCTTTGAATCATACATTATGATTCAAGTTTTAACAGAGAGTCAGATTCTTGAGAGGCCAAACAGCTTCTAAGATAAATCTTAGAATGCTTAAAATTCTATTCAACCTAATTAGGTAAAAATAACTGAAATTTACTTATTTGGCATTCTATTTTAACTTTTGTAACAGTCTTATGAGTTAGGTATTATTATTATCCCCATTTTACACCTAGAGAAATGTGAGACACAGTGAGATTAAAACTTTGTCTCAGGTCCTAGAATTTGTAAGTAACCAAACTGCCTCCAAACTTCTAACCTTAATTAAGACAGCCTCTTTAGACATTTTGGGTGGTTGACAACAACAACAACAACAAACAACAACAACAACAACAAAACCCCACCACAAATAAAACAAAACAAAAACAGAGAACTTGTAGGGCAACTTCCTCTAACAGAGGAACTTTCTAGGTTAAGCAAAGGGATGGGAGAAACAAAGACTTAGCCCTATGTACCTGGTCATGTGCCACTACCAAAGACATGAATTTCTTGAACCTTTGTCATTTAGAGTCAGAAGACCCTGATTCAGGTGCTGGCCATGACTCTAATTGGCTATGTCTTTGGACAAGACACCCTTTATTAGCCTCAGTTTTGTCTTCAAAGATAATGGTGCTTATCTCTCAAGATTATTGTAAAAATGAAAGAGATCTTGCCTGTGAAAGTACTTCATCAATGGAAAACCATAATGCAGTTATTGGCACAGGGACTGATGACAAAGAGTGTTGACAGAACATGAAGACATTACATGAGTCACAGAAAATGATTCCATTCAATGCAAATGTGTGTTTATGAATAAGAAATAGGGCAAAGAAATAGAGATGCTGGGAACCCTGTATAAGAGAAAACAAATCAAATGCTTCTTTCCTGTTTAATTTGGATAGATTTTGGATTCTTAGGCAAAAAGAAATAGTAATCTAAGTGATTTGATGATGGGTCAATAAGCCCCAATATTTATAGCCTGGTTAGCTCAATACTGTAACAGAGTTCCAGTATTTCTGCATATAATACAACTCAGTACAATATTAGGGCAAATCATATCCATTCTGCCCTCCCAGTAATCCTTCAAACACTTTTGAGAACTGAGTATAAAAGCTCCTCATTTTAAACTTCAAAATGCTTTACACTTAATACAACACATTCAATCACAACTCAGCTGCTGACCTCTGCTAGAGTGATCCTGCTGGAGGATTCAACTGCATCCCTAGAAACACTCAAGAGAAAAAAGACAACCATCTACCAGGGGGCCTTTCAATTGGCCTTGGTGAAAACAGATGGATGAGGAGGATAAGACAGAGATAAAATCCTCTCTACATGCCTGAACATTCCAAAACTGAAAAAGACATCTGAAATAAAATGGAGGACTGTGCCAGACCCTACCTCTACAGTCAGAAAGATATAGTCTTGAGCCCAAACTTTTCCCCTCAACTAGTTATCCTCCTCAGTTAAACACTCTCTCTCTGCACTTCAACTAGTTACCCTCCTCAGTTAAACAATGTCTCGTCTGTGCTTCAATTTCTCTTTGGATAAATGAAGTCACAAGTACCAATATCACAGTGTGTTTGGGGCTAAGTGAGATAATGTAGTACAAGATGGGGAAATGTCCAGGTCATACTTATTAATCCATACTTCTCATTCTTATTAGGCTTCAGGTGGCTTCATGATCAAGTGGGATCCCAACCATAATCTGGTCTGTTCTTTGACTTCTTTCTTGTACTACCTGAGCATCTGACCCTAAAATGTATAAACGCTTGGAAAATTTGAGAGGAGAGTTCTGTTTCCCCACTTCTGGGTCTTATGAGGAAGAATCCTCCCTAGGTACACAACTGGCCTTTCTCTGTCTTTTTATTAACATTGTGCTAGGGGAAGTGGAGGGAGTAATTAATTGGTAAATTTGATCAGAATCAACTGGGCATGTCCAGCTGGCTCAGCCTTATCTCTTGGGAGCTGCCTGCCCTCAAGGAGTGTGCTATTTGCAGTTTCCCCAACTTTCTGAATGGAGGAAGACTGCTCTCTCCAGTACTGCATGGGAAAAGGTGGATAAATCTTGGGTGTATAATTAGCAGCCTCATTTGTCTAACAGACGTAGAGATTTGTCTACCTGTCTGGCTTCCATAAGCAATAAAGCTGATAACTGTTTTTGTTGTTTCAGTTAACTTCAGAAGCCATGTAGAGAAGAGTGACATTATTTGTTTATTGGAGGCCCTCTTGCAGACCCCAATATTAGGTTGTGCAGTCTGGTTTGCAAAGGTAGCTGGGTTTTGATAGAGACTCATTGTGACATCAATTCAAGAAGAGCCCTATACAGAATATAACTTAAAATTTATCTGCAGAAAGTCTGCCTACATACTAGGCACGTAGTCTTCCTCAGGGTTTTCTCAGACAAGAAAGATGACCCAATGACAGGGAACATCTGTCCAGTTACTGCCCAGCTACAGGCATAAAGAGTGAGAACACTCAGTAAGCCTGGATGGCTAGTTGGTAGAGCATGTGACTCCTTGTCTAGGATCTTGAGTTCAAGCCCCAGAGCCCCATGTTGGGCATAAGGCTTACTTAAAAAAAAAAGTACAAATTTTTAAAAAGAAGTCATCTAAAATTTATTTAAAAATAAACTTCTTGGGGGCCCCTGGGTCTCTCAGTTGTTAAGCATTCAACTCTTTTTTTTTTCTTTTATAGATTCTGTCAAGTTGATTTCCATATAACACCCAGTTCTCACCCCCACAAATGGCCTCCTCCATGTCCATCACTCTCCTTTCCCCCTCCCCCATCAGCCCTTAGTTTGTTCTCGGTATTCAAGAGTCTCTCATGGTTTGCCTCCCTCCCTCTCCCCAACTGCTTCCCCCCCCCCCCCGCCATGGTCCTTTGTTTAGTTTCCCTGTTACACTTATGAGTGAAAACATATGGTATCTGTCCTTCTCTGTCTGACTTATTTCACTTAGCATGTCACAAGCATGACACCCTTGAGGTCCATCCATGTTGCCACAAATGGCCGATTTCATTCTTTCGCAGTGCCATGTAATACTCCATTGTATATATAAACCACATCTTCTTGATCCATTCATCAAGTGATGGACATTTAGGCTCTTTCCATGATTTGGCTATTGTTGAAAGTGCTGCTATGAACATTGGGGTACATGTGCCCCTATGCATCAGCACTTCTGTATCCCTTGGGAAAATCCCTAGCAGTGCTATTGCTGGGTATAGGGGAGGTCTACTGATAGTTTTTTGAGGAATCTCCACACTGTTTTCCAGAGTGGCTGCACCAGTTTACATTCCCACCAACAGTGTAGGAGGGTGCCCATTTCTCCACATCCTCACCAGCATCTGTAGTCTCTTGATTTGTTCATATTAGCCACTCTGACCAGTGTGAGGTAGTATCTCAGTGTGGTTTTGATTTGCATTTCCCTGATGATGAGTGATGCTGAGCATCGTTTCATGTGTCTGTTGCCCTCTGGATGTCCTCTTCAGAGAAGTAGCTATTCATGTCTTCTGCCCATTTCTTCACTGGATTATTCACTTTTTCAGATGTCGAGTTTGGTGCATTCCTTATAGATTTTGATTTTAGCCCTTTACCTGATATGTCATTTGCAATTATCTTTTCCCATTCTGTTGGTTAACTATTAGTTTGACTGAAAGCATTCAACTCTTGATCTCAGGTCAGGTCATGATCTCATGGTTCTTGGGATTGAGCCTCACATCTTGCTCTTTGCTATCTCTGTCTCCTCTCTCTCTTCCCCTCCCCAGTTCATGTGCATGTCTCTCTCTCAAAATAAATAGGTAAACTTAAAAAAAAAAACCTTCTCCAACAGTCAGTGAATACCAGGTTTTATGGTCCCATCCTCTATGTGGCTACTGTTCAAGCCACAAAGCCGTAAGTCTCTTCAATGCTTAAACAAACCTGACACCTAAGTGCCCTTCAAAATGGCCCCTGATATACATATAAATAAGTATATACATATATTTGTTTATATCTTAATCCCCTGGTTGATTTTGGTGGTTTTTAAGGCTTTTATTTTTTTAAGCAAGACAATCCATTTCTCCCAAATAAAACTTTATGTGGGACCCAACTATAGAAAAATAGATAAAAATGATCTCTTCTGTGGTTGAAGCAGGGAGAAGGACACTCACAGTCTACCCCTCTCAACAGGCACAGAAACCTCTCTGAGGACCTTTAGATTTGGCTTTATCAAGCAGACAATGCACCAGGCCCCTAATGGCCACTGCACCTGTCAGTGACAAAACCTCTGCCCTGGCCTTTTCTCGGCTGTCTCTCCTGCCACCATCCTTCTTCAGCCTTTAAGGCCTGGACAGCTGCCAAGGCCTCCAGGCAGCCTTTCCTGACCACACTATTAGAAAACGACCCTGTCTCCTCTTTGCTACAAAGCTCTAAACATCTAACCCTTCCTCTGTACCAACACAGCATGAAGCATTCATTATTCTCATGTTCCCCGCCCCTTCTGACCCACTGAGTCAGGGCCCACCCACCCACCTGGGAGCCCCTGAGATTCCATCACAAGCTGTCACTCCGGTGAAGTTTCAACCCACATCTTCACCTTCCCTCCTGACCCTTCCCTAATCCAGCTTGGTTTCTACTCATCCTTATTAAGCTAGCTTGAACCCTTACTTCTCAACAAATATTTATGAGTTCTACTTGTTCTGCTTGAATTTAACACTCTTCCCCCAGGATTGCCTCCTTTTTGTTCTTTTTCTCTTTTGTTTTTCTCCTTGTGGGCTCTGGGGACTCTGGTAGAAGGTTAATGGCTGCTGAAGGAAAAAAACAGCCCCTACTTAGCCAGAACTATCCGTCCACTAACTATCATGTTCCCCCTGGACCTACCCGGGACCCTCAGAAATGACAGAAGGCCAAAATCACCTGGATGTTCAAAATGCAGATGCTAAGGTCCCACCCCTCACCTTCAGATGTATGGACTCTGATGCATTCCAACATTTAAGAACTCCCTAAGGCAGGGGGCTTGACACACCAGACTCCTCTCCAGGAGTCCCTGGGCCAAAACTCATTTACTGAGGAGAATGGGCAGGGGAGAAATGTGGTCATTTGGAAAGCTGGAGGTCCAGCAGTAAGGATGATAGAAGAAGTCCTTAGGAAGAAGGAAGGCTGACCTGAATCACCATGGAAACAGAGAGGGTGGCCCTTCCCCTGACTGGTCCACCAGCTACCCCACCAATGGAGAGCCTGGTTCAGGTAACCACTCCCTGCATTCTGTGTCTGTCGGCCCCCGTATGATACAGGCCAGTGGTTAAATAAGTGGGTTTGCAAGCAAACAGCCTGGGTTTAACTTCCACATCCATCATTTTCAGCACTGTGGACTCCTGAGCTTGTGCAACATCGCTAAACTTCAGTTTCCTCCTCTATAAAAGGGGATAGAATTAATTCTCTATCACGTAGTATTCCTAAGAGACTGAAATGACATTATCCAAATAAAGCATCTGACAGAGCACCAGGTACAAGGTAGGTCTGTCATAAGCACTGGCTTCAAATTCTTATCATTAAGACTGCTTTCTTGAACCCACTCATTTGTGTGTGTCCCGTCCCTTCTGGACAGAGAACTCTAGGCTTTCTGCTTTCCTTCTCTCAGAAAAACACTCCTAGTGGATTACGCCTGGCAGGCTTGTCACAGTGACAGAAGGAGGCAGTGGGTGGAGACAGGCTAACAGTGGGTCATGTCCCCTGGAGGTACGCCATGGTTAGTGAAAAGGCTGACCCACCTTGGCCGTGCCCTGGCGGCCAGGAACAGCAGGCTCCCTCCCGCCATGAGACAGAGGAGACTTTCTGGAGGGCAGAAGCTTGATTCAAGGGGCGCCTCCAGGGCCCAGAAGGAGAAGCTGGCCAGCAAGCCTGTGTTGATTAGACATTTATGCCTATTATTTTATGATGGGAATTTGAGTTCTTCTCACAGCAATGCCAGAAAAACTCATCCTGAGTCAATGGGTGCTTTTTTTTTAATAGCAAATATCTCCATTCTGATTTTCTTATGTAACCACATGTATAAACTTGCCAAAAATGTTAAAAATAGACAACCAAAAATCAAAAAGAAAAATCTTTTCATAGTTTCTAAATCAACCTTGCATGGAAACAGTTACCACACAAAAGTGGGATGGGGGTAATTTTTTTCATTCATTTAGGGGAGTGGTTTCTGTTTTTCCTGTTTTTATTCTTTGGGTAGTTGTATTTATTTTCCCCCACACTATTCTTTAATGACAAGTGAGGGTGGCCCACTCTTCTTAAAAACAATAAAAGCTAGGGGGGGGGTAGGGGCGAAGGAAAGGCCTATAAAGCTTCCAAAGGCATGGGGAACTTTTGCCCAGAGAAGTGAACTGCTCAAGTCAAGCCATGGAAAACAACTGTGGCCGCAGGCACTGGGTTGAGCCAAGCCCCTGTGGTGAGGACTTGCTTTATTTCTGGTCCAAGCACAGAGTCCAGGAAGCCACATCCACCAACTTCGTTCTCATTTAAGAGTCTACATTCATCAATATGTCTTATTGAGAAAGGCTCCATAGGAGATTTCCTCTTTTGCTCTAAGAAAGAGGAGGAAAAACAGAAACACAGTGACTGTTCCTAGGAAAACAGCACCCACCCAACAAGAGATCCAAACAGGTGCTTGCTACTACCTCCTACTCTATGTCTTTTAAACTGCATTTCATTCTTTAAAAGAAAAAATAAAAGGCAACTTACTGAGTTTGGATAGTGTTTGATTTTATGTAAGTGCCAGGTGACTCAAATTCTTTTTGGAAGAAAGCGGTATAAAAATCTATGAAAACTCTGATAAGCAAAACCACAAACATTGCTTCCACCAACTTCAGTCAATTAAAAAAATTCAAAGGTTTATTATAGTTTAAGACTGAAAAATACAGAGTTCCACAAAGACAAGGCTGTCATATTAAAAAAAGAAGAAAATCTAACAGCCACTTTAGCACATCTCAAATGCAGATCTTTATATAACAGATCAAGATACAACCATTTGCAAATATTTATATTTTAAATCACAAGATGGCTGTTCCCCCACTCCAGACATTGTGAGTGATTTTTTGGTCTCCCCTAATTTGCCCGAACCCAGCGTGGCTTCTAGAAAAAGACAAAACCCAATAGACCAAGCCAATGGAGCCAAGGAGCCCTGATTAATTTCAGCTTTGAAAGGCCACTGCACTCGGATTCTCTTTTCTGCA
This sequence comes from Suricata suricatta, assembly GCF_006229205.1. Lineage (NCBI taxonomy): Eukaryota > Metazoa > Chordata > Mammalia > Carnivora > Herpestidae > Suricata > Suricata suricatta. The sequence goes on along the minus strand of NC_043712.1, from coordinate 42,202,216 downwards.
GGCAATGCAATCTGCACCACTGGGCTCGCTGTCCTGTGCAGAATACACGTTTTTCTCATCTAGCAGACTAATCTTGTGAAATGTGAGCACAACTTGTGAAGGCATCAGGGGGAGGGGGATGTGAGGTCCTGCTGGGACATGGAGTCACTCCACCTTCAGCAAGCCTCTCTTGTTCACTCGCTTGCTCAGCAACAGGCTTGCAGGACAGCCCAGAAAGGAAGGAGGCAGGGCCCAGACCTTCAACATTTCCAATAAGCAACCTTTCCATGCTGGCATCATGAGCCGAGATGGAATTGCTGCCCTGAGAGTGAGGTCCCTAAATTGATCCAATCAGAGAGGACCCTATGGCTTCCTGGGGCAATACATGGGAAGTGGGGGCAGAGTAAAGGGGAATTCCAGATCCTTCTCCACCCAAAGGGCTAGCCACAAACTGGAAAAGCAGATGATGGATTCCATCAACATGATCTCAACATCATCAGAGTTCCTGCACTTTCTCCAGCTCTGCCCCTAACCCTATCTTGTTCACAAGAGGAAGGCATCTTGGCATCCATTTGGTAAGATGCCAACATAGCCTGAGCTTTCCAGGTAGGCACCTGACCTGATCACAGCCATAGACACTTGGGAGACCGATCCTTTCATTTTTATAATAGTCTAGCTTTAGGATGTATTTAATTTTATAAAACCACTTTAAATTGTGTGAGAGGGAGACAAAGTAATTCTAAAGAAAATCTGCATTTCCTCCAACCATATTGCAGTAACATAAGCAGGTCCTTGTAAGTAAAGGTGCTTTCTGACTAATAAAGAAATAAACGCACACCAACCATAAACTCCTAAGGACTGAGGATTTAGAAGAAATGATTCAAGTGGATTTTCCCTAGACCTCATCAGTCCAACCTACCTCTCTCTGGTAATACTTTTTCATCCCCCTCACCAAAGCTGGCTGGAAAAACCTCACATAAGCCAGGAAATAAGTTAATAAGGCAATGACTTTTTTTTTTTAATGGCACAACCCAGGTCAGCATACCCTAGACTAGTTGCCATGATGATGGGGATGACATGTGCCTGCTGGTTAGAACCTTTCTATTCTTTCTGTTATAAGACCCACAGTTATTTCCTGTTCTGGGAAATTTTGGAGGGGCAAGAAAAAGAAGAGAGGAAGGGAAGAGATAGATGCTCATGACAAAATCTGGCAAAGTCTCTTTGAGGAAATACAATCTCTCTTTCTTAAACAAATAGTCCTATCAAAATGAGCCTTGAAATCTGGAGCGAAGCTTTTGAAAAGAAATTTCATGTTACACTTGAAAATTTAAAATATGTGTAACATTTCCCTCAGCAAACCCACCTATAACAATCTCTTAAAAGACACATATAGTGGACTATTGTGACAAACAGATTGTTAGCAGGGTCCCCAATGACCTCTGCCTCCTGATATCTATGCCTCTCGAATCATCTTCTCCGTCTGAGCAAGGGCTGGACCTAGTGATTTACTTCTAGAGAATAAAACTTGGAAAGAGAGATGGGGAGCACTTCTGAGATTAGGTTATAGAAGACTGATTTGTCTTGCTTTTATATTGTTTCACTCTCTCTTGCTTGCTCACTTTGATGAAGCCAGCGGCCATGTTGTGAGCTCTTCTTTGGGGAAGTCCACATGACAAGGAAGTGAAGATGTCTTCCAGTAAGTAGTCAGAATGAAGGCCCCCAGGCCAATTGTCAACCAAGAACTGAATCCTGCCAACAACCACCGAGTAAGCTTAGAAGGAGATCTTCCACATTCCACCCTTCATATAACCACAGCCCCAGCCTACCCCTTGGTTTTAGCCTTGTGAGAGATCCTGAACTGGAGAACCCAACTAAGCTGTGCCCTGATTCTTGACCCAAAGAAACTGTGAAATAATAGTTGTTGTTTTTGAGCCAGGAAATTTTATTGTATTTTGTTATGCAGCAAGAGTAAATAATGTGACTTTTAAGCATCAGTATTTGTAATTGCACACAGAAAGAGAAAACAACTCAAAAGTCTATTCAGAGGGAACTAGTTCAATCAAGAATGACATATCCATTTAGGAAAGAGTAGGTAGCCCTCAAAATATAATGAGATAAAAAAAATTCTGTATTGAAATGGAAAGATTAGTCCACAAAACTTAAAAAGCAAGTTGCAAAACAGTGTGAAACTTCTAAAATATGTCAGATATCCAAATTTCCATTCCTGTAAATTCCAGGCAAGCTCTGTACCCACTGTTCCCATCTTCAAAACTAGAAACTGGATTTATCTAGTTGATGTAGGCAAGCAAACAAAAGCAAAGGGCAAAATATACACAGTGAGTGAAAGAAGAGAGATTGTTCTGACTCTCCTATTTCCCTCTAACTGCTCATCTAGTCCATCAGTCAATTACAGAGTTTGCCTTCAAGTGCCACCACATCCTGCACCACTCACCACCTCCAGTTACTCCTCCCATCCACCCCACCATTCTCTTTCTTGGACAGTCACAAGGGACCTGATTCAATGCCCTGCCTCCACCTCTGCTCCTCTACAATCTGTTTCTAGACAGAAGTTAGAATGGTACTTAACAAATGAAAATGGCATCAGGTCACTCCCCTCTCTAAGCTCTGTAAAGTCTTCCCATTACAGTCAGAATAAAACCAAATTTGCTATGTTGATTCACAAAGACACAATTTACAGATTAGGCCTCTGGATACTTTTCTTTCCTCTGTAATTCTTCCTCTTCCTCTTGCTCTATCCATTTTGGCCTCCTTGATGTTTCTAAAACACACCAAGTTCGCTATCATTTCGGGGCTGCATTAGGTTGCTACGACTGCCATAACAAAGCGCCACAGACTGGATGGCTTAAATAATAGAAATTTATTGTCTCATGGTTTTGGAGACTAGAAGTCTAAAATCAAGGTGTGAGCACATCTGTGCTCCTTTTGAAGGAGCTATGGAAGGATCTATTCTATGCCTCTCTTCTTGGTTCTGGTGGTTTGATGGCAATCTTTGGTGTTCCTTGGCCTGCAGATAAATCACCTCAGTCTCTGACTTTATCTTCACATGGTGTTCTTGCTGTGTGTGTGTCTGTCTCTAAATTTCCCCTTTTTAAAGAGGATACCGGTCTTAATGGATTAGGGGCCTATCCTGCATGACCTCATCTTAACTGATTTTAACTGGAAACACCCTATTTCCAAATTAGGTCACATTCTGAGGTACTAGGGCTTAAGACTTCTCTTTATGAATTTGGGAGAGACACTATTCAACTCATAACAAGACCCTTTGCAATCACTGTTCCTTCTTCCTGGAAAGCTTTCCACCCAGCGCAGTTGCCATGAGAATACGTCTCACATAAGGAGCATAACTGGACAAAAGTCACAGCTGCTGTGCTCTGAAATCCATTTCTGCATTTGTGCCAAAGCTATGCTTCCCACAAGCTACTCCTAGTCAGAGACTGAGCATGGCAAGGGTACCAAGGCAAGCCTGTTTCTGGGAGATGAATAAATCACCTGACAGGTGTCTTTGGCTCACTGTCCCACAGCCTTGCCAAACACCCTAGAATGATGCTTCTACTCCACCTTCCTCCTCTTCTCTAGCCTTCACCTGGGGTTCGACTTGAGGCACAATCTGAGGGCTCTCTCCCAGGCTCCACCAGCTCCCTCCCCATTTTCTCTTGCAGTCGGAGCAGAGTACTCAAGAGGGCCCTGCACTTTGTTGGATGTTCCACTGTAGCTGACCTGAAATTCTTAATATGTTATATATGAAGAAGGGGACCCACATTTCATTTTGTACTAAGCATTGATTTGGTTCACAGGAGTTGCCTTTATAAATCTCTTGCACAGCTAATCCATGACTTAGGTTCTGCTTCTTGTGGGGGCGTGGGCTGCTACCGTAGATATGAGCATGACTCTTCACCACTTCATGTAAGCCTCTGGTCAAATATCACCTCCTCAGAGAGGCTTCTTTTGCTATCCTAAGTAAAGCACACTCAATCCAACCCAGTCTCTCCCTCTCTCTCTCTTACTTTCTCACTGTCTCTCTCCCATTATTCTACCTTAGTTTTCTTCATAATTCTTTCTGACCTTATTGTACCTTTTTATTGCTTGTGTTGTCTTTCCCTTGAGAATGTAAACTATAAAGGGACAAGGACTTTTTGTTTGTTTCTTATTGCGCCCCAGTACCTATAATGAAACCAGGCATATGATAGGTAGTCAAGAATAAGTTTGTGAATAAATTAGGTTATTAAAAACATAAATGTCATACTGAACTCACCCAGCTCCTTCTTCAGTTCTAAACATACAAAAAATATCGCCCAATGTGAACCTTTTGAGAATGTACTTCATAGACCTAGATAATATAACTGTTTTTGTTTTTGTTTAAAAGACAGGGCAGAAATGAGGACAGGCTCCAAAGCAAAAGAAGTAGGCATGACAGTAAATGCTGCAATCACTCAGAGGAGAGTTGAATCTGAATATAGCTAGGGCCTAGGGTTGGGATTTTAATGCCCAGGAAAGGACAGGTCACATGGTCCTGGGCCTGTGCAAGGTAGTAGAAATATATGAAAATAGGGCCAGAAAAACTACCACTGTTCTCCAGTAGCTCAGGGAAGAAGCAAGTAAGTCTGTATTCTGCCCCAGTCTTGGGGTGAAAAAAAATGTATCTATGAAACAACAAGACACCAAGTCTGTGGCATGCACAAATATGTGGTCTAAATTTACATTGCTTATATTGTGCAAGAATCCAGAGCTCCTAAATCACCGTAAAAAAAAAAATCACAGGACCAGAGAAGTCTCTGTAGACATAAATTCAAGTTGCTCTGTAGAAATATTTTCCTAACTCAGGACTCACAAGACTCCCTCAGATTAAACAATTTCTATTGAACAAACAAGACAAAGAAACTAATCAGAGGGAGAGACCACATTCACAATAAGCAGAAGAATTACCACCCCAAGAGCTGGTGGTAACAGAATTATGTGATGGGAAAATAAACTAATTATGTTTAAAGTATTTTTAAAATAAAAGATGGAATAAAAACTATCAGGAACAAAAAAACAACCTCTATTAAAAAAAGAAAGGGGAGAATTTGAAGGAAAAAAGCTGAATAAAAATTTAAACATCAAAAATGCGATGTTAAGTTGAATATTAGATATCACGGAAAAGAGAATTAGTATCATGGAAAATGGGCATGAAGAAATTAATCATAATGTAGCAGAGAGAGAAAAAAGGAGATAGAAAAATATGAGAGGTTATAAGACATGAAAAGTAAATTGAGAAAATAAAAATACACATTTAATTGGAGTTCTAGGAGGAGGAGTAGGAAACTGTGAGAGAAGCAATACTGAAATGATAATGGCTGAGAATTTAACAGAATTAAAGCAATGCCTATGCTCTTCATTTGAAACATCACAAGTCCCTAGCAGGATTCAAAAGAAACACACACACACACACACACACACACACACACACACACACACACACCTGGATATCACTGTGGTCAAATGCAGAATACTGGAGCAAGATGTAAATGAGAAAGTTGTAAAAGCAACCAGAGAGAAAAAGATAGATTACCATCCAAATAATGGCAATAACATTAACAGCAGACTTTTAATCAATGACATAGGGGCCATAATAGAATGGAATAACATATTCAAAGTAAAAGAAAACAGTTGTCAAACTAATAGTCTATATCTAACTGAATTACTGCTCAAATATGGGGATGAAATAAAGACATATTCATACAAAAAAAGAGACTATCCAATTCACAGATGCTCCCTGAAAAAAATGCTAAACAATAACAATATATTTCAATATGAAATAAACTGAGAAAAAAAGATAAACAATGATGAGCAAAGAAGTTAATACATATGATAGTAAATACATAAATACCAAATGTCTAAAATGTTTTTTTTTAAGATTATGGGGCAGAGGACTAATAAACAACTTGGAAGTAAAATATTAGGTACATTAATATATTTCAAGGTCTTTGTGTTGTTTGGTATGAGAAAAGCGATTCTGAATAACTTTTTTAATTTATTAAAAAAATTTTTATAGTTTATTCATTTTTGAGACACACAGAGAGAGAGAGAGAGAGAGAACGAGTGGGGCAGGGGCAAAGAGGGAGGGAGAAACAGAAACAGAAAAAGGTTCCAGGCTCTGAGCTGTCAGCACAGAACTCAATGCAGGGCTTGAACCCACAAACTGTAAGATCATGACCTGAGCTGAAGTCGGACGCTTAACTGACTGAGCCACCCAGGCACCCCTAATTTTTTTAAATTTAAAGCTAAGCATGCATATTATAATTTTAGGAGAAATGAGGTTGGGGATGAGGGAGAAAAAATGGAATGTGTAACCCAGGAAAAAGACAGTTGATCACAGATGTAATACATATAAGTGGACTTAAGAGAAGAAATTGTGAAGATATAAGATGCAAGATGTAAGATCCCATGATATAAGAAAGAACTGAAAGGGCAGAAAATGCTAAATATACAGATAAATCAATACAAACACTGACTCAATAAAAAGTAAGAGAAACGATGCCTTGTGGGCTTAAAAAAAATACTTAGATTTCTTTTTAGCACAGGAGTTGGTGTGGCATAAATGGAAAGGGTTTTGTTCAGAGGAAGGTAAAGATACTGAGCACTTTAGAATTTGGTAAGTTAAAGATATATGTTAGGTAGGGCGCCTGGGTGGCTCAGTCAATTAAGCGTCCAACTTTGGCTCAGGTCATGATCTTGTAGTTCATGGGTTCAGACTCCATGTCTGGTTCTGTGCTGACAGCTTAGAGCCTGGAGCTTGCTTCAGATTCTAGGTCGCCCTCTCTCTCTGTCCCTCCCTTTCTCAAGCTCTGTCTCTCAAAAATGAGTAGATGTTAAAAAAAAAAATTTAAAGATAGATGCTAGGTAAATCACTGAAAGAATGAAAAGATAATATAACTTTTGGAGTATACAGAAGAAAAAGTGGAGTGAGACAACAAACCCAATAACCCCCAAAAAATACAAGAAAAGAGAGAAGAAACATAAAATAGAAAACACAAAAGACTTTGGCAGACATAAATGAAAATATATCAGTAATGATAACAAATGTAAATCCACCAACTGCTCCAGGCAAAAGATGGTAACAAGGTCAAATGCCTCCTGGGGCAGGTTAGGCCACATAAATGAGTAAACAGTAGGTATAGGAAAGCAACAAATCAAACGAAATGGAACTGATGTCTTCTCAGGGCCAGGGAGACAATGGGGTAGAGTGGAGCCTGGGGTAAACTGGTGAGTGAACCTGTCGAAAGAAGTCAGCTCTCCCAGTTTGTTGCCATATGGGAATGCAAACCCAGTGTCATGCAGGTCAACCTTTTCAAACAAAGCTGGAAACTGAGTTTTGTGACATATCTGATTTTTAAACACAGGCCACTCATTTTTTTAAAAAGCAAATACTAAAAAAGAAAAAACAAGAGGAAAAGAAAATGCCACCATTCTAGTGGATGGAAGGAAAAATGATAAAATGAAACAAAGAAGCAAAAAACATGGTAAACAAAGGGCAAAGACAGGAACATAAAAGAAGAAAGGGACGACCCTTGCAAAGACTTGCAACATGAACGGAAGTGACGGTTTATACTAACACACCACCGGGATCCACACCCTGTAATTTCCACCCTGTTCAACCTTATCATTTGGCTGAAGAGACATAACATTAAAGGATGGGAAAAACACTGAATAATCCAAACATAAAGTACATGGTGCCCAGTGGTCACTCAAAACTCAAAATAATGTCTGGATGTTTGTTCCATTGCTTCTGCTTTTACCAAGTCTCCTCTGGGGGGTTACTGGATACCTGGGCTTATTTAGCTGTTAATAAAAATAGTGATGTTAAATGATGCCTGAAAGAGGGAGACAAGGAAGCGGGAAAGGAAAAGAAGAACCAACAATACTCTATTATGTGAGCCGGTTCCTGGAATGCCAGTTCCTGCCCATGGCCTAGGAGGCGAGGGAGGGCCCATGTGTTTAGCACAGCTTCCAAGGCCATTCAGACTGTACCCATCTGGGCCTCTGCCTTTATGCCTTTATCCAGGCCGGTGCCCCTGCCAGAATGCCCTCACCTCCCTCTCCACACTTCAGACCAATTCCATCCCAAGGGAAGCATTCTCCAAATGTCTTCAGGTTCCAGAGAAAATCCCTATATGAAGAAGGCACCACATGGCTATTTTAAACTTGGCTGGCCTCTGCAAAAATATATGTAATGAGACAAAGAAAATTGTGCTCATGATCATTACAGAAGGCACAAGGGGTAAGTGGGTTGGCCTGATGGGGCTGTTCTGAGCAAGGGATGGAGCCACGATGGCGACTGGACCCTTTTCCTAAAGGGTCTTGCAGTGTGAAGAGGCTTCCTGCCAGAGCTGTCTTACCCACTGCAAAACAAGGTTCCTGTGCCTATGGTCTAATCTCTTTATGGGGGGGTCCATAAAGATGTAAAGGCTTCAAAGAGATTACTGTTCCAGAATACAAACAGAACAGCTTAAAATGAACATACATACAATGTTTATATCCTTCATTTTAAAATATAATATTCAAAGGTATTTTATTCTATTTGAAAACTATTGGTAGGTTAAATTTTCTCACTTTTTTACAACACATGACTGAATGACTCCTGAGAAATCAGAGCCAATTAAACTTGAATGAGTAACTTATGTCAGTTTCAAGAGCAAATTATAAAAATGCTTCTCATTTCTTGCTACAAAAAAAATTACATTTAATGTGGCATGTGGGTGCATGTTGATATGTTTGGTATGTGTGTGGGCAGAAGAGGACCCAGAGCCTTAGAAATTCATAAAGACCGGGACCTGGGTACAGCTGGAGTGACAGGGAGGGCCAGTAGAATGTGAGGTGGTGCAGGGGGCAGGAGAGTACTTAGAGTCCAGGCTGGATTCTGAGTGGAAGTGAGAAGGTTGCACAATTCAGGAGCAGGGGCAGAGAAATAAAAGGTGCCAGAGCAGGAATGAGGGGAACGGAGAAGCAAAAGAGGGGGCAGAGCAGGGGTGAGGGGAGCAAAGAAGCAAAAGGAGGGGCAGAATAGAGATAGATGAAGGGGGCAGGGAAGCAAAAGGGTAGCCAGGGCAGGGGTAAAGAGCCATGCTGAACTTGCAGCAACAGGAACTGGGATTTAGACCAAGTTCAACCTAAGTCTTTGAGAGGCAGGGATGCCCCTAGTGAGAGATGTTACCTGCATTTTATAACATAAGCTTTTCTAAAAATGTACAACTTGTCAAGACTGTCTGAGGCTAAGGATGGCTGAAACATAAGTTATGAGAATCCATCATAAGGGTTCCCTTCAAAAATAAATATTCGTTAGGAGAGAAGGGACAAAGGCTAGTCACATGGCTGCCCAGAAGACCTTGATTCCAGAAGGTCTCCCAGGATTTCCTCGAAAGTCTGCTGGCTACCAGGTGGGGTTAAGAAGTTAGTCTCTATGGGTCTAGTTATAATGGACCAATATGAAAACAAAAGAAACAAAACAAACTTGGGTGGGACAGGAAACCATAGGAAGTGCACATTTCTCCTGCACAAAGCTGATGGGTGGGAAGCAGTAAGCAGAGAACAGGCTAATGTCCATTATTTTCAGCTTATTTCTACTTTAAATAAAAAAGTAGTCTTACTTTAGCCTACTTTTCATTACAAAGTTAGCCTCCAACTTTGAAGTCACTCTAATCCATCCACATGAAAACCCGTAAAGTCTCCATGGGCAGTGGTCCCAGGATGATTCCCTTCTGTTGGCTCCAGATGTTGTTCCTGCTGAATTTCAGGTCTGCCCACCTGCAGAGCCCTGTACCTGCCCTCTGGACTTGAAGGTTGCACAAATCAACTCCTCTGGCTCTACCTGTCCATTTCTCTTCTCTCTCTCTCTCTCTCTCTCTCTCTCTCTGCCTCTGTCTCTCTCTGTCTCTCTCTCTTTCACACACACACACACACACACACACACACACTCAGCTCAGGATTCCACACATTCTTGGACTGTTAGGCTTACCAGGGTACAAGCCAGTAAACTACATCCACAGAGCCAGGTACAGGTACCTACCCTGGATAAGCTGGCCTGCGACTCTGAGACACTCAGTGGTAGTGACAATTATACCTCCATTAATAGAAACTTGACTCCTAGCCTTTAACTCTAACAACACATCAGCCACCCTGGAAAACCGGCCTTGCCACTATTTTTAAACAGACCACTCATCTAAGCTCTAAAAAGTACTTGGATCTAAACAGGAGATAAAATAGGATTTGGCTTTGTGTGAACTCGAGTGAGAGTCAAAGTGGCTAAGAGTCCTTAGTATTGGGAGACAATTCTCCATGGTGTTTCTATGAGTCTTATACCAGATTATCTTTTCTGGGATGTTTGCCTTAGCAAACAGCCTAGGACACTAGAGATGGTAACCTTCTCCAGATCACAGAGCACATTTGTTTCCTGATTAGTACAATAAAGACAGGGAACAGCCTCATCCCAAAGATCTGTTTACATTTTAGGCTAATAAATATAATGGTACTGTTTCTGAAAAGGAGGATGGGCAGTTCCCCCCGTAAAACTGGGAGTTTCCTAAGCTCAGTGTTGCTCACCTATGAAAGAGACCCCTATGTGCACAGGACCCACATGGGCTCATGTCCACATCACCCCATGGGACCTGGGGGCGGGCGGTGAGAGTAAGAACTGATGTGAACATAAAGCTCATAGGGCCTAATGTACCATGATGAGTACTAAGCTATCTAGATGCATTTGGGCTCATTGGTCTGGTCAATTATGTTCCCACTCTAAGCTACAACTTAGGGATCACCTGACCTTTAAGAGCAAGAGTTTGGGGGTGTGCATGGGTGGCTTAGTCGGTTAAGTGTCCGGCTTTGGCTCAGGTCATGATCTCACAGTTCGTGGGTTCGAGCCCTGTGTCAGGATCTGTGCTGACAGCTCAGAGCCTGGAGCCTGCTTCAGATTCTGTGTCTTCCTCTCTCTCTGACCCTACCTTGCTCACACTGTCTCTCTCTGTCTCTCAAAAATAAATTAAAAAAAAAAATTAAAAAAAATAAAAGAGCAAGAGTTTGGTGATCTCTTGCGTCTGCTATTAAAATGCCTCAACCATTTCCAGAGGTTTTCCATGTTTATCTTTCACACTGTGATGCTATGTATTTTCTCTGTTTTCTTCGTGGTTTCTGCCTTCTCTTAAGTTGGCTTATTCATGGCCTCTTATGTGCATGCTTTAGCTTTTCCTGCTATCTGCTAATCTTTACATGAGAGAAATGACCTGTTGAGCCAAGCTGTCTCAGACCTGACAGAGATTTCCAAGCCAGGTCAGCCCATAAATCTTTCACTATGCAGAGTGGCTTTTTTTGGGTCCAGTGAAGGTCTCAGCTTCCTGCCCTTCCTATACTTTGCTCTACAGTGCCCCTGGGGCTAGAAGTCTGCAAATGAGTCTCCCAACCTCCCTTAGTAAGTTGGTTTCCTATCATATCGTGGTAGGGATGAGAAGCAGAAGACAGAGAGCATCAGGGTGAATAAAGACAAATCTTCGCACATTTAGCTTTAGAGTGTGGTAGCTGCTGTAGTGGCAGCAAGAGCTGGTGAGCCAGAAAAAATCTAACCTCAGCATTCAGCCCAGCGGATGCCATGGCGCACTGCAGACATAATCTTTTACACAGAGATTGAAGATTGGTGTCGTATCTGTAGAGGGTTCATGATGCACCCACTGAGTAGCCCTGACTCAGTCACACAGGATACTCCTTTCACATCCAGCAGAACACCATGACATCATGGTCGGCTCATAGTGGGAAGTGCGGCTTACACACTTTCAAGGCTGCCTGTGCCTGCTTATCTTGTGCAAGGGCTGAGAGGACCAGTACAGGGTCATAACCATCCCATGGCAGGGGCTCAAAATTGTTCCTACTTATTCTGGAAGGATTGGCAACTTGTACAGACTACAAGGGTGAGACATGATTGTCTCAAATAATGTCTGTTGGGGATTTTAGATAACTTTTGTTCCCATCCTCCTTTCAGAAAATTTGGGTGTTACTACCAGGTTTTCTTTCCAGCCATTCTGAGCTTATTTTTAGCTTTTCTCTGCTGTTCCATACTCACATGTATCTTTTTTGCTCTAGCACAGCCTTCTGTCAACAGTATTCCCTTTTACTTCTCCTGGGCCATCCCTCTCTTTTCACTTGTGGTTTTCTTCCCTTGTCATTTAAGCTTTCTCAGTTATGCACAGAAATCCAACAGAAGCCTTTGTGTGGGGGACTCCCTCCATCCCAGGCAGTTCTGAAAGCAGCAGGTGCCTCTGCAAAGACTTCTGTTAGCCCTTAGACCTATACCCAGCAGCTGCTAGTCCTGGGCTCTCTTAAAAGCAGAAGAATGGACTTAAATTGAAAACAAGCATGGTGGGGTTAACTCTCTCATCTTGAACTCAAGCAATTTTTGCCTTGAAACTTTCCCCAAATACATTAAGCTCATTTTCCTGACCATGGGAAGAGACAAAGACTACGTTACTGGTATAGAATTCTGCTTACACTGGAGGTGGCGAGGCATGGATTTCCCTAACCAGTGGATAGATGTAAACTGTATGTATATGTATATACATATATATATATGTATGTATATATGGGTGGGGTGGGGGTTGAAAGGCGGTTTGCAGGGTGCCAGAGCTGCAAGTGAAAACACAAATTTCCCAGCTGGAAATAGACCCCTGGAAAGGGAACTGCCACACCTGATGAGAAAAGAGTCTATTTCCTTTTTGTCCAGGAAGGCATTAAGTCTGTTAGCACACAACAAGTCAGGTCCACTTATAAAAGAACATGCAGACTAGATTCTCTACACTATCAACACAGATGTATCCCTAAAACAGTAGTGTAAGTTTTAAAAAGACCTAAAACTATGTTTGATGTTGTTTATGGATTCAGTCATATATATAGTAAAAGTTAAAAAACAACGCAAGAAAAATAATTCAAGGGATCAATGCTTCATGCAAGATAGTTGTTATGTCTGGAGATGAAAGCTGTAGAAAAGAATGGGTGTATAGCTTTAGGTGTATCTATAATATTTTATTTCCTTAATAAAAAAAAGAGATCTAAATCTTGTGCAACAAACTGTACCTCTGCAAGATCTAGGCAGTGTGTATTTAATATATACCGTATTACTTCTTGTGTACTTCTGTTCGTGATATAAATAATTAAAACATGAGAAATGGGGACTAACCAGAGGGATCCCCCAAGCCACGCTCTTAAGATGAAGTTGGTAGAGAAATGTATTAGAGAGCAAAATAAAAAATAGACACACATCTGTTTCAAAAATTATTTATGAATGATATCACCCACCCTCCATACAGAGTTCGCAGAGTGACCTCTCTAAAGCACAAATCTGATCAAGGCGCATGCTCAGAGTCCTCAAGAGTTCTTCACTGCTTTCGGGACATATTGTACATGCCTAGAGGATCCACCCTGATCTGGCCTCAATGCCACCACAGCCACTCCTTTGAACTCAACACCCCACTCAGAATATACCTCTTGGATGCTCCGAGAGCACCATTCTCTGACTCCTAGGTCTCTGAGCATGCTGCACCCTGTCTGCCATCAGCTCTGTCCTCCTTTGGCCCTCCCGGATCCCTGCCCTTGGCTCCCTCCCACTCAGCCTTCAGATTCAGGAAACTATCCCTGCTTCTGAGTTAGGGATCTTCCTTCTGTACCTCCCCAAATCATAAGTCTTATCACAATGGAAGCAACCTCTTGATTGTTTGTTTCCCCACCAGAGAGGGAGCTCGCTGTCAGCAGGGACTGTATTTTGTTGTCCTCTGGATGCCTAGCACATGGCGTAATGTCTGGCACCCTGAAACCTTCAGTAAATATTTGTTCATGAGTGGGAGAGTGGAGAGTGAGTGGATATATGAATGACTCTAGAAACAGGACTAACCGAGTCTCCTAGTCACTTCCAGTCCAATGTCAAGGAGCCCAATAATACATTGATTTTATGACAAGTATAAAAACCTCAGCGAAAATTTCTCAACCAGTTTTTGATTTTGTAAAATCTAACAGGCTAGATTAAAAACTATCACAGGATTATTCAAAGCAAGGATTATTCAAAACTGGTAAGGATTCAGGCAGAGAATAAAATAACATTTTATGAATTTATTACAATAATAAACTCCCAATGATTACTGATTCTTTAAAGTATAATAATAGGGACCAATAGCATAGCTAAGGCTCAAAGCAGGTAATTGGTCTCTTTTGCCCACCACCGTGAAATGGCAATACGGCCAAGTGTCTCACTCCCGACACCCCTCCTCTCTGCAGTATATACACGAGGTATCACCTGGCTGAGTGTCTGCCATCCTGAGTCCCCTTGTTTAAGGTCTCTGTCTAAACACAGGATTCCATGGCAATGCTTAAACACCACTTGGTCCAATCCTCTTACTGCAGACGAGGAAACTGAGGCCTAGGCCTTCAGTGAACAAAGAGGTAAAGAATACCTACTATCTATCAGTAGGCCCTAGGGAGACAAAGATAAATGAGAAACAGTCCCTGCCCTGAAGGTGCTCACAGTTTAGCAAGGGAGGTTTAGACATACACATACATTCATACACACAATCACAATGACATATTACAAGCATTACCTTGATTATTGGCAGAATTATGAGTTTGCTCAAAAAGGAAGAAGATAAAAATAATACAGTAAAACCTTGGTTTGCGAGCATAATTCATTCCAGAAACATGCTCATAATCCAAAGCACCCGTAATCCAAAGTGAATTTCAAGAACCATTGGCTCAGTTGTGATCATGTGGCACTTGGCATCTTATACTACTCGTATTGCAAGACACTGCTCACTTATCAAGTTAAAACTTATTAGAAATATTGGCTCATCTTGCGGAATACTCATAGAATAAGTCACTCATAATCCAAGGTTTTACTCTACTTAATTGAGGTGCTTAAAAAAAACTTCCCATAGGAGATGAGATTTGAACTTGGTCACTTAAAGATGAGTAGGAGTTTGTCTGGTAGGAGACAAGAAAGGGCACTCAGGTAGAAAGAAGAGTGTATGCAAAGGCAGGTAGTGTGAAAGCACTGGATGCAGCTAGTGTAAGTCAGGGGAATGGTAGTAAGGAGTGGGATAAGAGTCTAGGGAGATAACATGATTTGCCCAAAGTTTCCATGACCCACCTGGAAATAGCTCCAGGGCCCATCTAACCAGATTTCTTGACTCTCCCTCCAGTAAACTTTCACCAGACCTTGACACCTCTATTTCTAATGAAATATAACCACATGAAACTAGAATCATTTTGTATAAATGCCCTCAGATGCTGTGGGCACAATGAGAACCTCAAGGGGAGGCCACATGGAAGCCTAAAAAAAAAAAAAAAGCAAATTAGTAGACGGACTGACAGGTATGTACTTATTGCCATTTTGTTCAATGTTTTCTGGCTGTTTTGTAGTTCTTCTCTATTCCTTTCTTCTCTTGCTCTCTTCCCTGGTGGTCTGATGAGTTTCTTTAGTGTTATGCTTAGATTCCTTTCCTATTATCTCCTGTGTATCTACTATAGGAGTTTGCTTTGTGGTTACCATGATACTAACATATAATAGCCTACACACACACACACACACACACACACACACACACATTCTATTCATAGTATATATATATTCTATTCATAGTCTATTAAGTTTGAATGCATTCTAAAACTCATTTTTTTTCTCTCTGTGTTATGTTTTTGGTGTCACATTTTACATTTTAAAATTCTGTATATTTCTTAACTGATTATTGTAGTTACCATTACTTTTACTACTTTTTTATTTTAACCTTCATACTAGCTTTATAAGCAATTAATCCACAACTTCTACTTTATACTTGTCTTTACCAGTACGATTTATGCTTTCATATGTTTTCTTGTTAATAATTAATGCTCTTAATTTTTAGCTTAAAACAAGTCCTTTAACATTTCTTGCAAAGGCAGGGTAGTGGTAATGAACTCCTTTAGCTTTTGCTTGTCTGGAAAATTCAATCTCTCTTTCAATTCTGAATAACCTTGTCGGCTAGGGTATTCTTGGTTGAAGTTTTTTCCTTTCAGCACATTGACTATATCATACTACTCCCTTCTGGCCTGCAAAGCTTCTGCTGAGAGATCAGTTGATAGTCTGGGCGGGGGGGTTCCCTCATACATAGCAAGTTGGTTTTTTTCTTGCTGCTTTCAAGATTCTTAGTATTTAACTCTTTACTTTTTAAAAAAAAAGTTTATTTATTTTTGAAAGAGAGAAACACAGAGTGTGAGTAGGGGAGGGGCAGAGAAAGAGAGGGAAGCACAGAATCTGAAACAGGCTACAGGCTCTGAGCTTTCAGCACAGAGCCTGACATGGGGCTCTAACTCACAAACTGTGAGATCACAGCTTGAGTCAAAGTTGGATGCTTAACCAACTGAGCCACCCAAGTGCCCCTAACTCTATACCTTTATATGATAACATGTCTTAGTATAGATCTTTTGGGGCTTAAGCTTATTTGGAACTCTCTGTGCTGCTCATACCTGGATGTCTGTTTCCTTCCTCAGGTTAGAAAAATTTGGGGCCATTACTTTTTCAAATAAGTTTTCTGCCTTTTTCTCTCTCTTCTCCTCTAGGATCACTATACTGTAAATGTTATTACCCTTGATAGTGACCCACCAGTCCCTCAGGCTACCTCAGTTTTTTTTAAATTCTTTTTTCTTTTGCGGGCTCTGGGTGAGTTCCATTGCCCTATCTTCTGAATCACTTATAACAATAAGAACTGAAAGACCTTTTATTAAAGTCCCAAATAGTACATCATTTAGCCATTTTTTTTAATTTAGAAAATAAAGTATACCAGAGCAGAGAAAAATAAAAAAAGAAGTGATCATAATTACATAAAAAGCATTCCTAGTACTTAGCACTTCTAAAATCTTTTATATATTATTTCATCACAAGAATAAGATAATTATAGAGAGAGGAGCCAAGATGGCGGAGAGGAAGGGAGCCTCTGTAAACTTCGTCTGCTCCATCTATCAAACTGAGAAGGACATTACTCTCATCTGCAATAGCAGAAGGAGAAAATGCGGACTCCAGAAAGAAGACATCCTCAAAGACACTTGAGTGAGTGAGTCCGAACCAGAGAGATTGGAAAACGGGTGAGCCCGAGATGAGTAGGGGAGGTGGGAGCCCGAGCCCAACACAGGGCAAGCGCGCATAACCCGAGTGACAAAGGGAAGAGACAGAGAAACTGAACACACTCATAATACTGTCTCTGGGGAAAAGATAAAGAACATTTAACCACACTAGGAGAGAGAAACTCTCACTCCATATATAACTGCTAGGTGGCCCAAATCTGGAACCCAGGTAGCGCAAGGGAAAGAACAGCTTCCAGTCCTGCACCATCTCAGTGGGGAGTCAGCGGCAGCGGTGGCAGCGGCGCCAGGGGCGCTCACTTCGACCTTGGTTTTGGGAGTGGGAGCACGCACCTCATTTCCACGGTGTGTCTCACCTCCAGCATTGGCTGCGCGAATCCCGAATCCTGGGTGCCAACAGGGAAAATATAGCCCCCACTCCTACTCAATCCTGGCAGGGAGTTGGCAGTGGTGGAGGCCAGGGCGTGAGCTCAGGCTGAGGAGCTCCCAGCTCATTTCCGGCAGTGCCGGGTGCATCAGGCAGCAGCTGCGCAAATCCCAGCCAGCGCCAAGAGAAACTCATCCCTCCCCCAACACAATCACAATCCCGGCTGAGGGCTGGGAATCACTTCACTTCCTGCTGCGCGCCTCGCCCCAGGCAGCACACCTTGCCTCTGGCAGGGGCAGCCTAAATCCCTGCCTGAATCAAGACAAACTGATCCCTCCCCCTAAGAAGCCAGCCACCAAAGCAACTACATCTCATCTGTGGTAGCAAAAAAGTGCCTGGATTAGAACTTTGAACTGAGGCGGGCCTGGAAAATACAACTTGGCTCAACCAAGGCAAAGGAAATCTGACTCATTGGGGTGGCCTACAGTGCGTAGTTCCACGGGAGGTTGGCGGGCCACCATTCTACTCTCTGCAGACACCAAGGCGGAGCCTCTAAGAGCAGCCTCCAAGACCAACGCCTATCCGTAAGGGGGAGCTGCTGCTTTTTTCCCCTTGTTTTTCTTCTCTTTTTATACTTATTTTTTTATTATTATTCCCTTTTTTACTTGAAATTTTTTAAATTTTTTACTCCTTATTTTCCTATCTCCTTTCTCCCTTTTCTTACCTTCTTGCAATCCAAATATATTCTCCTGTATCTCATCCTTACCTCTCCCCTCAACTGGCCATACACTTTTAGACTTTCCATTGTCCTTTGTTGTCTCTGACCCCCTTTATTTTTTTCTTCTCTTCTTTTCATCTCTTTCCTCTCCATTTTCTTTCTTTTCTTTCCCCCTTTTACTGTGTTTGTTTGTTTGATTTGTCTGTGCATTTGTGTGCTTCTGTTCCCTGTGTTTGTGTGTCTGTTTTCCATCTTAGGGCTACACCAAGAAACAAGCCAAAGTGTGCATGATGGTGAGTCCCAAATATTGCTGAGTAGGGAAATAAAATATTCAAAGGTACAACAAGAGAAACTGAGAGACACCATTAAAAGAATATTTCCTGAAACGAAAAGCCCTGGACAGTCAATAAGCCTCCTTTAACAGAGAATCATTAACAGGTGTACAGTGCACAATGAGCTTTTTAAAGCTGACAAGAGACAGAAAACTAGCAAAAATGACAAAACGAAGGAACTCTCCCCTAAAGAACCTCCAGGAGGAAGTCACAGCCACAGAACTGCTCAAGGCAGATCTAGACAACATACCGGATCAAGAATTTAAAAAACTTGTCATAAAATTAATCGCTGGGGTCGAAAAAAGCATCAAAGAAGCAACTGAGACAATGACTAGGGACTTTCAAAATAGGTGTGATGAGTTAAAAAAAAAAAGGCTATAAATGAGGTGAATACCAAAATGGAGGCAGCCACCTCAAGGATTGACGAGGCAGAGAGAAGAATAGGTGAATTAGAAGATATAGTTATAGCAAAAGAGGAAGCAGAAAAAAAGAGAGAGAAACTGATCTGGGAACAGGAAAGGAGAATTCGATACCTGTGTGATACAATAAAACGGAACAACATCCGTATCATAGGAATTCCTGAAGAGGAAGACAGAGAGAAAGGTCCTGAAGGGATACTAGACCAAATTATAACTGAGAATTTCCCAAATCTGGGAAAAGAAATAGACATTCAAATTAAAGAGGAACAAAGAACCCCCTTAAGACGTAATTTGAATCGGCCTTCGGCACGACATATCATAGTGAAACTGGCAAAATATAAAGATAAAGAGAGATTTCTAAAAGCAGCTAGGGAGAAAAGGGCCCTCACGTACAAAGGGAAACCTATCAGAGTGGTTACAGACCTATCTAATGAAACTTGGCAGGCCAGAAAGGATTGGCAGGAAATCTTCAATGTGATGAACAGAAAAAACATGCAGCCAAGAATCCTTTATCCAGCAAGCCTGTCATTCAAAATAGAAGGAGAGATAAAAGTGTTCCCAAATAAACAAAAATTGAGAAAATTCACCAAACCAGCCCTACAGGAAATCCTAAGAAGGACTCTATGAGGGAAATGTTGCTAAGAATACAAGGTGCCAGAGACACCACTATAAACATGAATTCTAGGGAGAACACGACTCTAAACCCACATTTTTCAATAATAACAATGAATGTAAATGGACTGAATGTTCCAACCAAACGACACAGGGTAGCAGAATGGATCAAAAACCAAAACCCATCTATTTGTTGTCTATAAGAGACACATTTTCGACCTGAAGACACTTTCAGGTTGAAAGTAAAGAGATGGAGAAATACCTATCATGCGACTGGAAGCCAAAAGAAAGCCGGAGTAGCCATACTTATATCAGACAAACTGGACTTTAAAGTAAAGGCAGTAACAAGAGATGAAGAAGGACATTATATAATAATTACAGGGTCTCCCCATCAGGAAGAGCTAACAATTATAAATATCTATGCGCCAAATTCGGCAGCACCCAAATACATAAAACAATCACAGAAAGAAACAATCTTATTGATAAGAATATGCTAATTGCAGGGGACTTTAAACTCCAATGACAGCAATGGATAGATCCACCAGACAGAAAATCACTAAAGAAGCAATGGACCTGAACGACACATTGGAATAGATGGAACTGATATTATATTTAGAACTCTGCATCCTGAAGATAGGAAATTCACCTTGTTTTCGAGTGCACATGGCACATTCTCCAAGATAGATCACATACTGGGGCATAAAGCAGCCCTCCATAAGTATAAACGAATAGAGATCATACCATGCACACTTTCAGATCACAATGCTATGAAACTTGAAATTAACCACAGGAAAAAGGCTAGAAAACCTCCAAAAATGTGGAAGTTAAAAACCACCCTACTAAAGGATGATTGGATCAATCAGGCAATTAGAGAAGAAATTTAAAAAATATGGAAACCAATGAAAATGAAAATACAACAATCCAAAATCTCTGGGACGCAGCAAAGGCAGTCCTAAGAGAAAAGTATATTGCAATCCAGGCCAATCTCAACAAACTAGAAAAAGCGCAAATTCAAAATTTAACAGAGCACCTACTAGAACTAGAAGGGATACAGCAAGAGCATCCCAAACCCAGCAGAAGAATAGAAATAATAAAGATCAGGGCAGAAATAAACAATATAGAATCCAAAAGAACAGCCAAGCAGATCAATGAAACCAAGAGTAGGTTCTCTGAAAAAATAAACAAAATCGATAAACCTCTAGCCAGGTTCCTCAGAAAAAAAAAGAGAGAGCACCCAGATAGACAAAATCATGAATGAAAAACCATCTATTATAACCAATCCCTTAGAAATACAAGCAATCATCAGAGATTACTATGAAAAATTATATGCCACCAAACTGGACAACGTAGAAGAAATGGACAAATTCCTAAATGCACATGCACTGCCAAAATTCAAACGGGAAGAGATAGAAAGCATCAATAGACCGATAACCAGTGAAGAAATCGAATCCGTTATCAAAAATCTCCCAACAAATAAGAGCCCAGGGCCAGATGGCTTCCCAGTGGAATTCTACCAGACATTTCAAGCAGAG
>NC_043712.1:42179414-42181021 GCF_006229205.1 Suricata suricatta | reverse complement strand
TATCAAAAATCTCCCAACAAATAAGAGCCCAGGGCCAGATGGCTTCCCAGTGGAATTCTACCAGACATTTCAAGCAGAGCTCATACCCATTCTTCTCAAACTATTCCAAAAAATAGAAATAGAAGGAAAACTTCCAAACTCATTCTATGAAGCCAGCATCACCTTGATACCCAAACCAGACAGAGACCCAGCAAAAAAAAGAGAACTACAGACCAATATCCTTAATGAATACAGATGCAAAAATACTCAACAAGATACTAGCAAATCAAATTCATCAGCATATAAAAAGAATTATCCATCATGATCCAGTGGGATTCATTCCTGGGTTACAGGGCTGGATCAATATTCACAAATCCATCAATGTGATCCATCACATTAACAAAAGAAAGGATAAAAACCATATGATCCTGTCGATAGATGCAAAAAAAGCATTTGACAAAATACAGCACCCTTTCTTAATAAAAATCCTTGAGAAAGTTGGAATAGAAGGCCAAGTTCGGCCGCCTCAGGCAAGGAAGTATCGCTCCCTGTGGGGTGTGGCTAGAAAAACAAGATTAACCATCTAGAGGCCAGAAGAGTGCATTTCCCGATTCAGGGATTGGAGACGGGCAGACGGGAGAAGCCAAATTGAACAAAAGATCAACTGCATTCGGGCTTATGCAGTGTCAATCGAACCCCTGCCCAGCATCGCAGACGCAAGTCTAGGCTCTCTTTTAGATGCTGTTTGAAATTTCAGTTTCAGTTTCCCCTTTTTCTAATAATCATTTTTACCTGTTTCCTAGCAACCAATCCAGGTCAGCTTCCCGCCCCAAACCCCATAAAGGTGTGGATATTTTCTCAATAAACTGGGCTTGATCAGAAATGCTTGTCTTGCCCCACTCTCTGCGCCTTCACTCTCTGTGCTCCTTCCTGCCCTATTCTCTCTCCCTCCATCAGGAACCGATGACCCGATCGACCGCCGCGCCAGCCGGGGTGGAAACAGACAAGAAGGAACTTACGTAAACATTATAAAAGCAGTTTATGAAAAGCCCACAGCCAATATCGTCCTCAATGAGGAAAAACTAAGAGCTCTCCCCCTGAGATCAGGAACATGACAGGGATGTCCACTCTCACCTCCGTTGTTTAACATAGTTCTGGAAGTCCTAGCATCAGCAATCAGACAACAAAAGGAAATAAACGGCATCAGAATTGGCAAAGAAGAAGTCAAACGTTCACTTTTTGCAGATGACATGATACTCTACATGGAAAACCCGGCAGACTCCACCAGAAGCCTTCTAGAACTGATCAATGAATTCAGTAAAGTCGCAGGGTACAAAATCAATGTACAGAAATCAGTTGCATTCCTATACGCCAAAAATGAAGCAGCCGAAAGATAAATCAAGAAACTGATCCCATTCACAATTGCACGAAATACCATAAAATACCTAGGAGTAAACCTAACCAAGGATTTAAAAGACCTATATGATGAAAACTATAGAAAACTTATGAAAGAGATTGAAGAAGACACCAAGAAATGGAAAAACATTCCCTCTTCATGGATTGGAAGAATAAACATTGTGAAATGTCATTACTACACAAAGCAATCCACACATTCAATGCAATCCCCA
>NC_043712.1:42143083-42179314 GCF_006229205.1 Suricata suricatta | reverse complement strand
ATGAAGGGCTAGTATCTAAAATCTACAAGGAACTCACCAAACTCCACACCCAAGAAACAAATAACCCAGTGAAGAAATGGGCAGAAGACATGAACAGACACTTCTCCAAAGAGGACATCCAGATGGCCTACAGGCACATGAAACGATGCTCAACATCACTCATCATCAGGGAAATACAAATCAAAACCACACTGAGATACCACCTCACGCCAGTCAGAGTGGCTAAAATGAACAAATCAAGAGTCTATAGATGCTGGCGAGGGTGTGGAGAGAAGGGCACCCTCCTACACTGTTGGTGGGAATGTAAACTGGTGCAGCCACTCTGGAAAACAGTGTGGAGGTTCCTCTAAAAACTATCCATAGAACTCCCTTATGGCCCAGCAATAGCACTGCTAGGGATTTACCCATGGGATACAGAAGTGCTGATGCATAGGAGCACATGTACCCCATTGTTCATAGCAGCAATGTCAACAATAGCCAAAACATGGAAAGAGCCTAAATGTCCATCACCTGATGAGTGGATCAAGAAGATACAGTATATATACACAATGGAGTACTACATGGCAATGAGAAAGAATGAAATCTGGCCATTTGTAGGGAAGTGGATGGGCCTTGAGGGTGTCATGCTAGGCGAAATGTCAGGCAGAGAGGGAAAGATGCCATATGTTTGCACTCATAGGTCTGGAAGGAGAACAGGGGAAACCTAATGGTGGACCAGGGAGAGGGGAAGAGGGAAGGAGAGTTTGGGAGAGAGAGGGATGCAAAGCTTGAGAGACTACTGAATACTGAAAATGAACAGGGTTGAAGGGGAGGGAGGGGAGAAAAGAGGTGGTGGTGATGGAGGAGGGCACTAATGGTGAAGAGCACTGGGTGTTATATGGAAACCAATTTGACAATTAACTGCTTAAAAAATAAAAAATAAAATAAAATCTGGCTCCATCAGGGGGAGAAAAAAAAGAATAAGATAATTATATAGTATAAAAAATTAACATAGTCCATAACTAAAAAGAACAAGATATAGTATTTCTACCTGTTCATTTGAGGTTATTAATGAGGCAAAACATAAAATAGATGCCTTCCTGCAGAGGGATTTGGTGCCAATTCCGCATAAATCAGAAGGTTACAAAAAAAGAAAACAGAAGTATATTTATACTATTT
Organism: Suricata suricatta; assembly: GCF_006229205.1. NCBI lineage: Eukaryota > Metazoa > Chordata > Mammalia > Carnivora > Herpestidae > Suricata > Suricata suricatta. The sequence goes on along the minus strand of NC_043712.1, from coordinate 42,178,156 downwards.
ATTAAGGAAGAGAATCTTTTCCTCTCTAGTAAAAGAGCTTTGAAGTTGTGCAAGAGAACAGGCATGGAGAAATTAGTGTAGCATACTTTTAAAAAATTTTTTGTTATAGTTCTTTTTTAAAAAAGATCATCAACTTAATACAGACTACTATCTGCGAAGATGTTACATACAAACCTAATGGTAACTACAAATCACAAATCAGCAATAGATGTGCAAAGAATAAAGAGAAAGAAATTCAAGTGTATCACTAAAGAAAACCAACAAATAAAAAAGAACAAGAAATGGAAATGATCAGAGAAATATATAGAAATAACTATAAAACAAGTAACAAAATGACAATAAATACATACCTATTAATAATTACTTTGAATATAAATGGACTAAACACTCCAGTAAAAAGACATAAGGTGACAGAGTGAGTAAAAAACAAAAACAAACAAACAAAAACCCATCTATATGCTGACTACAAGAGATTCATTTCAGACCTAAGTTTACCCATAGATTGAAAGTGAGTGGTTGGAGAAACACTTATCATGCAAATGGATATCAAAACCAGGGGAGAAATAGTTACATGGGACAAAACAAACTTTAAACAAAGACTATAACAAGAGACAAAAAAAAGGCCACTATACCATAATAAAGGGGATAATTCAACAAGAAGATACAACACTTGTAAGTATTTCTGTACCCAATGTTTAAGCACCCAAATACATAAGATAGCAAACATAAAGGAGATAATTGATAAATACAAGAATGGCAAGGAATTTTAACTTACATCAATGGACAGATCATCCAAATAGAAAATTAACAAGAAAAAAGTGACTTTGAATGACACGCTGGATCAGATAGATTTAACAGACAAACTCAGAACATTCCACCCTAAAGCCGCAGAAAAACATTGTTTTCAAGTGCACACAAAACCTATTCCAGAATAGATCACATATTAGGCCACAAAACAAGTCGCCAAAAATTTTTAAAAAATCAAAATCATACTGTACATCTTTTCTCATCGTTAAAATATGAAACTAGGAATCAGCCACAAGGAAAAATCTGGACAGGCCACAAATACATGGAGGTTAAATACCATGCTACTAAGCAGGAATGGGTCAACCATGGTATCAAAGAAGTCAAAATAACAGTGAAACAAAGTGTAAATACAATGGCCCAGAATCATTGGGATGCAGCAAAAGTGGTTTTAAAAGGGAAGTTTATAGCAATACAGGTCTACTTCAAGTAGCGAGAAAAATACCAAATAAATACCGGATAAACAACATAACCATACATCTAAAGGAGCTAGAAAAGGAACAATAAAGGAAACTTAAAACCAGAAAAAGGCAAGGAATAATAAAGATTAGAGCAGAAATAAATGATATAGAAACTAAGAAACAATAGAATAGATCAATGAAATCAGGAGCTAGTTCTATGAAAAGATCAACAAAATCAATAAACATCTAACCAAACTCATAAAGAGAGAGAGAATCCAAATAAACAAAACCACAAATGATAGAGAAGAAATAATAACCAACACCAGAGAAATACAAACAATTATAGGAGAATACTATGAAAAATATACCAACAAATTGGACAACCTAAAAGAAATGGATAGATTCCTAGATACATAATCTACTATAACTAAAGAAAGAAGAAATAGAAAATTTGAACAGATCATACCAGCAATGAAACTGAATTAGTCATCAAAAAACTCCCAACAAACAAAAGTCCAGGACCAGATGGCTTACAGATGAATTCTACCAAACATTTAAAGAAGAGTTAAGACCTATTCTACTCAAACTATTATTCCAAAAAATAAAAGAAAAAAGAAAACTTCTAAATTCATTGTATGAGGCCAGTATCACCCTGGTATCAAAACCAGATCGAGACACTACAAAAAAAGATAACTACAGGCCAATATCTCTCATGAATATAGATGCAAAAATCCTCAACAAAATATTAGCAAATCAAATCCAATAATACATTATAAAACCATATATTGCAATCAAGTGGGATTTATTCCTGGGATGTAAGTGTGGTTTAACATTCACAAAACAATCAACAGATAAATCACACCAGTAAGAGAAAAGATAAAAACCATATGATCACTTCAATAGGTGCAGAAAAAGCATTCAACAAAGTACAACTCCATTCATGATAAAAACTGCAAAGTATATCTAGAGGAAACATACTTCAACATATTAAAGGCCATATATGAAACACATACAGCTAACATCATATTCAATGGGGAAACACTAATTTCTTTTCCCCTAAGGTGAGGAATAAGACAAGAATTCCACTCTGGCCACTTTTATTCAACCTAGTACTGGAACTCCTAGCCACAGTAATTAGAAAACATAAACAAATAAAAGGCATCCAAATTGGCGGAGAAGAAGTGAAATTCTCAGTATTTGTACATAACATGATACTTATTATATATAGGAAATGCTAAGACTCCACCAAATAAAAAAAACTACTAGAATTGATAAATGAACTCAGTAATATTTCAGGACACAAAATCACTGTATAGAAATGTGTTGCATTCCTGGGGCACCCGGGTGGCTCAGTCAGTTAAGCGTCTGACTTTGGCTCAGGTCATGATCTCACGGTTTGTGGGTTCGAGCCCCGTGTCAGGCTCTGTGCTGACAGCTAGCTCAGAGCCTGGAGCCTGTCTTTGGATTCTGTGTCTCTGTCTCTATTTGACTCTCCCCTGCTCACAAAGTCTCTCTCGTCTCTCTCTCTCTCTCAAAAATAAATTTAAAAAAGAAAAAAAAAGAAATGTGTTGCATTCCCATACACTAATAATGAAGCCATAGAAAGTGAAATTAAGAAAACAGTCCCATTTACAAATGCACCAAAATCAATAACATATATAGGAATAAACTTAACCAAAGAGGAGAAAGACTGAAAACTATAAAAAAAAACTGCTGAAAGCAATTCAAAATGATGCAAAGAAATAGAAAGACATTCCATACTAATGGATTTGGACAACAAATAATGTTAAGATGTCCTTATCACCAAAAGCAATCTTCAGATTTAATGCAATCCTTATCAAAATACCAACAGCATTTTTCACAGAACTGGAACAAACAATCCTAAAATTTGTATGAAACCACAAAAGACCTTGAATAGGCAAAGCAATCTTGAAAAAGAACAAAACTGAAGGTATCACAATTCCAGATTTCAAGTTATATTACAAGGCAGTAGGAGGGCGCCTGGGTGGCTTAGCCTGTTAAGCATCTGACTTCAGCTCAGGTCATGATCTCATGATTTGGGCATTCGAGCCCCACATGGAGCTTTGTGCTGATAGCTCAGAGCTAGGAGTCTGCTTCAGATTGTGTCTCCCTCTCTGTCTGCCCATCCCCCACTCACATTCTGTCTCACTCAAAAATAAATGAACATTAAAAAAAAAAAGGCAGTAGCAATTAAAACAGTATAGTGCTGGCATTAAAATAAACACATAGATCAACAGACCAGAATAGAAAACACAGAAATGAACGCACAATTATAGGATTAGTTAATCTTTGACACAGGAGGAATTAATATACCTGGGAATGGGAAAGTCTCTTCAACAATGGTGTTGGGAAAACTGGACAGCTACATGCAAAAGAAAGCAATGACCACTTTTTTACACCATGTACACAAACAAAAAAAAACTCAAAATGGATTAAAAACATAAATGTGAGACCTGAAGCCATAAAAAGTCCTAGAGGAGAGTATAGGCAGTAACTTCTCTGATATTAGCTATAGCAACATTTTCCTAGATATGTCTCTTGAGACAAGGAAAATAAAAGCAAAAATAAACTATTAGGACAACATCAAAATAAAAAATTTCTGCACAGGAGCACCTAGATGGCTCAGTTGAGTGTCTGACTCTTGATTTTGGCTCAGGTCATGATCCCAGGGTCATGGGATTGATCCCTGTGTTGAGCTCTGCACCGAGCATGGAGCCTGCTTATGGTTCTTTCTCTCCCTCCCTCTGCCCCTCTCCCCTGGTCACAATTCTCCCCCCAAAAAATAAAAACAAAAATAAAAAAGCTTCTGCATAGCAGAAGAAACAATCAACAAAACTAAAAGACAACTTACTGAATGGGGAGATATTTGCAAATTTGACATATTTGATAAATGGAGGGTATCCAAAGTATATAAATAACTGATACAGGTCAACACCCATAAACAAATAATCCAATTAAAACTGGGCAGGGGCACCTGTGTGGCTTTGGCACAGGTCATGATCTCACAAGCCCCATGTTGGGCTCTGTGTTGACAGTGTGGAGCCTACTTAGGATTCTCTCTCCTCCCCCGCCCCTCCCCTGCTCATGCTGTCTCTGTCTCTCTCAAAAATAAAAAGACTTAAAAACATAAAATAAAAAATAGGCAGAAAACATGAACAGACATTTCTCTAAAGCAGACATACAGATGGCCAACAGATACAAGATGCTCAACATTACTCATTATCAGGGAAATGCAAATCAAAACCACAATGAGATATCACCTCAGTCCCATTAGAATGTCTAAAATAAAAATAAAGGAAACGTGTTGATGAGAACGTGGAGAAAATATTATTACACTGTCGGTGGGAATGTAAACTGGTGCAGCCACTGTGGAGAACAGTATGGAGGTAATCAAAAAGTTAAAAATCGGGACACCTGGGTAGCTCAGTCAGTTAAGCATCCAACTCTTGTTTTAGGCTCAGGTTATGGTCTTGCAGTTTCATGAGTTAGAGCCCTGAGACCAACTTGGTGCTGACAGCACAAAGCCTGCTTGTGATTCTCCTCTCTCTGCCCCTCCTCTGCTTGCACTCTCCCTGTTTCTTTCAAAATAAATAAACTATATATGTATGTACATATATATATATTTGATTTTTTTAAGTTAAAAATAGAACTACCCTAAGATCTTATAATCACACTACTGGATATTTACCCAAAAAATACAAAAATGTTAATTCAAAAGGATACATGCACTCCTATGTTTACTGCAGCATTATTTACAGTGGCCAAACTATGGAAGCGGCCCATGTGTCCACTAACAGATGAATGGATAAAGAAAACATGGTGTATATGTAAATACAATGTAATATTTATTAGTCAGCCACAAAAAAAAGAATGAAATTTTGCCATTTGCAACAACATGAACAGAACTAGAGAGTATAATACTGAATGAAATAAGTTAGAGAAAAAATTCCACACGATCTCAGTTTTTTTGTGTGTGAAATTTAAGAAATAAAACAAATGCACTTAGGGGGAGAGGGAGAGAGGGAGAGAGAGAGAGAGAGAGAGAGAGAGAGAGAGAGAGAAACCAAGAAACAAACTCTTAACTACAGAGAACAAACTGATGCTACCAGAGGGGAGGTGGTGGGGAAAAGGGGGAGATGAATGATGGGGATTAGAGTGCACTTATCATGATGAAAAAAACAATGATAATAGAAAGAGAGAAATGAGTGCAGCATACTTTTAGAACATTTCAGGTGCTGCAATAATTTTGTCAAAGTGAGACATACTTTCTGTCCAAAAATAGTCACCATCAATCAAACTGCTTAGTTCTGGAGAGTGGAGAAAAGACGTAGATCAGCATAAACCATTCTGTTTTTAATAATCTAGATTAGAAAGATAATTCCTTAAAGATCAATGCAGGCATTTTCACATTTATACGCACCTTTTATTTTGCATTGCTGCCTTTATGGGCGTAGCTCCTTAAACTCCAGTCTGAGATACCTAAACTGAATCAGTCTTATTTTCCTCAGCTCAAATTGAGAGTCCTTATAGTGAAGAAAATGAATTTTGCAGATGAGAAGTGAGAGTGGAGAGAGGGATTTTCAAGACATTAATAGCAAATAGCAGAGTATTTTATAAAACTGAAAAGCCTGCATATGCACAAATCTGTTTGTGTACACTGGTATGAGGAAGGAGAAAGGTGTGGAACAGCACAAGTCAATCTGTGGAGGAAGTGGGAGGAAGGAAATGAGGAGGAAAATTAAGGGAGAGATTATTAACTTGTCTTCACACTGCCTCACAATGTTCACACTTACTACAGTGATTGTAAAATGTCACACTCTTCCTTTAACTAAACAGAAAAAGAAATGCAATAGAAAAAACTTGAAAAGAAAAATAGATTCCATGAGTCTAAAACACAAAATATTTTAAAAGTTGATTCAATAAGCAGTCCCTGAGTAAAACACATTTTAAAGCGAAGAAACAGTCTGAAGGACCAGGTTTCTGACAGTCTGCCAGCCAATAATGTTGCCCAAATGATCCCCAAGGTGGGGTCTACCTGAAGATTTTCGGAGAAGTAATTCATCTAATATCTAGCTCCATAAACAAGCAGACCAGGGGGATTCAACCACTGACCAAAACTGCCTTTGTGAACGGGCAGCTGCCAGGCTTCCTGCTAGCAAATTGAGAGTAATTATTAATTGTATTTGGAGCAGAAAATAACTCGTTTCAGATCTGTTTGTGCTTGCTGGACTAAACTTCTATCATGAAACATAGAGATACAAGGAAACTAAGAGTAAAGCAAGCTTTCAGGGATATGTCTCCAGTACTGGAGAGTCTGTATGGGTACTGCAGGGGCAGGAGCAAGGCTTTGGCCTTGGACACATCCCTTTGGCCTTGGACACATCCCTTGAGTTCTGCGAGCTTCTGTTTCTCAAAGTACAAAATGGGGATAAACATTCCTTTCTTGCAGATTACACAGAGAAATGAGTAAGATCATTATGTCTGAGTCATTCAGTAGCCACACTGGTAACCAATAGACATATCAGGAAAGGAGCTATTATTACTCAATCATTCCAGCACCCATTGATTAAGAGTGGGTTCTCTCTGTTTACTCCTTTATGAGCATACATATATTGTAAGGGTGGCCCTTTGATTCACACATGAGGAGATTTAATTGTGTGACAAAATCTGGATCTTGTTAAAAAGCAAGCCATGACTCAATAGGTTTGGATGGGGTCTGAGATGCTGCATTTCTCACAAATGGCCAATGAGGGAGACACTGCTGCTCCGTGTCCACAATCAGAGTAGACAGGCTCTAAAGGCTTTACTTTCTAACCAGAAAGTAAAGTAAAATGAAAGAAACTGAGGGAGATAGAAAAGACTTTGAGGCAGGGTTAGCTGCTCCCTCCCTGCACCTGTGTTCATCTAGCGCACTTCCTTGGTAGCACTAAACGACATTATTATAATTCTTCTCTCTGTTTCACTAGGCAATGATCTCTGTGAGGGCAAGAAGCCCATCATTATGGCTTCAGGTATCTGCTGTACTCAATTTTGACAGTTCAGGTATGAATTAATACGCGAATGGAGGAATGGATTACATGAATAATGGTCAATGAATGAAATTCAGGAGAATTGCTATTGGTATATAAAAATCTAAATGGGTTTGAACTCCATATTTCTTAGTTACTGGGCCAGCTTCATATATTATTAATGCTGTTGGTGATAAGTACTTTATGGAGCTTGATATTCCAGCAAAAGACCCATCAGGAAAGATTAATATTGGACATTCACTCTAGAAATGTAAAATTTCAAGAGTTCCCTTTACTGTAACATAAAAAGAAAAATGCAGAACTCCCTTATCGTCTCATGGAAGTCTCCTCAGAGAACAGGAACTACAGGTCCCAGGACCTCAATGGGACAACATCTCTTACAAAACAATCATGTTGGCAACATACTATTAGAATTAGCATAGATTCTCTTACAAGGCAAATAACAGCTTTATCCTTCTACATTGTTCCAATTTATAGATTTTCTAAGTAATCAAGAATCACTAAAAACAAACCCTCCCCCAAAAACCCATTCATTGCTTTTATAACAAAATATAGTGAGTTTTCCAAATAGAGTTTCAGATTGCCATCAGGTTATATAATCAGGTCATGCAGTTTTTACTGCATGGACAACAGGAGGTTACATTTGCCAAGTAACCAACTATAGCAAAATCCAGTTTTACTGCTGGGAGTTAGAATCCTCTTTAAATTCAAAAGGACCACTGAAAATTTTAATTTCATTAGATGATAATAGAAAGCACTCATCCATATTCAATCTATTTACATAACATTCTTTTGAATAAAGCCTTAAGTTCTAAGTCAGTTGGTCAGTTCAGGGCTTGTGTTCCTATGACCCTTTCATTGCAAGTTGGGATACTATGCATATAGACTGTACAATATCTACTTCTAAACCTTCCCAGATATGTTTAAAATTTTAGTCCTGTAGCCTACATGTTTAAAAATAGGAGTGTGGTTAGCAGTGGTTCATCTTCTCAATAGAATAATAGGACTTCAATAAATATGGTGCATTAACTCAAGAGGGGTTTGAAAATTTAGCTCTGACTTAATCAAGCCACTCCAGGTAGTCACAACATATTAATATGTGTTTGTTAATAAAGGAATCCTCCTATTCTGAACTGAATTCTCCTGGGAAACCTACAGGACATACTCCACACTCTCCCTAGGCTTCTGGGAAACTTTAAAATCATTCTTTAATTAAAATTTTCAGGGCCCCTATGGCCTCATTATGCTGTCATTAGTAAGTACTTTATTTTCTTGGTCCCAAGAGTTTTCAAAGCAAATACATGTCCTCCAGCAGTCATTGATGTTTTCTTACAGAAGAGTTGGTCTTCTATACGTGATACAGAACAAATGTTGATTAGGATGATGGTTAAGATGGGCTAGGCTTTTTCCAAACATTTTCCTATAAGCCAAGAAACTTAAATAGTTAGTCTTCTTCGGAGAGTAAAAATATCTAGGTAAAAAAAAAAAGAAAGAAATCTAGGTAAAAACAGCCAAAGTATATTCAGAGCAGCTTCCCAAAAAGACATTCTCAGGAAAGTTCCCTATTTCGAGCTCTCATAAAATGCCACTAGGGGCTTCATTCAGTTCCTACAACCTTCCTGGGGGTTACCATAAAGATAAATCATATCTTTTGACCCACAAGTTATTTCTGGGAATTTTTCCAAAGGAAAAATCATAGATGCGCACAAAGCTTAGATGTGAAAAACTCATTTTGCTAAAAATCGATCATGGAGTATTCATATAATGCAATTCTATAGAGAAGCTTTTGAAGCTCTAATATCTGAAGATATAGAAATATGTATGATTTAGTATTACACAAAAACAAGTAGATAATAAAATAGCACGTCTAAAATTATCTGTTTTCTAAAAAATACACACACATGTTTGTTTGTACAGAAATAAACTCAAAAAGTTAATAATTAGATGGTAAGATAGGGTAATTTTAAATGTCTTCTTTGGATCTCCTGAATTTTGTAGTTTTATTTTCTATACTAAATATGTATTACTTGAGTAATTAAAATATAAAATGTTTTCCTCATTTTTTCTCTTATAACATGAATATGAATATAGCCTTCCTACATGTGGAACTGAATAACCACGGATTAGTAGAAAATAAATGAAAATAAATAAAGTTCAGTGGACATAAAGTTAACTTACTATATAGATTTGGCATGGACTTGTTTTGCTTAAATAAATTCCTCCCAGGAGATTCTGTACCAACCATCTCCAGTTTCTACTAGCTGATCCTTTTTCTGTAAGAGTTCAATGATTCTTAGATATACAAATGAAAACCTCAGACAGACAAGGAAATAAAATGTGCAAAGGAAGCTGGCCTCGGGTGTGTGCAGAGAGGTGGAAACCATGAATATGAATGGATGGAGGTTTAAGACAAGGGAATAATGAAAGAGGAAAATACTATTCAGATGACAGCTGCGAGCTCCCTCCCTCCCTGCCCCCTCCCATCCCCCCAGCCTTTATTCCCAGCTCCGAGGAAAGCTGTCCTGCTTGTAGCCTTCATGGTGTTCTCACCCTCCAAAAGCACAGAGGATAAAAGGCCACTGTGTTGAAAGCTTGTGCCTCACAGAGTAACAACAGTGCTAAAAGTGCTTAAGAATACGTTGTTACTTTTCATATCAATCACAGCGTTTGCCAAGCTACTCTCCAATCTACTGGGAGGTACAGGGTGAACATTGTTTAATTGGCTTTGGGAATCTTATGAGCTGTGCTAGACCATTAATTAGAGGAGTTGCTAGAATAAGTATGTGATGTGTGATGTCTATGTTGAGAGGGGAAGGCTGGTTATGCCACAGCTTTGATAAAACATTTGCAAATGCGTCTCTGGATAAACAAGAGAAATTAGAAAAAAGTTAGAACTCACATCGTGGGGAAGGTCCATTCAAAGCAGCAGTACCGTAAATCATCCTTCAGGTACTTAATCTCTTTGAATACAAATACCACTTATAATGCCTAAATTATCTATTCTCAATACCAGAGTTTTCCCATCTAGGCCAACAGAGAAAACTGATCTGCAGACCCAGTAGAATCAGGGTCTCATATGCAAATGTGTTAAGCTGTCAGGTAGAGGAAGAGACAAATGGTACTGGGGCTCAGGTACTATTTAGAGGGGACAGTTCCTCAGTGCTAGCAGCCGTTGCTAATGTGGGCATAAAACCTAGTACTGCTGGATTTTCTACTTTTTCTAGAGTAACTGGAAATCCTAATTTTTATGTGAAATCTCTGTTTCTAGATATTGACAACTAGGAAGAAAAATCAGTGCTTTCCATGAACAAATAAAACATTTCTGAGGGCCAAAATAGACTGTCAGGATGTAACCTCTGATTCAAAGAACAAGATCTTAACACAGGATTTTTAAAGTGCATGTTACCAAATTTATCTGTATATGCATCAATTACCAGCCAGGAAGTGGACTAGAAAAGAATCATGAATTTAAATTCTAAACTGACCGATTTACTCTAATGAAGTTCCTAAATTCATTAGGGATATGTTTTCCTCCTTTTATTAAAATATGAATAGTGTAATAGTTTTATATAATTTAAAGATTTTACTTAAGGACTTAAATAAGCAAATGTGTTTATTTTCATACCTCAGAGCTACTGCTAATAATTTATGTCTTGCATGAAAAGACTAAGGAACAAAGCAAAATCACATCTAAGCTAGAGGATGAAGAAGGAACCCAAGAATCCTGTCTCCTTAGGATTCATCAAACAAATAAGAACCTTCTTTACAGGATGACTAAGAAAGCAAGCCTATTAACACGTTAGGCTCATGAAGCAAGTGATGGTGTAAATGAATCATTATTCTAATAGTCCCAGCAAGATGAACTCAGGATCCTCATTTAAAGCACACGGATAGGAAATGTGTCAGGTTAGGACATCTTTATCTCTAGAATAACTGAAATACTAATCACATCTAATCCAACGTACATTTTCAGTTGAGTAACTCCATCCATTGTCCAATTTAACAGTTTCCTAGGACACTTTAGTATTTATTAATTTGCTTTCCACCCATGCCATTTTTCGTTAGAATGGCAACATCCGGTTTGTGAGGGAAATGAGTCATATTAGGCCACTATCCCACCTTCCAAGAGACAAGTTAAAGCAGGAAATGAGTGGCTTTGTGTGTGTGTGTTTGTCAGTACAGGAAAACAGTGTACACTGAAGGATCTTGAGGGCATAATTTTATTTTAGATTTTGTTTACAACATTCAGAGCTGTCTTACATTGGATAGAATTATAACTTAACCATTAAGTTTTACTTTGAACTGGTTCATAATTTACAGGTATCTCTAAATATTTGTGAATTTTTCATCTAGAAATCAGCCTAAGTAGTAGTCTTAGATTTCTGGTTTTTACACCTAACTTGTGTCTTTATTATTAATTGTTGTGGCATACTTGACTAGACCTCAGACCTACCCAAAACTTCCAAATAATGACTGAAAAAAGTCCCCATTAACCAGAAATCCAAAACTGAGGTGCCATAAAAGCCACTTTGAGTCTGTTTTATCTTCTTTCGTTTCTTTCTATGTCTCAAGTTCCCTCAACTGGGAAAATGGTGACTTTCTACCTAAAAGGTCTCTTCGGGAAATGCAAAGTTGCTTTGCAAAGCTGCCTTATTATGCAATTTATTGTTTAGTTTTGTTTTTTATTTTTGGAAGAGTGAGAGAGTGAGCTGGGGAGGGGCAGAGAGAGAAGGGGATAGGTATCTGAAGCAGGCTCCATGCAGACAGTGCAGAGCAGGATGTGGGGCTCAAAATTATGAACTCTGAGATGACAACCAGAGCTGAAGTCGGACACTCAAATGAACCACCCAGGCGCTCCATTATGCAATTTAAATTATGGAAAGTACAAACAGGTGTCCTTACCGAACAGATGAAGAGTCCTCGTTTAAAACTCCAATTACAGCAAAACGATCTAAAAAAAATTTTTAATGCTATTTATGAGATGAGGACTCCATGGTGAGCAAAGTAATACACTTCCAGCAAGGGAAAATGTCAGAGAAGTGATATTTTTGTTTTTTTGCTTGATAAAATCAGATGTTGCTGGACAAAAGGACATTTTAAAATTACAGTTCACATTTTACCTCTAGACAGTCCTTGATGCTCTTTTCAGGAATCTAACCCTGTTTGTCCTTCACTCTTCTGCCTTCAAGTTCAACTCTCCTTATTTCTTCCAAACAATTTCTTCCTTACCAATTACGTAGGTCTTCAGTTTCTAGTCATCATATTGCACAATGCTATAAGCTCTATTGTCATTGCCTGCTACCAGAGCAAATGTGATAACGAAAGAATTCTCCATGTGAAACCAAAACAACCTTCATATCAACTGGTCCCATCACATAGGACCTAGAACCATGTTCATGGAGTCCCTGATCTGTGTCCCCTAATCAATATCAGTACCAAAGAATATTTACACATTCTAAGTCCACTCTTTCTTCCTCATCCCTTATTTTAGGATTTAATCTTCCCTCACTTTTATCCTAAAGTCTAGAGACTAGACAATGACTTCTTTCATTTATCATCTTACATTCAACATGTTACCTCTAAATAACTCAAAAACTACAGCATGCTCCACACCAGGTTAAAGATGAGCATTGGATATCATTTAAACAATCAATAAACATAAACTCCCTTCAGCCACCTGAGGACTATTGGGGGACACTCTAGTCCTGAGATGGCCAAATACACAGCAGGCTCCCCACACGTCTGCTCCTCCCCAGGTGCATGTCAGGGCAACATCAGCCGGTCGGCCAGTGGCTCTTCCTGCCCTCAGAATTTTTCCGAACTCTGCCTCCCCAGATGGCCATTCCCGATGGCTCAGACTTAGTTCTTCAGACAAAGAGCCAATGTCAAGTTGCCTCCAAACACTCAGGCCACCAGGATGTCAAACCTAAATTCTTACAGGCAGGGACATCATCAGTCTGTCAAGGAGACTATCACATGAAGTGTGCACTAATCTTTTTTTACCTGGCATCTAGCCTGAGCATTGATATCAGCAATTCTAAAACATGCTGTCAGCCCTTTGTGACAAAGTTCTCCATTATTACCCTGGTCCTCTCCCTACTGACCTCAGAGATCTGGCAACCCTCCCTTTTTTGGAGGGGAGGGGCAGTCCTCAAAACCTGAAGCGTGAGCTGATCAGTCACTTCAGCAAATGAGAAGTACTGACCCCACTGTGTCCCAATTCAGGAACTAAAGAGCTTGGGTAGCTAACCTGCAGTGAAGCTGGTACATGCGTGGGGTCTAAGAACCAAAAGGAAAAAGGAGGACGGGGGAGGAGGGGCAGGGAGTCCAAAAAACTTCATCTCTTCTTTACAAGATATCTATATTTTATACAGGAAAAATCAACTATGAATGTCAAACTTAGAAACTTTCTATTTCAAGTTTTTGTCATTTCCTTCCTCTGCTCCAATTCAGAGTCCAAGTGCTGAAAAAGGCCAAGATAAGACCAAAGCACAAGACCTTCAACTCCTCTCATATTACCAAGTTATCATAAGTAAAAACGCAAACAGAGGTCAATCTAGGCCCAGGGGTTCTTCACTCACTTTGCTCTGTGAAGGGGGTAGCTCTGGCCTAGAAGGCGGTGGCCCTAGCTTCCTCCTCCAGCCATCTGTCAGCTCTCCAGTCTCTTCTGCTCACTTTGCCCCAGATTCTGACTTGAGCCTTGCTAGAAATAGTGATCAGGACCCTGTAAAGTTTGGCTCTCTGACAGCACCAGAATCATAAGTGTAGTGGACCCTGTAATGTGCTGTAGATCCCTTGAGGACTGGGGCACTCATGCTGGGAGTGTTGGAGGCTTCCCGTGCCTCTCAGCTGAGTGTGTCTCCAGGTACTACACTTGGAGACAGCCACCTCTCTGGAGGGAGTTCTCTGCTGTGGCTTGGACAGCCCACATCCAGTGACTGGCTGATGGACACAAAGACCCTACCTCCTTGCCTTAGTGTCATTCCAGTTCCAGAGCCACCCCCATCACCCCTCCTGCCTCAGAGTCTATCTCTCCCTCTGCCCCATTCTGCTGCCCTCATTTCCCTGCCAGGCATTGTTATCATAAGCAGTTCCCAATAAACCTCCTATGTGCAAATCTTGGCATCTCAGAATCTGTTTCCTAGAGAAATGAACTATGATCATTGGAAATAAGGCACAAATAGTGCGGTGCTACCCTTTGCCTGACTCCAAATTCATACAGAGTTTGCTGACATACCTAACCCTCACATCAGCCACATGCAGACTTTGGTATGCAGTGCATGCATGAGGGAGGGCATGGCTGCCCACCAGCCCAGTTACAACAATTCTACTGCAGGATATGTGTCATAATTTAGATACGCGCAGCCCTCAGTTGTGCACGGTTCTGACAGACATGCATTTCCAGGACCAATAATATCAGTCCCACAACAACCAGGTTCAGATTTAAGTTACCACAGAATATTGTATTAGTAAGTGCATGAAGTACAATCTGGGCAGGTGGCTCTTCAGTCCAGAAATCACTATGTAAATAACAGGTGCACATCACTCACCAGTGACCAGTTGCATGGCTTCTTTCAAAGTCTGTTGATGACTGGTCACTGCATATCTAAACAGGGCAGCAAGAGCTGGAGTGATGTTTGGCCACTGCAGGAGTGGGGAGATGGAGGAAGGACAGCCAGAAAGCGAGATCCACTTGGCCAGATAGTGGTAAGTGGCAGGCCTCCCCCTCCAGTGTCAGCATCTTAGAAGGGTACTGGGGTATGTTAACCATCCACCTTAAGCACAGGAAAGGTGAGACCAACATCAAACCCCATGTATTAGTTTCCTGTGGCTGCTGTCACAAAAATTGTCTAACCATAAACTCAGTGACTTAAAACAACAAAAAGGTATTAGTTTACAGTTTGTAGGTCAGAAGTCTAAAATGGGTGGCAGGGTTGTGTTCCTCTGGGAGGCTCTATGGGAGAATCCACTTCTTTGCCTTTTCGTTTCTGGAAGCTGCCTACATTCCCTGACTCATGGCCCCACATTCCTCTGACCTCTGCTTCTGCTCTTGCATCTTCTCAGACCCCCACCTGCCTCCTCCCTCTGATTACACTGGCCCCGTCTTGATCATCCAGGTGAATTGTCCTATCTCATTGTCTATGGTATCCATCCGTGCAATGTCACTTTTGCCATATAAGGTAAAATATTTACAGGTTCTAGGGATTTGAATGTGGACATCTGTAGGGGGGCATTATTTCCCCTACCATCTCCCATCAAGTATTTCCACATGACTGTGCTCTCCTAGATAGTGACCCCCATTTGGGTGCTGGACAGACAAGGCTGCCTGCAAACAACTGCGTCTATCTCTGGATTCCCTGAGAGAGGGCAAGAACGAAGAAGAAACGATGTAGTCTGGTGTTCCTGGTCCTGAGTTAGCTTTGCCCAAGGGGCCACTCGAGCCTCTGGATATACATTCTACATCGAACAGTATCACTTTCCAGTAACTTTGGGGAGTACAGAATTGATACTCTCCCTTCTTGGACACTCACAAATTCATGCTGGCGTTTCAAAGGTCTTGAGGAGTTCTCCAGTAAAAACACATATTTAGCTTGTTTAATCCTTAATTTGCTCAACTTACTTTTCACATCCCATTTCATGGAACGCTTCAGGGATGATGCACTGGATCGTCCTCTGACGCTGGCCAATGCAGTGGAAGCAGCTCCGTCAGGAGTCTGCACACCTCTCCAGCTCACCTTCAGAGCCGACTGCTGGGAGCCCTCCTGCCTCGAGGGAGTGGCTCTTGTCCTGCACCAGCCCTCCAGTGCACTGTGGCAAACCCGGGACCTACCTACTGGCCCAAACATACACAAAGTGCATGATATGACATACTGTTCAGGTGTCTCAGTTCTGCCTGGAGACTCGTTTTCGGAAGAGTTAGGTTTTTTTTGTTTTTGTTTTTGTTTTTGTTTTTTTTTAATTTCTTCTTCTCTTTTCCTTCTCTTTGACTGGCTCTCAAAACTGACCGAGGAGGAAAATGAGCAGGAAATGGCGTGTAACCAAATACCCTTATGGATTTCACTTCCCTCCCTTACTTGTCAAATCAAATACTTGGGCAGGTTGCCACCTGAAAACTAAAACATTCTCTTCTCTCAGCAAATGGTTTCTATTGTCAAACCAGAGAAGAGTATGTTCATCGCCTTATTGATGGTGTGTGGGTTCCGGGCTGTAACCCTGGAACTCTACCACACAGATCTTTGATTCACTGTGGTCTTTCTCAGGAATCGCTGGAAGTTTGGGAGACATCACAGAATCTGAGTCAGATCACAGAATCTCAGAGTCAGAAAGAAACACAGGGATCACGTATTCGATTTTCTTCTGGAATCCTGGAATCTTCCTTCAGTATCTTTATCAAGAGCTTATTTATTTATGTTTCACACATTTTACAGCTGTCATCTATCGTTCAACTACCACCCACCTGAACAAATGCACTGTACTGGAGGGTCACATGCCCAGGCAACACCAGACTACGCATCCCCTCTGCATGTCCAAGATGCCTTCTCTCATCTAGCTTCATCTTCCATCATAATAATGGTAAAATTTACTGAATGCCAACCACAGGGTAGGCACTATGCCAGCCCTTTTAATGAGGTCATCTTATTTCATCTTGACCAGTCTTATGATGTAATATTGCTACTTGATAGACAAACCACAAAGCTATTTACTGAGGTTTTTGCTGCATTTACTGATATTATTTACTGTGTGTTTTCCACATTTCAGATACTAAAGTGATAAGCACTTTACATTTGTATCATCATGTCTATGAGTAGGTGGTTCCTTAAGGTTCCTCTTTTGCAGATAAAGAATCTGAGGCTTCCGCAAGGTCACACAGCCAGTGAGAGGTAAAACTGGGATCCAAACCTTCAAGTATCTTCTGCTTATCCTTCCCTGCCTCCTTCTCCCTGTTGTCTTTCCAGTCAGAGGGGTTCTCTGTACATCTGTGAATTCACGGAGCACTTACTCAGCATCCCCGTCTTGTCACTGGTCATATTCTGCATGGTGCTTAGTTTCTCCTCACTGGTCATGTCTTCTACTACTCTGCGTTCCTTAGCAAGCTGTTCATAACACAGGTTCTATAAACATAAACTCGTTTAAAATAACTCAGCTTACAGCAACCAGGACTGGCAAAACAAATAAACAGTTTTTTGATGAAGAGTTTCCAGGTCTCAGTTGATTCCTTCATTGTTTCAGGAAGCAGCTACTCAGAGGCATTCAGTACAAGGAATTAAACGAAATACTTTGTCCCCAGGTCCTTGTTTTAGCAGCGACCATGGAAGCAAATGACCATTAGGCTGAGTCCCCCCAGATCTCCTGGTAAGGTTGAAAGCATCTGTGAGTCAGAGGTGAATCTCCAGCTTCTCGGAAGTGTCTGCCACATAGGAGGCACTCAACAAATATCTTTTGAAATAATGGCCAGTTACAAAGTCATGTGCTACAGATTCAGCATTTAGAAATGATAAATTCCTTTCACCTCTGATGTGATTCTTAGAAATCATCATCCAGAACATGATATACTCAAGGTGTTTATTTTCACTTAATTAATAGTATAACTTCAATAATAAAAATAAAAAATAAGTTTAAGAGAAACTGTAAAATGAAATCTTGCAGATTCTTTTGATAATAAAGTGAAATGCTGTTTGCAAACTTAGTAACACTATGCTTGACGTATGATTAATGCCCAGTGTAGTATTAGCTGTGGATGACACTGAAGGACCCTCTACATGTTGTTCCCAATGGGAAATAAGTGCTGTGGGATCTGATTTTTACAGAAGGCTAATGACAGTATCTTTCTACCAAAATATATTTCTTGTAAGGAAAGCATGCTTTTTTTCAAGTCACCAAATTAATAATTTCTCTTATTTGCAAAACCTTTATTTTAAAAAAGCCAAAACTCTTATTTCAATAGTACTTCATCTGCTCTTCAGTAAAAAAGAAAATAACCCTATTAGAAAGCTGCTCATGGTTGTCAACTCCAGTTCTCTTCAAATGGATTGAAGAAACATCTTTATTGAGTATCTACAATGTGTCTCATCCCACCAGCCCAACTCCTAAGCCAACCCACACCAGTGCCAACACATTTTGATTGCTGGAATGGTCTTCCAGTTGTATCAGCAGCATGGCAGAGATGGGCTAGCTGTTGATCACTATGTTCCCTCCTCTTCCCAGGCACACAACTGGGCTAAATATCCTGGCACCCCTTGCACTCAGCTGAGACTATAACTAAGTGACTAAGTTTGCACCAATGGGATGTGTGCCCCTCCAAGCCTGGCTTATACAATGCCTCCATGCACACCCCTGTCATTTTGCCCCAGCTTGATGAAAATAAGTCCTGAAACCTTGGAAGCCACATGGAAGATGGGAGAACCACAGGATAAGGGTTCCTGTGTCCCTGACCACTGCTTGGAAAAAAAGCCAACCATAGCTCGAGTACCTCTGTTCTAAACTTTACACGAGAAGAAATGCTTCTATCCTGTTTGACCCATTCTCTGTTCTTTGGATGTGTTTGTTAAAGCAGCCAGCATCTGGAAGCCTTGAGATTTTTGCAAAACTCTGAAATTACTTATAAAATAGTGAATATAATCACTGTATGCCAAATCAGACACTGGCTCACAAAATAACTAAATAATATAGAACTAAGGTATCATTGCAGATGAGGTTTTACTCTGGATAAACCATCAAAGGCACCAAAAAGTTTAAGAAAAATGTTGCTGAAAACCTTGAAATATAGAATGTTCATTTAATTTATTTAATTTTTCTGTGACATGATAAAATTTGGCTATGGCTTGATTTCAGTGACAAGAACATCTTGATCCAGCCTGTTAAGCACCAGTGTTTCGAAGGATAGTTTATCCCAGAGCGTTCATGCACACAGACATTTCTAAGAATTAGATACTTCTGAGGCCTTTGAAAAAACCAAACTGGTGAGAACTGTGGACAACTCGTGGAGTTGCAAGCTATAGGCTTTCATCTAGATTTAGTAAATGACAAATTAGGACCACTTTCTTAACTTCAGAATTGTATGATTACTTTCCATGATGATTTGACCACAGATAGCAACCCACAGTTTATAAAAAACACATTATTTTATTTAAATGTTAAAATGCACAGAAATATATATTTGTTCTGTGTACACATATGATATGTATCAGGAGACACTCTCAGAAATTTAAGCCTAAAGCGAAACCTGAGAAACTGAAGCATCAACCATAACCGAAGTCCAATTAACTACATTATTTATTTTGTTGTTCTAAGTGTAAGGGACCTAACCTGGTTTAAGGCCATCAAGTTAAGGATATAATGCCAAATAAGATTACTTATTATCAAAAAACTGTCCTGTTAATTCAGTAGAGACCTAATAAGCAATAGATACTCAATGGCACTTTTGGAAAACTGCCTTTGGTGAACACAGATATTTGCCTGGACCCAAATGTATCCCAAGTTACTGACTAAAAATGTCTCTCAAATCAGTCTGATTCTCTCCATCTCCACTGCTCCTACTTTTATCTAGGCCACTACAGCTCTTATCTAGCATTCCAAAAATCTACTCTCTTCCACTCTTGCCTATTCTCCAAATGGTGCCCCCCACCTCCGCCCACCAAGGGGTGCCCAATGTAATCATATCACACCACTATCTGGCTTAAAATTCTTTCATGTGTCTTCACTGGTCTTAGGATAGAATTGGAACTCCCACCTGGCCTGCCAGGTCATACCCAATCCCAATCTATCCTTGTACCAATCTCCCCCTTCCCTTCACTCCAATCTAACTAATCTCCTTTGTGTTCCTTGAATAGCCCACATTCTTTTCGGGGCTTTTGAACTTGCAGTTTTCTCTGCCTAAAATGTTTTCCTTCCAGCTCTTTACATGGCTGACTTCAAATCTCAGTTCAGCCATCACCTCCCCCAACACCGCTTGCCCTGCTAATTTCCTTCATAGCACTTAATAACACTCTATAATTTTATTCTCTATTGTCTGGAAATCTAGACACTCTATGAGGGTGTGAACCTCACTTTTTTTCTTGTTTACTATCTTGTTTCAGGTATCTCACACTCAGAGATGGTGGATGAAAGGATGAAATGCACAGGGAATGGATAATTTCAGCATTCTTTGTCATGGACTGTCCATGAGAAACTATATTCTCACATGTGTTGATAGTGTTCCTGTCCTGTCCCAGCAGGGATAGCTATAAAATAATCCCAATTTCTTCTCTCCTAGGATTATAAAGATGTTTTAGTTCTGAACCCAACCATATAGCCCATTCCACACAGTGAATCTTACTGTTAAATGAAAAAAATGCCCAAATGTGCAAAACTGATCACCCCAAGAGGTATGTCTTAACATTTTATTATCTATGACATCACACAAGGCTTTCTTGGCTTTGAATTTTAAGCTATCTAACTTATGAAGAAGCTCTTTCAGGAGAAACAAGAGTCATTTCAATACAGAGCAAAACTACCAGCCACTTCCTTGGATTCCCACTCTAGGGCTATCACCCTTAGAGCTAGTTGTATAGCAAATCGAACCCACGTCTCTGTAGAAATCCAGTGCACGCCTCACTTTGGTTTATGGCACTGGGCCACTCTGACCGAATAATTTGTTTTCCCAGTTCTAACTAACTGGAGGAGAGTCGTGCCTACAGATTGGTTTCCCAGACGTTCCTCTTTACATATAATAGGAAATGCAGGATTGGATCTGGACAGGAACTCTGGAAATGTCAGGGCAGTCTCTCCACACTGAACGAATGTCCCCGAGAGTGCCAACATCCTCAAGTGACCACACTTTTCCCCACTTTGAGCCATGGTGAAGACATGCTATCCTGGTCCAGCTGAACTAAAGAAATCCATCTGTAACTCAACATGAGAAAACTCAGTAAGTCTCTGTGGAATGCCTGCCAAGAAACTTCACACTAGCAATGTGACATGTACCTACACAGCGGGAAGCTACAAGAATCACTCCTGTAAGGAGGTTGCTGGGGTCTTTACCCAGGAAATTCCATAGTGCTCTCTTCTTGAAGGCCCAAAGGAGAAACGCCTCCCAGGACTCAGTACCAAGAAATGCTTTGTTTCTTCTGAGGATTTAGCTTTGCTGATGGTTTTATCTTTAGGATTACTTTAACAGATCACATTTCCTCTTTGCTTCTAGAGAGCCCAAGACAGATTTGCAATCCTCGGCACTAATGACACTGGACATTATGACATGCATTCTTATGTTCGTCTCATTTTCTTGCACATGTTTACCCTCAACTCTGATTTCTTTAAATGCTTTGTGTTCTCTTGTATATATTTTATAAGCTGCTTCAAATCCTTTTGGGAATGAAATAGGCTTATAATGCAGAGATACACACGGTAGATTTTACACCAAATCTTTTAAAACCCTAGATCCTAGATTGTGTAAAAATACACTATGGCCTCAGACAGACCTAGGCTTAAATCCTGACTTTGTATATTTCTACCTATGTGATCTTAGGCAGGTCACTTAATATTTCCAAGCTTCCATTTCCTCCTCTTTAAATTAAGGATAATAACATCTTCATTGTATAGTGGCTGTGAGAAATAATGATAATTTATATAAACAGCTGATACTTAGCAACTGCTAAATAGTGTCTTTTATTAATAATAACTATGTAGCTTGTTACCAGAAAATACCTAAAGGCAATGTCTAGAAGACGCAGGGACACAGACACACAGAGGATGTCATATGACAATATAGGCAGAGATTAGAGTGATGCATCGACAAGACAAAGAACATCCAGAATTACCAACAATCAACAGAAGTTGGAAGAGGCAAGAAAACATTCTTCCCTAGAAGCTATGGAGGGAAAGACAGCCATGATGACATTTTTGATTTTAGACTTCTAGACTCCAGAACTGTGAGAGTCTTGTTTTAAGCCATGCTATTTGGGAAATTTTGTTATGGTAGTCTTAGGAAACCAATATATCTCTCAGAAACTATAGCCCCAAACAGCTGAAGTGAAATAATTATAAACTGATCTCCAATCCAACTGACATCTGCCAAAGTCTTGCAGATGCATACCAGGCCACAAGATGTATTTCATGGAAGGCATATGCTAGAAGAGCATAAACATTTTGACCTTAGGCTTAAATGAATTAATTTTCCTCTTGACCCTTCAAATAGTTCATCTATAAAATGGGATTAGGTCTATATCAGTGATGGCAAATATATTATAATTGGGAATGGCTGCCTGGGAGTGTTGTGTTGAGAAGGATTAGGAGGAGTTATGTGGGCAAAGAGGCAGAGGTAATTAAAGAGTCAAAATACTTCATCGTCATTCTCCTCATGCCTCTGTGACCATCCTTGTTAGTTTCCTCTTCCACTGCCTACTCTTTAAACACAAGTGATTCTTAGGATTCAGATACTGGCTCACACTTCTTTTCCTACCTTACATGTTCTCTTTAGACAAACCAACTGACTCTTATGGTCTTAAATTATCACTAAGAACTTCTGCTCATCCTTTCAAATCTATCTCTCCCATCTGGATCAGTCTCTTATCCTCATTTATCCCAGACAAGCAAATGCTAAATGGACATGTCCACCTGGCTATCCCATAATAACTCAAAGCAATTCATTTATAATAAAACTCACCAGTTGCTCCCTTAAGCCTGCTCTTCCTCTCATACCTTACCTCTTAGTGGCACAACCAAATACCTAGTTAGAACACTGGGCTCTTCCCTGGGCTATTTCCTCTTTCTCAGTCCTTGATTCCCAATCAATCATCAAGACAGGCCAGTCTTATCACCCAGATAATTCCCTTCCATATCTACTATCACTGTCCTAATTCAAAGTTCCATCAGTTCTTGCCTTTTAAGATTCAGCTCAGTTATCACTGCCTCTGGGCACCTCGGCAAGAACAAGGATCTTTTATGTCTTTTCTGCCCTTGTATTGGAATTCGGCATTGTGTCTAACACTGTAGGCAATAGATGATGATGATGATGATGACGACAATGATGATGATAAGGATCATTTGTTGAACACTTGCTATTTACAAGGCACCTTTCTCAGCAATTTTTATATCCACAACTACCTTCTATGGTAAGTTCTTGTCCCTGTTTACAGACGAAGTACAGAAAGTTTAAGTGACTTGCTCAAAGTTACCACTTCTACCAAGAGGCTGCTAAATGGATCTGAAATTCAATTTAAATTAAAATGCACTCATAAAATAAAATAGTGAAACATACACCTATTTGTTCAATTAGTATTTATTGAACATACACTATATGTTGAGCATTGGAGGCACAAGTAAATGAATACATAAACACATTAATTTCAGACATGGAGGAAATCTCTTGGGAAACTCATTCCAAAGCCATTTCTCTAGGCCAGAACTGACTCAGGAATCTGGGAAGCCAGTTATTATCTATAGAATTCTAGGTAACTTTGAGAAATACTAGGGGTAACAGATTGAACTGAGGGTTTTCTGCTCTGCTACTCCCTTTCCCACAGTGCTGAGAAGCCCTTGTGAAGTACGAGAAAGAGCTTCAATTATGGCCTCCCTCCCTGGCATCAAGGCAATTCCAGCCTCCAGCCTCCACAATCCCCTCTCCTGTGACTGCAGGAGTCCTATTCCTCTCAGTGGAGATGGAAAGAAAGTTTTCTGCAAGCTGGTGAAAGGCTTATTTTTTATGGTGCTGGGTCAGAGGACCTATATGTCAATCTGACTTTGCCCCCCAGAAGCACTGTGACCTTGAGCAAGTCACTTCACTCCATCTGACCCCAATGGTCTACCCCTAAGTGTCCTTCCAACCCTACATTCCATGACTTAAAGTATGCACTTCACAGTCTACCAAGGGCAGGGTTCTCAGCAAGAAGAGACCCTTCCCCCACCCCCTCGACTCCAAGAGATTCTTCCTGGACACTCACTGTAAATCCAAGCATTGCTTAGACACTAAAGAAATTCTAAAATTTGGGGTATGTGAGTATTCTATCAGCCTAAGAAAAGTCCACTTAAAATTTCCCATAATAATGCCCTTCTTTGTTATTCAGAAATGTCAGGAAACCTATAATCAAATGCATGCTGACAGCAATTAAGAGAAGACACTGTCCTCACCTCTGCAATGGCAACTGCTTTTTAAAACATTTATCCAAGACAAGAGGGTCTCTCTGTCCATCACATTACTCCACTTTTGCTGTTTCTTCCCAAACTACAGGCACTCTCGGATGTGGTCTGGGAAGAAATCCACATTTATCCAGCAAGTAAAAAGGAGAATTATTCTAGTAGGTGACAACTCTCATCTGGAATGTTTACTACCATCTTAGACGTGAAAGCCCCATTAGGGTTTGAATGGACCAAGCAAAACAAGGATACAGGTGGAAGTTCTTCTGGTAATCCATAAACTGAGGGTAGGTTTTACTGATGATGGATATATATTTACTTAAACATTTACTTCACATGGAAAATTTCTTTTTACCAGGGATCATCTAAAGGCTAAAATGGTTCCTGTGCAGAAGTTACTATGTGCACCATCTACAGCTGGGTTATAAAAGAGATCCAAGGATAAGTCTGTCTAAAGAGCCTCTTTAAGAGTGATATGATAAAAACAAACAAACAAAAAGCTACTGGGAGCATCTAATACAAAGAAGTGGCAATATTGGAGGAAGGAGGGGAAGGAATGGTCTTGAACCTCTGAGCAGTTTTGCTTACATGGCAAATGTGCAAATCGTAAGAAATCACAAATGTCTTTATGTAAGAGATGCCATGGATACAAGACTGAATAACTGCCTGGAGGGTTAGATATGTGAGTCACCCAAAAGACTTAAAACTAGATGATAGCACTAGATTAGAGGTATGACTGTGCTCGTGATCTAACCAGCCATGGGGAATCCCAGAAAAAGCAATGGAGGTTTGAGTTGCTACCCACCATTCTGTGAACTTCTCAATTTCCCCAACACCTGACACTGTTCTCCCATATCCCTAACTAAATCACCAAATGATTTCCCTGTCATTGAGACATAGCTTCATTCTTTTAGTCATCCAACAAATAGTTACTAAGCACCTGCTTTGAGCCAGGCACTGTGAAAGGCACCAGGATATGTTTGGTACAGGTCTAGTGACCCATTTGTCCTGGGCTTCATATTCATGAAGGGTTTATAACATAGATTTGTTAGATTATATGCAAGCAATATCATATATATAGTCAGAAGATACACTTACAGGATTAAACTTCAAAGCACATTATAATTTTTATAATCTTGTTTTGGCAATTTTCAAAAATATATACAGGTCTTCCCCCCTGTTACATATCATCCACAGATGTTATCCAGGTCTCTTTGAATCACCATGGGTCCCACTGGACATTCAAGAGAGGACTGCAAACAAGCCAGCTGTTACACTGTGCTCACAGAACTCAGTGTTCAGTGGGGAGACAGTTACCAAGTACGGACACATAGCAAATGAATAACCTGTTATCACAAGGGAGGAGAGTGGTGTGGTGTGAGGCTGAACTGGTAAGCAAGTGTTTGAATTTTTACTATCAAGACATATTCAGGCGCTACTTGTATAGTCATTAAAAGTTTCAGGGCGCCTGGGTGGCTCAATCGGCTAAGCATCCAGCTCTGGCTCAGGTCATGATATGATGGTTAGTGGGTTCAAGCCCCGCATCAGGCTCTGTGCTGACAACTCAGAGCCTGGAACCTGTTTCTGATTCTGTGTCTCCCTCTCTCCCTTCCTCTCCCCCACTAGTGTTCTGTCTCTCTCTGTCTTTCAAAAATAAATAAATAAATGTTAAAAGAAAAAGTTTCTACATTAGGTATATCATGAAAAGAACAGCCAAGAAGGGGACTACAAGACCATGAGAGTGGCTGACCCCAATGTGGGAGGCAGTGAGAATAAGCAAAACACCAAGTTGGAGCTTCAGAGTTGGTCTGGAGCTCAAACAGCTGCATACAACTTTGTAGTGACCATGGGAGAGGTGGTGCGAGGCATGGGTGCAAGGCTCCCCATCTCAGAGCTCTCTACCAGGCTCAAGCACCTTCTGACCCCACAAATGGAATGAGCTACTTTCATATATTGAGTAACATGGACGATCAACATGTTACTCTCACCTTGGTTTGAAACTTGCCTTCTCATGGAGAGCAATAAATCTTACCAGAATATACTAAATGCCCCTGAGCTGAATCACAGCAATCTTGTCTAGACTGAAATGTCTCATCTTAATTTGTCAAACAAACTGTGTCTTGACCATTATTGTTCACCTTGTAACCCACATGGACTTTATACACTTCCATCAACAACAAGGCAGCCCCTGCTAACCATTTTTCTCTCTGAGGAAAGCGTGGCCACATACAAATGATCTCAAGACATGCTAGAGAAATAAGAGCAAATATCACAGAAACATCATTAGGTACAGCAACACATTGACTGCTGATGACAGATGGAACAATCAAATTTTGTAACACACAAATTTGGGGGTAAAAATGTTTCCTTACACTGTTCTTTTCGATTTTCCTGATGATATTTTGAGATATATTCACATGGCATGGCTTTTACAGAATAGAGGCAAGACCAGCGACTGATCATCCAATAATGCTTCTGATCAGAGCAACTGTGTGCGTATGTGTGTGTACACATGTGCACACACACATGAAATATTTCCTTTTAATATGGCAGGTTCCTCTTTGGAGTGTGCAGTATCCCTTGTATACATAGGTGTGTATATACAAGTAAAGCCAGCACAAAATAATGTAATTGAATGTGCCCCTACACAAAGCGGACAGCTAACTGAAGAAGTTTCCCATAAGGGGCTTCATGTCTTCTTATTCTAAGAGCTCACTGGGAGTTTCTATGGTACAGAGGGTTACCAGGTAAAGTACGGGACACCTAGTTAAATTTGAATCTGGGGTAAACAATGAATGGTTTTTTTGGTTTTTTTTTAGTAAAGTTACTTCCCAAATATTGCATGGGTGTTCTGTATTTTTATTTGTGAAATCAGGCAACCCTGACAACTGAAAAGGGGAAGACATGCATGTCAATCATCTTTCTTTCTTTGTCATGAATATTGTCACCATCAGCATCAGTTAACATTCACAGCACATGGGGATGAGGTCCATGCGATAGGGAATACCTATGAATTATTCCTGCTACCTAAAGGACTCAGAATGTGCCTACTTCTTCAATTGTGGCCTCTTTGAGATCACGGGATATACCTACTGCTCCATCTTTAAGACCTGGCCTGGTTATTGGCATGTGGTACTAACTAAAAATACAGAAAATACAGGGAACCTCAAGATGCTTGACAATAGCCAAATCTGCAGCCACCTCCATCAGCTATGAGAATCTCTTAGCAGAGCAATTCAATTGAACAGTCTCTTAGCTTGGTCAGCAAGACTGAACTGTCTCAAGTAAGTGCAAAGTAGTCTAGGCCTTCTGAGTGGGTTGGGGAGGGGGAGGATGCAAAGCTGAGAAATCAACACTTCTACAATTCTCCATTTTAAAACACTTTTTTAGTGTTTGTTTATTTTTGAGAGAAAGAGCATGAGTGGGGGAAGGGTAGAGAGAGAGGGAGACATAGAATCCTAAGCAGGCTCAAGGCTCTGAGCTGTCAGCACAGAGCCTGACACAGGGCTTGAACCCACCAACTGGACTGTGAGACCATGACCTGAGCTGAAGTGGGATGCTTAACCAACTGAGCCACCCAGGCAGCCCTAAAATTATCCATTTTAAAAAGCCATAATGAAGGGAACAAAGCATTATCAAAGTCCAAAAGAGGGACAAGCAGTTCTGCCTGGGACAATGTAGTAAGTTTTGGGTAGAAGAATCTATGTGAGATACATAAGCTGGTATGATCCTCAGAAGTGCTTTGTACTTAATAGAATCTGTATGTATGCTTAATTATAAATGTATGTATATAATTAAACATATATATTATTATTGAAAAGTTGCAAGAATAGTATATTGAACTCCCACATACTCTATATTATTCTATGTAATTGGAACTGAGTCTTCAGGTAAATTCATATTTCCTTTGGAAGTACCCTAGAATGGAGATGTTTAAGTAAATAAGGCAGGACATATTGATCACATTGCAAATACATAAAAATTTTTTCCTTTTTAATGTACATTGTTTTAAAGTTAGTTTTGCCTTATTAAATAAGAAATATTTGCTGACTACCAAAAACTAAAAAAAAAAACAAGGTAATTTTAAAAATGCAAAAATAAAAATCATTAAAAATAAAAATTTTTTTCTAGTCATAGAAAACATTTGTAGCATATGCACTCCTAGACTTTTTCTGCACATATATGCATATGTAGGTATTTAACAAATATGCTATCAGACTCTATATACTACCATGTAAACTTGGTTTTAAGTAAATTTATCCAAGTGACCAAGCATTTAACGCTTGCACAGAAATTTTCTACTGATGAGTTATTTAACCAACTACCTACTGCTGAACAATTAAACTTTTCAGGTTTTTTTCT
Organism: Suricata suricatta; assembly: GCF_006229205.1. NCBI lineage: Eukaryota > Metazoa > Chordata > Mammalia > Carnivora > Herpestidae > Suricata > Suricata suricatta. The sequence goes on along the minus strand of NC_043712.1, from coordinate 42,149,430 downwards.
GTGATAAACTTCCTGACAGCTATGTCTTTAAGGATGTCCATCGTTATTTCTTGGGGATGAATTCCCAGTGGGAGAACTGCTGAGTCAAACAGTATATACATTTTTAAAGATTTTGATACATATTATTATTTTGTTCTCTAGGAAGGTTGTATCAACTTATAATCTCTTAATTATAAAACATAAAAGGGCTCATTTTCCAAATAATTTTTCCAAATTAGTCACCTCATAAAATCTGTGAAATCAGAATTTGGAGAGAGCGCACATGCAGTAACATAAGAAGTAAGTTTTCCTCTCATAGGAGACCTGTCCAAAAAGCCAGGATTTTAAAAAATCTCGCTTGTCCACAGTGTGCCTTTGGTACAACCAACTGGTTTAGATAAGAACTTTTAAGGTTAAGTTTCCAAAGTTTGTCATATTTGTGGAACTGTGTTTGCTTATTATTCTAAAATGACTTTATTAAAAATGAATATATTTCTTTTTTAAGATGATAATTAGGCCAGCCTTGTTTAATGACATCCCATTAACTCTCCTGGACCCAGGAATGCATTTGCCTTGACCATAACCAGAGAAGGTTATTTCTGGTCAAACAAAGTGAAAACCATAAATGGTGGATAGCTATCATTATTGCGGTGACAGTGGTCCAGGTATGAAGTCCCTCCTCAGCAAAAACAAACAGGAACAAACAAAAACCTTTCTAGCATCCAGAACCTCCAAATAAGAAGAAAAGATAGCCAAGCAAAACTTTTAAAATGCTGTCTAAACCTTATCTAAAAAAGGAAGAGGCATGATAGAGAAGCTAATGAAGCAGAAAAATGCTTCCCAATACACAACTCCCTGGAGGACTTCTGTGACGGCATCAGAGGTGTGTGAAGTGTTTGGCAGCCACTGGAAGTGCTGGTTTGGGTTTAACTAAAGGAAAGGATAGGTGGAGAGCACCAACACTGTACTGACGAGAGAAAACCAAGCCAGCTTTCTCTTCTATCTGTTAAGTCCCATGCTCAGTTGACCAATTCTGTTTTCTCTTTTCTGGGACCCAGGAAAATAAAATAAAATGAGAAAATATCCAAATACAGAAGCTTAATTTAACAAGATTAGAAAAACCTAAACTACGTTATGTTCTGGTAGACTTGCAATCAAATAATTAACTGTCATTTGGTCAATGTCTATGATTAACTCAATAAGAGAAGATGTTTGACTATACGGCCAGATACAAAAAACACATTTTTAAAGGATCGCTCTCTCTCATGTAATAGAGATATGCAATAATTAATCATGCTATGACAATTCTATGGTACTGGGATGGGTCATCCAAGCAACTAAGGAAACGCAATAGTAATACTTTGCTCACTTTATAGAAAAAAAAATCAGCATTTCCAAAGTCAGTATAATCACACAAAGTCAAAACAAGCCTCAGAGGCAAAAGAAAGGGGCCAAAACCCTGAGAACCATAAAATGACGAATGAGAAAACTCCTCCCCACTGAAGATATTCAGGTATATAAAAGGCACACAATGGAATACTTAAGACCTAAAACATCACTGTCAATCTTGAGTCTGGATTTTTAGCTTAGGGAAGAAAAATGAGCACTAATCCTGATGTGATTCAAAAGTGTTTGTGGCCTGCATGCCTTGTAGGTCTATTCATCCCTGGCATCCTCTCTCTGCACTGTAACTTGCTGCATTTTCACCTGAGGGAAGTCACCTGGCAAAATCTGAAACTTCTGAACAGCATGAACAATTCATTTCCTGTAGAGTGCCTAAGAGAAACCAGGGCTTTTGAGTTTCCCCAAGACATCCAATCATATACCCCACATGGAAAAAGGTACCTAAAGGAGGCCTTCTATGAAATGTCCACACAGACCTTCAACATCTTCACACAGTATACCATCAAATCCACTTGGAAAAAGAAGTACCTGCAACAAATTCAAATCAGACTTGACTGGCAGATGCACCACTTGGAACAATGCTTGGAGGAAGAGAAGAAAGGAAACAAAGACTCAAAACAGATGGAAGAGGATGCGATGAACTTCTCAGGAGCTATGGTCTCCCAGGTGAGCAACCTAGAACTGAGGAGATATTTCTACAGTATATACAACTTCCTGAAAGATAAGAAATACAGTCGCTGTGCCTGGGAAATCATCCAAGTGGAACTCAGAAGATGTTTCTACTACTTTTATAAATTAACACTACTACTCAGGAAGAAATAAGGTATATTCTTAGAATTAAAATTCTATTTCTCTCCAATATCTCCTTCTCCATCTTCTTTTTAAGAATTATTGGGCTATTCTCCATTGGAGTGGCAGTGATTTATTCAAGGTTTACTGTCTGTAAAATTGACCTTGAGGCATCAGCTACATCCACTTTTCCAGGAGAGGGGATGCCAACCATCCCTGGGTAAGGTGAATCATGTCACAAAGTTCTGAAGACAGTTTTAAAGGAATAAGATCCTCATCATGTTCTACTGTTTTCTTCACCTTTCCTTTTGCTATTTTGTACTTGCTTTGCTCTACCACCTTTGAACTTCACCAAGCCAACAGATATAGACCAGAGAATGTTGCACAATGTAACACCTCAATGACTTAGTCCTGCTGCCAAGGCTGTTACTCTCTGAAAATTTAGCCTTTCAAAGGAGCTTATACAAGCTCTCAAAAAGTTAAAACCCTTCCTTTCTCCCCCGTCCTTAACAAAAAAGGGAAAAACAGTTGAAATTCCTGGCCTATTTGCTTCTCAGTTTGTTTGTTTGAAATGATGCAAAGATTTTATTATTTTAAGAGAATAAAGACCCCCAAGGATACTAGATGGTTGAATTGGATGGCCATTAAGCTCTCATTCGACCTTTGAGAGCCAATGATTAATTCCTGCTGCATATTATTTGATTAGGAAGGCATGAAAAATGCTGCAGAAAAGCATATCCGCCTTTCATTGTTTTCCTGTGTTTTTTTAAATGCCTGAGATGAAGTACCTACAGTCCTATTTCACATTGATTTTCACATTGAATTTTCCCAATTAGAAGGCCACTTTCTGTCTATTAAGTAAACTAGTTATAATAACAATAATAGATGACACTTTATTATAGTTTATCTTTTTAGAAGTTATTTTGTGTCCAAATAACCTAGATTATTTGCCTACATTTTCTTGTGTGATCCTTCATCTGTATTAATTCATCATCTAACTGAAATAAAACTTCTCTTCCTCTTTCTCCCCCACCCCATTTCAGAAACCTGCACCTTCAAGCAAGAATTAACACAGAGATTTATGGCTACACAAATGCACACACGTACCTGGTTCCACCCTTCGGAAACCTCTCTGGCTATTGTTTCAAAAGCCAGTTACTAAACTGTTTAGTTTCAAGGTTTATTCAAGTACAGGGCTCAAATGGTAAAGCCAAACAAAGAAAGTCTTTAAAAAAAAAAACTGGGGTAAATTTCAGCCAAAAATTAAAAGTTGTGGATTAAGACATACTGTTACCAGTGGAAGGAACACAAATAAAACAAGTTAGTAAAACCTATTTAGTAAAAACAACTCAACAGAGTTGTTCTAAATGAAAGGGGGGGGGGCACCGTAAACTATAATTAATTGGGGCATACATGCTAGAAGCAGTTAAGTATACACTTGGTATTTTCCAAGAATTTCTCTAATAATGGTTTTGCATAGTCTCCCTAATAACTGTACCGAGATCATGTCAATTATTTTAGTAACTTATGGTTGCAGCCTTGCCAAATGTCTGCCATGCTGGAGGGAAGAGAATTGGCACTTTGAGTTAACAAAGATTGTCTGATTACATGGGCAGGGTAAGAAGTCAGAACAGTATGATTTTATGAAAAGCACCTCTAACAGACAACAGGAAAAATGCCTAATCTCATTTGTGATTAAAGAAATGCAAAAGAAAACAAGAGCATACTTCCCTCCCATTGGTCCCACAGAAATGAAAAAGATAAATTATAATACAGAGTATGAGTGGGGTACAGGATGCAAGAGAAAAAATTCTCTTGTATATTGTTAGAGAGAAGATAAAGTGGCACACCTTTCCTACAGGACAATATGGCAATCTTAAATATCCTAAGAAGTGTGTTAACCCTTAAACGTAGCTATACTATCTCCAGAAATTTATCCAAGGAAATCATTGGCTAAGATTGTCCTCTGGAGCCTTGTTTATAATACCCCCCTTCCTTTTGTCTTCATTTTCATCTCTCTGTATTTTCTGTTGTGTTTTTTTTCCTACAATGATTCGGTGGGAGAGGGAGGGTGGTTAATTCTAAAATTAAAGAAACTGTACAAGCTTATCTTCCACTACAATTACCCTGTTTTCCTTACTGGAGCAGAACCTGGATGAACACTGCCCTTTCACGTTGTTAATGATGTCTTTGGGCATCTTTTTGGGCAACCCAGGTCCCCTTGTTGCTTTCCTACTGCTGCAACTGCTGCGAAATCATTTTCATAATGAAATATTTGTAAAGAGCCTTCCAGTGCTTCAAAGATTTTGCCTTTTCCCCCCTTTTGTTGGTACCACTGGTAATACCCAGAAATCGTAGGAGAAAGTGCTCGGTGTCCACCTTCCTGACTTAGCAGTCTCCTTTGTTTTTCTTATTTATTGAATGGAAGTCAAATTTCTATTCGATCAGATAAAGGAAAGACTCTTAGAACTGTGGAGAGCCAAATGCACAGCACAGCTCCCAGTTAAAATGCTTGAGTGGGTACATAGGTCACAAGAGTCGGACAGAAGCTTCCTCCCTCCCCCCACTTGGGGGAAGGATCAAAAGGTAGAGTGTAATTGAGCCTCCTTGGAACAGGGACGATTGGGCCTCCCTCAGAAAAAGCTGGTAACACCACTACATGTAAAGCTATGAATATGTATAGGTTGTAACAGGTGCACAGGCTTGGCCTCCACTCACAGGCAAAACCGCTCTCCCCGCACCCTCCCGGGAACTCCGCCTTCTCAAGAATAGTAGTTTGCCTTGCCCTATTGCTTTAATACTCCCCGGTAAGAAGAAACGCCAGGAGTGAGCATCGAACTTGTGAGCACAGAAATAGGGTCATCCACAATCTAACAGGCGCACCTCCGGGGGGCGTCGGAGGCAGTCCCAAGCCGCTGGTTCCAAGGCACTTGGAAGACTGGACGCTTTCCTGACGGCGTCTGAGCTGTGTCCTCCTGATTCGCTTTTTCTAAACGCTGAGAAGGGACCTGGGATTTAAACTTGGGAAGCCCTACCCCAAGTCAAAACTCCACGTTTAATCTGGACAAACCCAACTAACCACCGTGTCTAGGCAAATCTTTGAGGATTCCTGGGTTATTTCCTTCATCCTCGCCTGTCCTCCAACCCTTGGAAACTCGCAGACCCCAGAACCTCGGCTTTCTGTCCACCAGAAAAGCCCTGATCCTGTCCCGCTGCCCTGGAAGCGGCCCAGACACAGGCCTTTGGGCGGAGATTTAAATCCACTGGAACCACCGAAGGACACCCTGGCCGGGGGCGGAAGGTCGCTCCCAGGCTCGGGAAAGCGGCACCTCTCCGGGACTGCGCCTTCGCGGCGCGCCTGGGCAGAGATCTAAGAAACGCGCCCCGGGCCACAGGCAGCGGAGGAGGCGGGGAGGCTGCAACTTTCCCTCCGCCCTCTAACCGCAAGGGCCTGGGTGCGGCGGCCTCGCTGGGGTCGGGCTCCTCTTCTTCCCCGGGTGGGACACCGGGCGGGAGGCGGCCGTGTGGGCCGGCGGGGAGGGGGGTGCGAGCAGGACCCGGGGGGCGTCCGGCCCCCCGCGAGCCCCGCCAGATGTTGCAAAGGCAAACAATAGGGGAAACGCGGAGAAACAAAAGGCCATTCGTCACGATCTCCACGGGCTCCGTGGCGTGGTCCCTGCGGGGAGGACATCTGGGAGGCGGTCAGGAAGGTGGGTGAACGGGGAGCCTGAGAGGCTTGGGGGTCTCCGGTACTCACTCGTCGGCCCTTTTCCATTCCGAGAGGGGTCCCGAGGCAAGGAGGACAATCAAAGGAAAGTTGAGGGCTTTTTACCTTCCTCGGCGCAGGGGAAGGGAGGGGCTGGATTCCAGATGTTTGACAGTTGTTGGCCCAAGAGGTCGGCAGGGTTTCGTCCGTCTTTCCCCACCCGCGCCCTCCCCCGAAGCTCGGACGGCGCCGGGAGCGGGCGGGCGGGCGGGCGGAGCGGGCTTCCCTCCCCCGCGCAGCCCGCGTGGAGCCTCCGCACACGCCCGGAGCGCCGAGCTCCGGCCCAGGCGCACTTTCGCGAAAGTTTGTCTTCCCGCCCCCCGCGGCCCGACACGCACGCTGCAGTCCCCCAGCGATTCCGAGCAGCTCCGAGACGCACTTGTGCGCCGCAGGGAGAAGGATTTTACTG
>NC_043712.1:42116588-42142983 GCF_006229205.1 Suricata suricatta | reverse complement strand
CAGAGGAGAGGGGGAGCCGGGGCCGGACGGGCGACGCCGGCGGATCCACGCAAGGGGCGAGGGGCGAGCGCGCGCGGTCTCCAGGAGCGCGCGGGCGAGCGAGCTTGGGGCTCGAGCTCCAGCCGCTGCTCCCAAGTAGCCCTCACAGGCGCCCAGTGCGCGGCAGTGGCGCGGGGACGCCGAGCGAGGACCCCTGGCGGCAGCCCGCGGAATGGCATGTCGGTGGGAGAGAAGTCCGGTGGCCTGGAGGCTCAACTTTCCTCCTGCAGAGGCGGGGAATGGGCGGCCTACGCGGGCTTCCCACCTTGGGGGAAAAGACGGTGGTCCTCTCTCCAGGGCTGCAAGGGAGATACCGGATCCGAAAGGACGCATTCCGGGTCCACAATGGCCAAGGCAACTATAAAGGGGAAATCATTTTCTCCAAGATTCTCTGACTTGTTGAAAAATACTATGTTGAAAAATACTGACAGAACGGAGCGTTAGTCGTTAGAAAATACTCTGAGATTTGGGCGGACTTACTAGAACAAGCTGGGAGTGGAGGGATGAGCAGACTTTGAAGCCCAGTCACACCCTGCGACTTTCTACTGTGTAATTTTAACCTGTGACCTCTAAACTTCAGTATTCGCCTCTGTGTATTGGGAGAGCAGAAGGGCGGTCTTAAGAGTAAAGTAAATACAGAAAGTATTCTAAATAGTAGGAGTCATTGAAGATAAGATTCCTAAAGAAAATAATGTCTTCCACATCTTTTTATTCCTGTTAGAGCACGTTCAAACATATGGATTAAGGAATACCAAACGTTGGAGAGCACCAAATTTTACAATTCTGACTACACACTTTAAAGAGGTGTGGAAATATATTAATTAGAAATTAGGATACGTGAAGAAAATATCCCTCTCCCAAAAGTGGTTTCCACGACCACTAAATGAGAACCTCGGAAACCACACACATCTTCTCTGCAATACCCAGTCATTTCTGTAACATTGTAAATACTGTAAGAAATATTCAGTAGCCAAATATTCATGGTCTAATGATATCAACACTGGATTAAATGATTCTATTTAATTCTGTATCACTTGGGCAGTGCAAAGATGTTGGAGATAGTGACTATAAAACTCAAACATGGGGGGGATGGTTAGATACAAATATACAGCCATTAAGCAATGATTCTGTTCATTATTGAGAAATGCAATTTCATTTCCAAACTGCCTCAAACCCTAGTCCCTGCTTTTAAAGCTCCTTTTGTCCTTTTGGCCTCACGACAATCAGAAATCTCTTCATCATCCAGAACAATCAGGATGATGTTGTAATCTTAATTACCCCAGTTTACCTTTAGTTTTCCTTCCCTTTCACTCATGCATCCCTAATTGGGAAGTCTGTTGCCTGCCTAACAATTCGTGTTGCAGAATCTTTTCTGTCCTGTCAGGAGAGGAAAAATGACGTTTCTTGGCTCAGAAACGAAAGCAGAACATTGAGATCCAACTTCTGCCCTTGGAGATAGGGCTCGTGCTCCAGGGCACAGATGGGTAGGGCATGTGCAGGGCAAAGAGGGTATTCGATTCTAATCAATAAACAGTAATGGAACTGTCTCTGCCTCTCTCTTTGGCCATAGGGAAGAGAGAATTTTCATCTCACTTCCATTTCCTTAGTGGCTTCTTCCCTGGAGACGAATGGTAAATCTTGTGATTGGGGGAGTCTTCAATATTTCTTGGCTAACTTTCATCAGTGAGTGGGGTCAGTGTGATGAATGGTGCCCCTGCTCTGGCCCAGTCTCTGGCCCAGCTTCTCTGCCTGTGACATAGTGGGCCAGAGAAGGATGGCTCAAGCTTCAGAATCTTCTCTGAAGAGCCAGCATTTGGATTTAAGCCTTCCTTGGTCCTCTTGTGTCTTTGTCTGTTCAGGCTACTACAACAAAGTTTGGGGCTTCCAAACAACAGAAATATATTTCTCAAAGTTCTGGAGGCTGAGAAGTCCAAGATCAAGTTGCCATCAGATTCAGTGTTTGGTAAGAACATGTTTTCTCACAGAAAACTTTTCACTATGTCCTCACAGGGCAGAAGCGGGCAGGGAGCTTTCTTAGGCTTCTTTTACAAGGACACTGAGTCCATTCATAAGACATACACCCTTATGACTGATCATTTCCCAAGAGCTCTCTCTCCCAATAGCATCACACTGGGGGGTAGGATTCAATAGATGAATTTTAGAAGGACACAAATATTCACTCTGTAGCATCCTGGGCCACACCTCATTCTCCAATCCAGCTTTTATCAGAGCTCTGTGTGTTACATAGCAAATTGGTTCCATCTTGAATTGAACAAGATACCATTTCCCCCTGGCTATTATTCCTTATGTTATTATTCCTTATGGTTCTTTGCTTAGGGGAAAGCAATCTGAAGGGAAAGATGGGAGAAGCGGAAGTCAGGTACCAGAAAGTCCACCCAAACTACACCCATCCTTTCCCTCAAAGTTGCTTCCATGGTTGTCTTCTGCATCTTAGTGAATGGCCTCTCCAACTTTTCATTGGTTTAAAGCCCCCAGCCATGGGGTCATATTTGACTTCTCTCTTTTTCTATTTTGTCTATTAGCAAATCTCATGGTTTTACTTTCAAAAGATCTCCAAAAGCTGGCAGTCTTCTTTCCACCACTTCATTCCAAGCCACAGACACCTATAGCTTGGGTTACTGCAGTAACCTAACTGGCCCTCCTGCCTCCACCTTGCCCCCCATATATGCTATTCTCAATAGAGCAGCCAAGGTGATTCCAGTAAAAGTTATGTCATATATTGTCACCCTGCTACTTCAAATCCTCCTTGGGCTTCCTGTCTTACTCAGAGTAAAACCAACACAAATAGGCACCCCTTTATCTCTGACCTCATCTCCTCCTAATTTCTCCATCACAAATTCTGCTTCATGCAACTCCCCTCCTTTGGTTCCCAGGAATTCCAGGTAAGTTAAAAAAGAGCCTTTAAACTTACTGTGACTTCTACCAGGAACATTCTTTGCTTAGATTCTTCATAGCTTCCTACCTTCCCTCCTTCAGCTCTTTGCTCAAAAGTTATCAGAGGCCTCCTCTTCCAACTGTACTGAAAATTATAATCACCTCACCCTTCTAACCCTCCCTATCCTTATTCCCTACTCGAATTTTCTCTATAGAATTTATTGCTATCTGACATACAATGTATATGTTGCCTCTATTAGTTTTCTGTTTTCTGCCTGTGTTGGCTTTCTGTGACTGCTGTAGCAATGTATCACCAACCTAATGATGCACAACAATACATATTTATTATTTTATAGTTCTAGAGGTTAGACATTCCATACAGTTCTTATTAGGCTAAACTCAAGGTGTCAGTAGCATGGCATCCTTTTTTGAAGTCTATAGGGGAGAAAGAATGGCTCCCTTAGTCCTTCTTCAAAACTCACAGCAGTCAGGTCCTCCTTTTCATCACTATGGCCTTTCTACTTTCATAGAAGCCGTTGGGATTACACAAAGCCCATTCAAATAATCCAGGATTATCTCCCTATGTTAAAGTCAGCTGATCATCAACCTTAATTCCATCTGCATCCCAATTCCTTACAGGTTATGGAGATAAATATGTGGACATTTTGGGGGACCATTATTCTGTCTACTTCACTTACTCCTTCCACTAGGATGTGAATTCCACACTTCATGGATTTTTATCTATTTTGTTTCTTACTCTATCCCTGGACTAGATCAGTAAATGTATGGATACTTGCTATGGAATGAATTATATCTCACCTCCTTCTGCCTACCAAACACATGTGTTGAAGCCCTACCCCTCAGTGTGGTGGTATTTGGAGACGGAGTCTCTAGGAGGTAATTAGGGTTAGATGAAGTGATAAGGGTAGGACCCTCATGATGGTATCAGTGGCTTTAAAAGAAGAAACAAGAGAGATTGTTCTCCCTGCCATGTGAGGACACAGGGAGAAGGCAGCCACCTCTAAGCCAACAAGGTTCTTACCAGGAACCGAATCGGCCAGCATCATAATCTTAGACTTCTCAGTCCCCAAAACTGCAAGAAATAAAGGTCTATTGCTTAAACCAGCCAGTCTGTGGTATTTTGTTATACCAGCCTGAACACACTAACATGGCACTCAAATATTTGTTGAATTAATTAATGGCAAGACTCATTGTAGGTATTGCAAATACTTAACATCCTCCTAATCACTGGCATAATGTCTATTTAAACAAAACAGATGTGTGTATGTGTGCGTGTGTGTGTGTGTATAAAAGATATGTATGCACCTACAATATGTCAGGTACTTGCTAAGTACTTTATGTGAAATATCTCATTTAATTCTCACAAGGTCCTTAAGCAGTAAATACAGGTGAAAATATTATAGACCAGAAAGGAGAAGGAACTTACTTAAGATAATGCAGCTAGTACATCATGTATGCAGGTTTTAGACCTGGCAGTGTGAGCTGACGCCCTCACACCCCCCCTGCCACTGTCATAAAGGAGGCTGCCCTGGATCTTGCCCTCCATATGCTGACAGTCTAATAAGAATGATTTTTAAAAAGTGATAAGAATGTAGCTATAATACAAAGAAGACTATGGGGGGATAGTATAGAAGAGACCAATACATTGCTGTGGAGAATAGACACAAGAAAGATTAATTTGACATGGTGGTGACCATGGGGAGTTTCGGGGAGGAACGTGGCAATTGAACTGGACTTAAAGATGGCGGACACTGTTGCGAGTTAGAACAGTCATTTCAGGTACAGAGAACCTAGGGAGAAAAGTGCTAGATGTGTCCTGGAAACCAAGGTTAATCTGGTTGGTATGGGGACTACCTGTGTAGTTGGATGATAAGGGCTGGGATCCCAAATGCTGGGCTAGAGATGAAAGAAAATGTAATGATTTTTGTTCAGTTATTAATGGAGAAAGTTTACCTGAAGGAGCTGCCAAAGCAATGCCTAAAGCTATAACTCAAAGGGCAATAAGAAGACAAAAATGAACTTTTTGCTGGATAAAAAGTTTTGAGAGGCTGCCATCCCTGTTTGCCACATAAAAGGGCATCATGGATCTGTCACTCTAGGTCCAGAGCACATCCTCATACATCTTAGACCCAAAATCTAAAGTGAGCAAAAATAGATAATGAAAGTAACTGGGTTATTCCCTGGCCTTTGGACAGTTTTTGCCATTTTTATTTCACCAGTGAAGTAACTAAGCCTGGAAGAATTGACTTGCCCCAGATTACACAACCAAAAAGATTGGGACATTGATTTTAGGTCTCATGACCACTGCTGCTATGTCCTGATATAGCAGTGGAAAAGGGCCTAAGGGTGTGTTTGTCCAGGATGAAGTTGTCTGATTTTAAGCCTCAGATAAGTCTCTTTAGGTAGCTATGAAATAAGTCTAAGGACTTTGGTTGGAGGCACACCAGTTCTTCCAGGGAAAATAGAAAAGCCAAGATCACCTGAAAGATGCATTTTAGGGAGACAAAGTATGGTATGGCATGGTAATTAGGAGAATGGGCTTCAGAGTCGGAAGGGCCCGTATTAGCTGTGTCTGTTACCTCATTTTATAAAATGGGGTGAGTAATATAGGTGGTTGTAGTGATTCACTGAAGGGATGCATGTAATGTGCTTAGCACATTTCTTGTTCTGGGAGCACATAGTTTCTTTCCAGCACATAGTTCTCACATCACCCTCACATAGCCCCTCCCTCATGAGAGTAAGAGACCCTAGCCCTCAGCACGTGTTACATTCCGCACTAAATCTAGACGCCTCACTATCCCTTGGGATCTCATCTCCTAGAACTGGAAACAAGAATATTTCTGGGTAGTTTGATGTAGAATTAATAACATTCACATTCTTTGCCTCAGTCAGTGCAAATTACTTTCTATCATTTTCGGTTCATGCTTTATGCATTTCTTGTAAGAGGAAAGCCATGCTGGTCTTCAATGGTGTAGGAGAAAAATCCCAAAAAGATTCTGTTGCCAAACCACCTCATTATGGCTTCCACTGAGAGGGCACCAAAAGAGCAAAGGGATATCATAATAGTGTCACCATAGTAACATCATAACACATTGCAATAGAGTAAAGTGGAGGCAATGACTTGCATGGTCATTGACAGACCTAGACTCACACCCATATTGCTCTGGGGAGTAGTGCTCACTCAAATAAGATTTGTGAGAGGGTCTTCTATTAATTTTGGAAGTCTGATTACCCAGTGTCATTGTGTGCTAACCATAATTATTACAGGCAGGTTATTAACAAATAGCAGGCTTTCTCAGAGTCCTTCTTTTCATACCAAGCAATGAGAGTTAACACAACTAAGTGTCTACTTACCAAATCTTCAAAAGCAGGGCACACACACTTCCTCCTTACTTAGATTTTGCTTTCAAAAGCTTGACTAGTCATAATCCTGGAGATTCTGTTTCAATGTTTTATGAGGCATCTCTGGGTCCTGAAAATGAACGTGCGTGGCTCATCCTAAGCACTGAAATGCAGTTTAGACAAAGCAGATGTGTGTACAAAAGATATGCATATTATAGAAATATATATGGTATATATAAAGACATTTATATAAATTTATATATATATGGTACATATATATAAATTTTTAAGTAATTTTAAACCATGATAAGACTCCACATGTCATCTTAATGCATGTTTCCTGCTAGCATAATTCTTACCATTTATGATGACACTAGATGGCTATAATCATTTCCTCTAAAATGCATATTACATCAATCCCATTTTGCAGAAGTGGAACTGAGGCATGCAAAGGTCACAGAGTTTGAGGGCTGGGAAAGACCTGTGACACTGCTCAAAGTTGTATCAGTGCAGCTAAACAAGAGGGTGCAGGTTGGAATCATTATGGACAATTGCCTGCCTTCTGTTCTATAGGAGTGAAGTGAATGCTCTTTCCTAAATTAATTTTATTTAAGTGAAATTGGGATCTTTCCTCCTGCTCTTTGGATCTCTTTGTATTTTTCATAGTGATCCAATGTCCCTTCAGATCTCCCTACCAGACTGTGGTTTTTCTGGGAGGGGGTTGTTTGTTTTTTAAATCATTTGAATCTTTGACAAGTGACTTTTCTCAGGAGAGAAACATAATGTTTTCGTTTGAGCTTGACACAAGCCACGTGTAGTACACTTGTGGTCTGCCTCAGTGTTCTGAATAATGGAGAAGAATTCTCTCCTAGGAACTGTCCTAAAACAAGTCACTAGATATGATCCAAGGAGAGTTAGTTGCCAGGAGAATCAGAGGTAGTCTCGTGTAAAGACACCATTGTCTGTATCTCCCAAAAATCAATCTAAGAGTGCGACTTCAACATCTTTCTAAAATGGGGAAATCAGACTACTGTGTGCTCAATGGGTCTGAGAAGTGTTCTCAAAGTGATTCATACAGAAAGGGGTAGGAAGACAGAGAAGAGATTTCCAGCTTATTTATGCCCCTTCCCCCTTCTGAAAAGGAAAATAAAAAGGATCTCATATGAACTTTCTCTTGAAATAGGAATAAAACACAGCTTTACTGTCTTTGTGATCAATGCCCACTATTATGGCCAATAGATCAGTCATTAACCCCTGACTGCCAGGTATGGAAAACCAAGAAAAGTCTTAGTGCCTCCCCAACTCTCCTTGAATATCTGTGGAAAGAAATGAAAGAAGTAAACTGTTCCATTGTCCAAGTGAAGGTGGCTATTAATGAACAAGGAGACTCTCCAAACCAACCCTTCCTGGCCTAAAAAAAGAAACAAGATTATCCTTTTCACATCCTAATTGAGTCAAGACACAGAAATGAGGGGACCACTCCTTCTGCCCTGCTTTAGCTTCTAGCTGTTTTACCTACCCAAGACCCCATTTCCTCAATATTCCAATTAGATTTGATACACTGCTCAATATTAATTTCCTCCTAAGATGCTACTTCACCATTTGGAAGGCCCCTTGGGCTGAATAATTATTGATTTCTAAATGGCCTCCAGCCAGTTTCAGATAATGATAGTGTTTCATGTCCAGTGACACGAAAGCCTTGGGTGTTGAATTGCCTTGATGATGCTTTTCTGGGGAAAAACATCTGAAAGGTTTTTAGAAAAGTTTGAGTCAAAGTTTTTCCCAAATCTTGCTGCTAAGGTAGAGTCTTTATAGAGATGAATGGATAATTTCCTTTTTTTATTTATTCTTTTTCATCCCATCCCTATATCCCTCCCTCTTTCCTTCTTCCTTTCTTTCTCTTCCCTCCTTTGTTACTTTGTACCAAAGAGGATTTACAACGGTTTCTACCCAATGTCGTAAAAGAACAATTCTCCTTTTCTGTAAAATTACATTGCACTTTCATCCCTTTTCCTTGTCTTGTTGCATTCCTGTGTTCATCTCTTGATCTCAGCAGATGCTAAACCAGGTTTCCATAGGTTTCCATTTGAAGCTGCTCAAACTGTCGGCAGAGTCAGTATTAAAAATCAAAAGAAAGCACAAGTGAAGAGTTGGAAGGACCCTCAAGACCTTTGCCTCAGTGGCTTGCATAGCCCTACAGCATTTACTAGAGATGGATGGCAGGGAACTCATATTGATCAAGCACCTAGAATGGGCATTTTCAGATGTTAGCTCACCAAATACTTACAATGACCAAATACTTACAATGACCGTGGTATGATTAGCTCCCTTTTAGAAATTGGGAAACCTGTACAAGTCTCACACAGGCTGCCTATCATGTTCTCAGTCCCCATTTGTCATCATCTTGCATTCATCAGCTCTGTAAGAACTGAGATTAGTGTTTAAGGATGGAGTTTGGTATAGAAAGCATTCATAGTGCCCTTGGTTCTAGTGCCTTTAGAGTGGCTGGTTTCCCAGATCTCCAGCACACATCAGGTGTAATTTCACTGTCTGCCTCAAGACTTTCCACAGCTGCAGAAACTTGCTCAGCCCAGGAATAAGCCCAGTATCTGTACTGCAAGGAGACTAGTTAAGGCCCCTGGGGACAACCATCAGCAGATGAGAGCCAGTGAGCCAGTGAATAAATGCTCTGTCCTCTTATCCTTGAGATGGACAATTATGGAAGGCATTTTTTACATGACTTAGAGACCCAAGCCCCAAGTGGCCAGTTGACATTTCATTCTTATATTGGCTTTTCTTCCTTCTTGTCCCTTTCATCCTGTTCTCATTCCTGCTTCCTGGACTAGATAAACTAATTGCACTCAAGTCCTTGCCTCAGGCTCTGATTTGGGGGGAAGCAAAAGCAATATTTGGGTTCCTGGAAGCTGGAAATGAAGCCCACCGCGAGGAGGTTACTGGTGTGAGTTCTGCAGGAAAATAAGCTGAATGAGAGAGAGGCCCTGAAGCAGAGTACACAATTCCAAGCCAGGAACTCTAAAAAATGTTCCCTTAAGTAGGACTCTTTGAGAAAATATATGCAAAGGGTTCATTAAATTTCGCAGAAGGAAATACATCAAAACATTAACTGTTTTTCTCTTCTGAGTAAATCTTCAATGGAAATTCCTCTGATCTTCCTCACTTCTATCTATTTATGTCTTGACTGCCTCCCTGGGGAATCTCAATTCCTGTCACTAGAGATAATGACCATTTTTTTCCTGCTCCTCAAACTAGGTAGAATAATACCTAGCCATCATTCTCTACCTGGAAGGCAGCACAGCATGTTAGTTCAGAATAAGCTGTGGGTAATAGAGGCAGGTCAAGTTCCAGTCAGCTGGGTGACTTCATATTGTCAGGTTTTGCTACATAAAAAATTCTGTGAATTCAGTGGCTTAAAACTGCAAAGGTTAATGTTATGCTTGTGCAACACATTCATCTTGGGCTGATGGGGTTGGGTAAGGGGGCTCTGCTCCTATATCTCCCACTGAAGGACCAAGGCTGTGGAGCTGCCACATTCAAGAATGTTAATAGTCACTGCGGTAGAGTAAAAGAGGGCAAAGCTCTCCAGCCTTCTGTCTGAAAACAACACTGGCTTAAATTATATTGGCTGAAGAAAGTTGTGTGGTCATGACTGGGTTCCACCGAAAGAGAAAGTACAATTTAACTTCCAGATGAGAAAAGAGAGAGAAAAGCAGAATATTTGTGAAAAATGTCTATCATGTCTGGACAATCATTTAACCTAGGCATCAGTGTCCTCCTCATGTACATGGGGATGTTCATTTTATGAGATTGTTGTGAGGGTTGCTTGCCTGAGAAATTGCTCATCAAGCACCTGTCACATCACCATTACTCAGTAAATGCTGCTGATCTGACCATGATCTTTTGTACACCTGAAATAGAATATTCAGGTTTATCACATTTCCCACATCTTTGCAACTAAATAATAGCAACTTTTTAAAAATGTTTTTCCATAGACTGCATTTTCTAGTCTTTAACAATGATCCTGGTGCCTTTTTTTTCTGAATTTCTCCAAGTTCTAAGATATGGATTATAGCACAGTGCTCCCCATATAGAAAAGAGTAGACTACAACCATGCAATGAGAAAATACTTTGTTTTGAAGGAGAGCTACACATATATAAAATTATAATCACTCTATTTATTATTTATAACAAGTATTATTCTTGTGCAGATAAACTCAGCTTAAGTTCATTAGAACAGTATGGGTCTCATCAGAAAGAACATATTATGCTCAAAAACTATGGATGGGCATGAAGTTATTATAAGGGCAAGGGATCCTTTGGCTAACTAAGCATACTATTACAGTTTTAATGGACCCATTACCTTGTAAACAAAACACATGGTAAAACTCTTGGGGATGCCTCTGACTTCATGAGAGTGGGCAGACTCTGGTTTTCCCCAGGGAAGGCAGGGGCCTGAGTCATGAGCTGTAGCCCCCTGTCCGTCATCACTACTTTAGGTTTGGACTTGGAAAGCCAGCATCTTGAGGATCTAATCATAAGACTTTCTCACTGTCCTTGGGCTGGGTCATCCCCACACCCCTCTTCATCTCATTCTCACATGATGGTCATGGATTCCTAGTTTTATAAGGTGTTCTTTATTTTGACAGAATTTGGACCAGAAATTTTCTGTTCAGTGAGTGGTTCAGCTCATGTGGACCCCGGGGTTGTTTACGTTTTCAGGACCTGCTGTTGAGAAACTCTAAAGAAGTTTATTTTACAGAGCGAGTTTGCTTTTGCCAGGATGAATTCATTTGCTCAAGTTATTTTTAAAATGTGCTTTTTCTTAGCTTCTTAGAGAAGCTCTTGTCTCTTGTTTGTGTGCATCTGGGTCAGAATACACTGCCAATCTCTTGATGGAAGCCTGAGAAAATGTCCAGTCAAAGTGGATCAAAGAAGGTTCTAGCTTTGAACAGAACAGCCTCTACACACTGAATGCTGGGTTAAAACATAGTGCTTCTGGTCCCAGGGGCTGAAATGCTTGATGCTCCTAGAACCAAGAACGCCATGCAAATGAGTCTCAAACTGCTCCTACAGGTGTGTGTAGGAGGGGACACCACAAATGGATATTTATCCAGGAAAACACCCACTGCAGTCGTTTGGAACCACCACACAGTCCAGCAGCAGAGAGACTGCTGGAGGCAGTGTGTAGGGCACAAACGCTCTACCTCATTGGAGTCAGATGGGCTGACTCATCAAACTACCTGCAAACTTGGTATTTCACAACCGGTCTTTAAAAACAACTCTTAAGGACATGTATTCTTTTTATAAATATTTCTTTTTTAACTGTTTATTTTTGAGAGATAGAGTGCATGAGAACAGGGGAGGGGCAGAGAGAGAGGGAGACAGAGGATCCAAAGGTGGCTCCACGCCCACAGCAGAGAGCCCAATGTGGGGCCCAAACTCAGAAACCCAGAGATCATGACCTGAGCTGAAGTCAGACACTTACCTGACTAAGCCACCCAGGTGCCCCAAGGACATATGTCCTTAACTTTTAGGGGAATCAGAAACCCTGTTGAGAATGATTGAGGCTATGGACCCACTACTCAGAAAAATGCACAAACATGCAAACTTTTACTTAAAATGTCAGTAGTATTGTTAGGATAATATCCAAGAACGGTCAAGGGGGTACATACATCCCCTTGCTTCAGAATTGGAATGAACTTTAAACTTGAGATTGATGGTATGTGAATACTATTCATTCTTTTAGAACTTACTAAGTTCCTGCTTCATGGCAGGCACTATGCTAGAAGCTGGGGATGCAAGGATGCAGAAGACAAGGACCAGCCTTGTTAAGCTCCATATGATGGGAGACAAACAAATCCATAATAATGATGCATAATAATGACTTCAGTGCCATGCTAGAACTCCAAGCAGAGAGACCTACAAAACTTCTGAATGGAAGGTAATTAGTTCAACACATATACTACATGCCAGGTGATTGGGAATGAGCTGGTGCACAGACATGATCTCAGTTTGAGGTGAATCCAGACTGGCAAGTAAAGTTCATCTGGGGGAAGACATGCATATGCCTGGCAGCGAGAGCAGCATGTGCACCAGTCAACAACAGAAGCGAGGAGGTTGGGGAACTACAAAGAGCTCCTCGGAGGAAGAAGAGAGCATGAGTGGTGAGAGCAAAGGGTGGAGGAGTTCACTGGGTCAGATCCCAAAGGTCTCTGTGCTTCACCATGGAGTGTGGGCTTATATGGTGTCCAAGGCTGTTGCTGAGGGTTTTTTTTTTTAAGCAAGTGAATGAGAACAAGGAAGAGATTCTATTAGAAAGATCACTCTGTTTTCTGTGGTGAAAATGGATTGATCGAGGAGGGTGGGGTTTGCGTGAAAAGACCAGAAGGGAGGAAGCTGTTGAGTTAATGTGAATGGGAAATGAGAGGTCCTGACAGTGGCAGTGGCAATGGGGTGGACAGAGTTGAAAAACAGGATGAGGTTTCTGGATAGTACCTCACACGCACTCTTTCATGTTCTCGACTGACTTTCTCCTCAGGCAATGCTCTCTGTTCTGTGCAATAAGGTAGTACTGGGTTCACACTAATAAAAAAATGTTGCTACTGAAGTGGTATCTTCTGGAATCATGCTGTAAGTTGCAGTTTAATAATCAGATATGGGCACTCTACATTCAGTTCCTTAATGATGAGGATAATGAAGGTAACAGCTGTAATTCGATTTTATGGATTACTTACTCTGTGCCCACTGACCTTCCAGGCATTCTGCATCTTTTAACCCACCTATTCTTCAAACAACTGAGAGCAAATGTCTGTTCCAGTTTGCATCTTAGGATCCCCCTAGTCCCAGCCTGAAAGTACTTGCTTGCTATAGAATTCCATTCACATGAAACTCTGCAACAGGCAAAACTAATCTATTGTGACAGCATTATCAGTGGCTGCCCTGGACCTATTCTCTTGCCTATTGAATAGATGAGGATGTTGAAGCAGGACAGAGGGGCTAAATACCTTGTCCAAGATTACAGTCATGAAGTAGAAAAATAGGGACTTGAGTCTTAGATGTCTAAGCTCCAGGATCCACAATCCTCACTACTCTGCTTGGAATAACAAAATCTAGTCTTTCTCCATAAAATACAGTATGAGCATGAAAATGGCCTTTTTCAATTTGTCCTGAATGTTCTAAATAATCACACAATAAAAAGGTTTCCACATCATTAACGTCTCCAGAAACAGATTTGGAGATGTACATGAAGCAAAATTCTGGGCGTGTTTTTGCAGATTCAGGCTCCACAGGACAGAAAAGCAGAAAAAACAAACAATGGTGTTTTTAAACAATGAATGTTGTTTTCCTCTAACCATAAGGGAGTTTTAAAACTTGACAAATCCATTCAGCTTTCAAAGCATTCCATATTCCCCACCCACAAGCAAATGCCAGAAGGTGCCAGTTTGATCCAACTCTGAGCTCAGGAATGATTTCTAAATAATGGATCAGATTTCTTGAATGTCCACACTCCACAGATGGATACTTACCATCGTCCTAATTGGTCTGATGAAAACGGCTTAGCTGTTTATCAAGCTATTAATTAAAAAAGAACATTTCAGCAAGAAATGAGATAGTGAGGCACAACTGCAGCAAGAGCAAATGACAGGGTATTACTACTTTGAAAAAATTGAAAATCCTTAAGGTCTTTGAAATTTTAGAACTACATTGTGCATAGGCTGAATTTTAGCCTTTTTTTTTTTAACATTTATTTTTGAGAAACAGAGAGACAGAGCTTGAGCAGGCGAGGAGCAGAGAGAGGAAGACAGAATCCAAAGCAGGTTACAGGCTCTGAGCCATCAGCACAGAGCCCGATGCTGGGCTCAAATTCATGAACGATGAGATTATGACCCAAGCCAAAGTTGGATGTTTAACCAACTGAGCAAGCCAGGTGCCCTAGCATAGGCTCAATTTTAATGCAGGTCTTTCTGGGGGAAAATGTTTCTGATTATATAAAGAGCAGTTTCCTTAATTTGCAGGGACAGATTCTTTTGGAGATGGCAAAGAAAATCATATGTAATATACTCATTATATTTATTTAGCTTATGTTTTTTGGGGGAAGCATGCCATGCCTGATACCATGCTATGCATTGAGATACAAAAATGAAAAAGAGTTTTTGTTCTCTAGCCCAGCCATGGAGACAGAGATGCAAAGGAATAGTGTTACAGATCCAACAAAAGAGAATGCATTAGCAAGTAAAAAGTTAGGTTAGAGTTGAACAGAAAGTCTGTTGCAAAGATTTCGGATTTGATTTTGTAGATGATGCAGGGTTGTTAAACAGAAGTGACCATGAGTTTGTACAAGGATCATGCTGTTATCAGAGTGAAGAATGGGTTGAAGTGGGGAGACATTCAAGGCAGGATGAGTTCTATTTTTTTAAGTTTATTAGATTTTGATAAATGTTCACACCTATTTAACCATCAACCCCAATCAAGATAGTGAACATTTTCGTCACTCCCAAAAGTTCCCTTGCGCCCTTTGCAGTAAATACCATCCACTCTTGGTCCAAGTCACAATAGATTAGTTTTGCCTGTTGTTGAAGTTCACATTAATGGAATTATACAATAAGTACTCTCAGGCTGGGACTAGGGAGGTCCTAAGATGCAAACTAGAGCAGACATTTGCTCTTAGTTTCACGTAGCATAGATCCTACAATGTATGTTTCTGCTCAGTGTGCTGTTTTTGAGATTTTGTTATGTACTTCAGCAGTTCATTCCTTTTTACTCCAGTGTATTTATTCTATGTTAAAAATATATTATAATTTGTTTATCCATTCCTTCATTGATGGGCATCTGGGCTGTTTCCATTTTGGTACTTTTATGAATATAGCTTCTATGAATAGTTGTGCGCAATTATTTTTGTGGAAGTGTTTTCATTTCTCTTGGGGAAGTATTTAGGAGTGAAATTGCTCGATTGTATGGCAAGTATGTATTGAACTTCACAAGACTGCTCAAAAATAGTCAAAAGTGGTTTTAACACTTTATATGAGAATTTCAGTTGCTCTACAGCCTCACTAATAATTATCAAGCTTTCGCTATGCTAGTTTTAATTTTCATTCCCTGATGATTAATATTGGGCATGATTTTAGGTAATGATGGGCCTTTCATGTGTTAGTGTGAAATATCTGTTTAAACCTTTTGGCCATTAAAAAAATTGAGTTGACTTCTTCATAATGAAAAGTAGTTTTCTTTTTATGTTCTGGCTACAAGATCTATGTCAGGCATATACATTGTATAGATCTTCTCCAACAAAGCTTGTCTGAGTTCCACTATTCATAAAAACCATTCCATAACATTCTGATAGCTCCCTTTCTGCTTTCCAATCCATTTCCTCTTGTCCCCCCAACACACACAATTTAGAGATCATCTAATCTTTTATTACAAATGCTAGTTTCCAAGTAGTGATTCCGTTATGGTCAGAGAACATACTTTGTATGACCTGAATCTTTTTAATATACTGAGACTTGCTTAATGGCACAGAATATGGTCTATCTCGGTGTTCCATGTGCTCTTGAAAATGATGTATAATCTACTGTTGTTGAGTACAGCTGTGTTCTATAAATGTCACATCAAGTTGGTTGACAGTTTTATTCAAGTCTTTATATCCTGATTTGGATATAGATATTTTTTCTCTAAAGTCTTCCATTAAAATTGAGTCTATGCACAATCTAGTTCTAAAATGTCTTCTTGTTCCATCAAATGTTGAGAAAGGACTCTTTAAGTCTCTAGCTATCTTTTAGATTTGTTTACTTCTCCTTACAATTCTTGCTTTGTGTATTTTGAAGCTGTTACTAGGTAAACTAGCTGTTATGTCCTCTTGCTGAACTGACTCCTTTAGCATTACAAAATATTCTTTCTCTCTGGTAATATTCTTTGCTCTAAATATGCTTTTCTGATACTAATTAGTCACTCCTGCTTTCTTTTGATTAGTATTCATATGGTGTTATCTTTTTCAATCCTTTTACTTTTAATCTGTCCTTTATTTTTAAGATGTGTCTTTTTGGGGGGCACCTGGGTGGCTCAGTCAGTTGACCAACTGACTTTGGCTCAGGTCATGATCTCATGGTTTGTGGGTTCAAGCCCTGCATTGGGCTCTGTGCTGACAGCTCAGAGCCTGGAGCCTGCTACAGATTCTGTGTCTTCTTCTCTCTCTGCCCCTCCCCCACTCATACTGTTTCTCTCAGAAATAACATTAAAAACTTTTTTTTAAAAGGTGTGTCTTGTTGGAGCATATAGTGGGGTCTTGTTTTTTTTTCTTTTTATCCAATTTGACATTTTCTACTTTTTAACTTAGAATATTTATACTTAAATCTTTTTAAAAGATAATTAAGTAAAAATAGTAACAATAAAGCATGGAGCTTAGAGCATATGTAGAAGTAAAATGTGAGGCCACAATAACACCAAAGGAGAGAAGGGAGAAATGGAATTATACTACTGTAAAGTTCTTAAACTGTATGCTGAGTAGTATATTACTTGAATACAGACTGAGAAGTTAAAAATGTATATATACTACACAATGTATAGATCTCATATACATTCATATATATGTGTATGTATAGGTTAGAATACATTAGCAATCACTGAAAAGCAAAGAGTTACAATAAGCCTACAAGAGATAAAATGGAATAATAAAAAATACTTAACACAAAAGAAAACAAAAAGAAACAAAGAACAAATGGAACAAAACCCAAAACAAGATGATTTAACCTAAACCATATGAAAAATCACATTAAGTATAAATGTTCTAAAACGTGATTAATAAGGTAATAAAAAGGTGGAGATTTTCAGATTAGATAAAAAAGCAGGTATGAAGCTCCGGTCAGGTACAGACCTAAGCCCCTTAGACAGTCTCATTAAATCTTTTAATAATCATGAGGTATCATCATGGCCTCAATTTCAAATTAAAAGAAAAAAATGAGCCTCAGGGAGGTTAAGTAACTTTTCCAAGCAACCCAGCAGGGAATGACTCTTGGGCACCGCGGAGGACTAGGATGCTGATAGTACTTGCTTCCTTCCCTGCCCTTCAGTTCGGCCACACTGAGTACCTACTGCATGGAGGAACTGCATTAGGTGCTGTGCTGCACGGCAACATGTACTGCTGAGGATGAAATCCAACCTGACCAGCTGACGACCATGGGCTGCACGTTCTAGTTCCTTGAGATTTGGTTTCCTCATTTGTAAAGTGTAAATAATAATAGCTGCCTCATAGTGTTGTGACGACACACTGCGAAAGTCCAGTGGGTGTGCATATTAACAGGGGTGGTTCTGGGGCTTTAAGCCACACCCTGCAGACCACAGGAGAAACATCAACTGTGCAATTCCACTTCCAAACCAAGACATGCTTGCTAAGAGTAACCATCACCACCCTTCTGTTCAACCTGCAGCATTACAGAAATAGACCTCAGGAGTCACGGTCTCGTTTTTACTTTACAGCATTCTATGAACTTGACGATTCTTCTTCGAGAATCTTAGCATGCAATGAATCAGCCTTCTTTTAAAGAAAACTTTCAGCTCAACTATTTATGAAATCCTTTTTTTCCCCTTGAATTAAAATGTCAATCTTATTTGTCTTCCAGATTATAGGGTTTAGATTCCTTGTGTTTTCATTTCAGACACCTGGAAGAAATAACTTCAGCTTTGAAAAAAATTTAAAAATTAAAAAAAAAAATTTACTCAGGCATTACTTTACATTTGAAATATTAATACATAACTTTAAAAATCAAAATTCAATCCTGGGAGATAAGAGGAAAGTTAAAAAAAATAAAAACAACATAAGATCCCAGCATTATATAGAACCTTCAAATACCTTTTCTTTCAAAAGTGCAAACAATTAAAAAAAAAACAATTTAGATGTAACACAGACTGTCACTTGAACAGGAAACCAATTAGTCTTTCATGGTCATAATACTGCTTTTCTGAACAAATAAATGTTGGACACAACATTTCAAAGACAGTTTATTCAAAATTCTCCATCTAGGAGAAAAGATCTATAACAACGTTTATACATGCTTTAATAATTTACTTCACTGTACAACTTGCATTCTATATAACAGTACAATAAACCAGTAAAAGAAAATAATCAGTCAGCACTCTTTAATAATCAGTCACATTAGAAGCACTGAGTAAGGGGTACAATCAGGTGGTATTTTTTCACAAGTGTGCCGCAGAGCACCAGTCATCTTGTTCCATTTGTGTCTAAAAATCAAGATGTCTACACCTTTCTTATTAGTGATGTGAAAGGCAATTAGGACCTTTCAGAACAGAACATGTTGCTTTTGGTTCAACTTGGTGAGCAATGGCAGAGGGGCTCTGTCACTTTTATCCCTTTCTTATAAATATTTTTCCCTTTTGTGTAACATCCACAGGTTTAAATAAAAATAATTTTTAGGCTTGTATATACTGTTATGTCAAAACTGTTCTAGCACAGAATTATATTAATCAGTCATTTTACAGCTGGCACAATGGTCCAAACACATTAAGGAAACAAAAGAAATTGACCACTTAGTTCTGCCAAAGTAGCACCTAGTAAAATAGCACATCAGTAAAGTTTCTCCTGCTTTCCTCCCATGATGCAGAGGCAAAGAGACATGGCAACAGCCTCAAAAGCAAGGACAGAAATTTGAGAAGGAAAAGGACAAGATATTGTTCTCTGTTCCTGAAAAAGGGTCTGCCTAGTTAGTATATTCTCCATACATTTCATAATCTTGGAGTTACAATTGCCAAATCAGGGTAAGACTATGCAGGAGGAAAACAAGATAAAAATGACTGACTAGTGTAATCTGAACTTCTTCCAAGTAATTATATTTTCCAAGAAAAAAAAAAAAAGGCACAGGAGGTACACATTTCAATTTGGCTCAAAAATAATAAAAATTAATTTAAATAGTTGGCATAACTACTAAAACATAAAATCCAATTTCCTCTATTATAATAGTCTTTGACAGAGCTCAACAAACACACACAAACACACACATACACAAATACCCTGATTGATTCACCACAATCGGGACTATACGTACTGCGTGATGTTACCACACAGACTGAACCCTAAGGACTACCGAGTCTACAAAGGAGGATCTAATAACTTATTTGAATTAAACATCTGCTTGATCAATACATTCTTTCTAAAACTTAACCTATGTTCCAACTAACTTCCTTTTGTGGAACTGAAATGATTCAGATGCTCTAATTTTCAGGTGATTATAAAAGTATTGCAGTAATCTTACCAAGGAACACCAAGAGAAGAAAAGTCAACTAGTATTCTATCTGTGAAAACTAACTCAGATTTCACTTTGATACATGTAAACCATAAATGTAAGTTTCAAAAACAGTTGTTGTGGTCAAGTTCATACCCTATTATCATATCTTTAAAAGACAGCAAGAACAGTTACCCTAATTGTAAACATAAGTCTGTATCCCAAGACAGCCCACCTGGGAAAAGATGCATCCATTGTAATGATGCACTGGATGTCCCCTGATCGATCTGTGACAACTGTAGTGTAACTAACTTTAACTGCATTGCTGAGTAGAAGTCTGGGACATGACCCAAGGGAATGATGTTTCCCACACCACTGAGCTACTTCAGCAGCAATCACGACGGTGACAAAATGTATTTGACAAGTTACACACTTAAAAAGTCATTAGAACATCTCGTTCTTGTACACTAGTATAGAAAGGTCTTCCAAAGATAAATGAGTGTAGGCCTGGTTTAATTTTCTCAGCTAGAGCCATTATTATGTTAAGGTCGCCCTCTGCTGTTAAATCAAGATCTATCTTCAGGTTCCGAAGAGACTTAAAGGGCTTTTTCCCCTTCTGCCTATAAATAATGAAGAAAAAACATTTTTTTACATATAAATACATAAAAGCATATAGAAAACGACCAAAAGCAACAAAACAAAGCATAATGCACAAAGGTTTTTATTCCACATCGTTTTACTTACGTATCATCTTCTATATACTTTATTAGCGTCAAGGCTTTTCTGTGAAGGACAAGTAGAAACTGTGCCAGGAAAGTACTCCTGAGAGATAAACCAGGCTTCAAGTGAAAGACCTACAGGAAATTGAGGAATTTTAATAAGTAATTTGCTCCAATTCTAATACACCATATTTCCATCACAGTTTTGATAATGTCTGGCAGCCAACACACATTAGAGCGGCTCTCCACAGCCATTCCCTCTGCTGCCCCTAACAGACCAGAAGTACTAAATCTAGAGGCAATCATGTTTTTCTCAAGTTTTCTATTTTATCTTTGAAAATGGACTCAAATTTTGATTTCTACCTCAGAACATATCCCTATTTACTTTATTAAGAATCATGATGTAATTTGCTTCCAGTTGTGTTACTTAACTTTTTCTGCCCATATCTCTATACAAAATTCAATCTCTCAGAAGCTGAGCCACGCTTATAGACTATGGTTTTAAGATCTGTCTCTACTCTTGGGGTGTTGAGGGCACATGTGTAGTGATAGGATGATTTTACTCAGCTTGAGAAGCATGGGATTAATTACATGACTACGCATTATCCTTGAACTTTGCAGTATGTCACAGGCCACATAGACCTAGTTCCAAAATTGTGAGTTAACTTAAGGACCTCATTATTTCAAAGCTACTTCTACGACCCTGTTTCCTGCCTGATCCCCAGAATGATATTATGACAATGCTCTGTTATGTTAAGAAATAAATCCCATGTAATCTGTAATTTTCTTCATATGTTAATTAAGCAGATTATTTTTTAAAAGAATAAGACAATTAAGATGTTATTATTTCAGTAGAAGTATACTAAATTTTAAAGACATTTTGGCCCAATTAAGGCAAATAAAAACTATCCTCTCTTCCCTGAAAGAAAACACCTTGAGTTATATATTAGTGGTTGGGATTAAAACATTTATTATTTGAACTGGGAATGCTGGATCTTTAATTGTTAATATACAGCCTATGCCCATTAACAATTCAAAAGAAATATCATGTAGACACTTTAGTAAGACCTGAGACACTACAAAAAGATGGTGACTTAATTCTATGTGCTATATATATGTATATAGCACAAGCAATGTAGTATATATTAAAAAAGATAAAATGTCATACTATTCATTTTGACAATATCAGGTTTAACATTACCTGATCCAGGAAGGCTTTTACCAGAGTGTCTCTGTGTAAGACATCTTGAAAAATATTCCTACAAAGAAAACATTCCGAACATTGAAATGGCTATACAATGCTACTTTCCAAAATCCCGCACTCCAGTCAATAAATTAAAATTCTTAGAAATGATATTTTATATATAAACATATTTATAAAAATTAGAGGTATACATTTGAAGATACAAAATACATATTCGGTTTAACTCAAGGATACACTTGTATATTACTGGAGTTTGTCAAGCCAGTATGTAATTATGTAATTATTTTTCTCCTAAAGATATAAGCAGTCTGAACAAAGGCATGTAAGAACCTATCAATCTATTTTTGTACCCTCACCTTATAAATAAAAATTGAGAGGCTCAGAGAATTAATAAATATGATTACCAATTCTTGCCATGTCAAAAAAATAAAAGCAACAAAAATAAACACATATCACTACTATCAAACCCAAAATAAAATAAAAGGTTAACTTTATGTTATAATAACTGGTAATACACTGTTCAGGAAGAAAATGGTAAAAGGGTGAATGCTAAAAAACATTCAAATGGAATTAAGGAACATCTTGACCATTGAGTTGCAACAAACCTATTACCATCAGGCAAGTAACACGAACCAACTCCCTAGGACAGTGTTAGCTACTTGGTACTGATCGAGTGAGAAACTAAAACATAATGCACACTTCAGATAATGTATATCTAACACACCATAAGGTAAGCAATTTTTAACTGAAAATAGTAGGGATCATCACTGAACTGACAAGAATGGCAGAGAGGTGTGTGTGCATAGATAAATAGGAAAGAACCTAAAATTTCCTAGTTTAGGAAATGGGTATACCAACAAATTACAGAAGAATGAAATTCAGAAGGAAATTAAAAAAAAAAAATCAGCATTTCCTGATTATTGACTGTCCAACTGGTGGTCAATTTAGTAGTAACAGCACCCCTTTGCTGGGTTTGGAAAGAGAATAAGGCTAAACTATTTAAGTCTAGAGTTCTGAATATACCTGTTTCACTGACTGTCTTAGTCCTAAGTAAATCAGATGAAGCAAGTGTTAAAAAAGACTTATTCCCAGTGACTGATTTTTCATGTAGTAGCAGTGAGTGGTATTATTTTTAAAAGTTAAAATTAAAATATCTTAACATTAAATAATATTGTTGAAAGAAAACTAAAAAGTATAATATATTTGTAATATATAAAAGTTAAGACACAATCTAATGGTAGAAAGTATAATTTTTGGCCCATTTTATGCTCAGAAAATTTACTTAAGAGTTGTCAACAAATTTAAAAAATTCATGACATTTTTTTTTTTTGTCATCAACAAAAATAAGACTAGATGGCTAGTCAACATCTGTCAAATCAGTGAAGCAATCAAATATAAATGGCTAAAATGAGTTAGAAACATTAAAAGCACACAAACTTTCTCTAAAAAAATAAAAATAAAAATACTACATGGTAATCTATCCTAAAGTTCACTAAATTCCCCAAAAAGAAGCTCTGAAGTAACCAAGAAAAAGTGGAAAAAATACTAAACACTTTAGTTAAGAAAATGCCTGAAAACACAAATTAATTTTGAGAACTACTACCCATGTCCAAAATTACCAATACTTGAAAACATAATCATCACTTGGAATTCTGATTTTGACCAATTCTTTTTCTTTCTTTTTTCTTTTTAAAGTTTATTTATTTTGAAAGAGAGAGAGTGTGAGCCATGGAGGGGCAGAGAGAGAAGGAAAGAGAAAGAGAGGAAGAAAGAGAATCCTAAGCAGGCTCCATGCTGTGCAGACAGAGAATAGGTCTCAATACCACAAACCATGAGATCAAACCCGAGCCTAGATCAAGAGGTGGCGGCTTAACCGACGGAACCACACAGGCAGCTCCACTTGGTCACTCTTAGCCTTGGCAACCATTACTGTGCCTACAGCCTTAACATATATTTGTTAAACAAATACTTAAACATTTACTTTTAAGGACAAATCTACTCTCTCCATGCAAAACATAATTATATTAAAAAAAACAGACATTTAATTTAAAAAGTCCTGATTATCCACCAAATTATTTCTTCAAGCATAATTCTCTTAGTAATAGTTCTGTCCTTTCAAACACAGACTCTTTTTTGTTTTTACTCATAAGAGATACAATTGCATAATACTGTTTAACAATAATACCATTACATACAAATCAGGAGTGAAGCTTTCGTCAGTATAGATGATCGTGTCCTGAGCCATGTCGTCTTCTGAAGTGGCCCTCCAGAATGCCGTCAGCTCAGATCTCATGTATCTGCGCTGATTGTAAATGTGCTCGTGACATGGTGGCATCTGCTTAACAGTGTCGACGTCCACGTCGATATGTGTGGTGGGATAGGGCGCGTACATGACTTGCCGGAACGGGAGCACAAAGCTTCCGGTTGAATCCTGTCATAAGGAAAAGAAACTCTATTGTCATATATGCCAAAAGATATGAAGAACTATTTTTTAATCTGAAGATCTGGCTTTAACAAACCCATCTCTGTAAGTTTTTCCTAGGAAATTAGTCACGATTGTGTACAAAGTTTTAGTGATGTGCGCGCTAAAGCACTGGCTTAAATGGTAAAACGCCAGAAAACCAAGCGTCCAAAAAGAGAACTGAGTAAATCAAAATGGCTTATTTTTAGTTGCTAAAAATATATTTGCAGAACAAATAAAGTTATCAATTTGTGTTGACATAGAAAGGTGTTCACAATGTATTATGGAAAAAGGAGGTTAAAATATGTGGAGGTGGGGCAGGAAACTATGTAAAAGATATACAGAAGAAAAAAAGACCAGAAGGATAGGTGCCAAATATTAATGGTGGTTATTCATTGGATTATGAGATTATGGGTAACTTTTTATTTTCTTCTTGATTATTCCTCATGTTCTTTTAAATGTCAATGAATATATATTTTTTATTAGTAAGAAATGTACTTCTTTCCAAGTATTGTCAGTGGGTAGTCAACTGCCATGTAACAAGTATCTGCTGTGTATCAAGCATTGTAGTGTATATCACGAATACAATATAAAGGCGATTTTCAATTTTTCACTCTTACAATGCTGTATTAACACTTTCATAAGTAAATCTTTCTCCTTATATATTTGCTAGGATAGATCTCCAGAAGTATAGATAATAAGTTAAGTCTTTGAACATTTTTATTTTTTAGAGAGTGCGCCTGCGCGAGAGGGAGAGCATGTGCACGAGTGCATGCACGTGAATGGGGGAGGGGGACAGAGCTAGAGACAGAGAGAATCTTAAACAGGATCCATGCTCAGTGTGGAACCGGATACTGGGCTTAATCCCACAACCCCGGGTTCATGACCTGAGCTGAAATCGAGAGTCACACACTCAAGTTTTCCTCCATACATCTGGTATAGGTCCCTTTTAGGGATAAAATTACATAATTAAATGAGAGGGTACTGAGAAAATAAGAGTACTAAGTGTCTTATTGTGTCTTTGATAAAAAGAAGTTCTAATTTTCAGACTTGGACAATTCAAATTGGAAATGAGTTTCCCTTAAGTGGTTTTGTATTATTCTGAGCTTATAGCATGCACACTATTAAAAATGCAAAAGCTGAATATAATTTTTGCCACAACTTTTAATATATTTTGTTTCATTTTGCTATGGATAGATCCTCAAGAGAGCATTCACTAAGAGAATCACATGACCATTAGGATATCTATCTTCTCACATCTTTTGACTGTAATTGAAACATCATTGATAGATTCAATAAGGTGAATAAATGTCTTCCCTGTAATTATTGAAAATAACTGCTAATCTACATTTATCTGCCTTGCTCCTTGAAAAGTGGACTCAAGTAGTCAGAGAAAGACAAGTACCATATGATTTCACCCATCTGTGGAATTTAAGAAACAAAACAAATGAACAAAAAAATCCAGACAAACCAAAAGACAGACTCTTAACTGTAGAGAACAAACTGATGGATACTAGAGGAGGGTAGGGGGACGGGTAGAATAGGTGAGGGGGATTAAGAGTACACTTATGATGCACACTGAACATACACAATTACTGGAACACCATAGTGAAGAACTGAAACATATAATGCTGTACGTTATCTGTACTGGAATTAAAAGGAAAAAGAAAATAAATAAAAGAGAAATGTAAAATAATTTAAAACTACATACATGTAAGTATGTATATGTATTGTTCAAATCCTATATACAATTTTTTTTTTCAGGTAGAGAATATAAATTTTAATAGTAATATCATAAAATAAACAAACATATAAAAATCAAGTATTTAGTTTTGGATGTTAGAAATAATATACATAATAAATTCAGCAGAGTCCTGATAGTGCTGCAAGGTAAGATTTTACTGTTGAGATTACAGATGATGCCAATCGGGCTGCTCTGTATCTGGGTTTCAAAAGTTATGCTTTTATTACCGAAAGCATCTGGATTTAAGACATCTCTAACGAAACCATGTAATACCTGGCATACTGCAGTTGGAGCGGTGTGACCATCATTTTAATGACCATGATGGAAATAAAATAGGCAAACATTTCCCTCCTTTGGAATATTAGTTACCCAAACTGTCACAGTGTCAAAATAAAAATGATTCCGTTCTCCTTTTTCCGTATTGCCTTGGAAACATATACACGAGACGAAGTTAAAACCAAGAGGGCACCTTTATGATATATGCTATGTCAATGTTACAATACACAGACTAACTTTTAGATAGAAGATTCTTGATTCTGGTCCTTAAAAAGAAACAAGTAATTAACCAAGTTTTTCAAAATCAGGAACTAAAATTTTGCTATTTTTCCATAATGAAGTCTTTCAATGATTTCTAAGACTGTTTCTATAGCCTGTTCCACTGAGCTAGTTCAGGAGACACACTGGTTGGAAAAGGACCCAGAATATAAACGTTAAGGCTAAAAA
>NC_043712.1:42047696-42116488 GCF_006229205.1 Suricata suricatta | reverse complement strand
TCTTTTTCATGCAATCAGCATGCCCACCTTAAATCTGGTATTTGTATAAAATTGCTACATTTCTCACTGAAGCTTGTTTTCTTATGTTTTTCTGATGGTGTAAATGTTTTCATACAGTTGAGGATTAAGGAATGTTCCAATAATTATTCATCATTATCTTCTTGATAGGCTCCATCTGCCATGACTAAATGAAGAATCTTGGCATAAAGATGTTCATGTTCATTTCCTAAAATATTCTGAACTATTGTTGAGCAAATCTCAATATTTTCATCTTCATCTTCATGAATAGCCTTTATTTTCTCATAAACTTCAAAGAATTTTTCAAAGCCTATTTCCTGCTCCAGGTGAAGTCTCAGTTCCTCTAAATGGTTAAAGACACTATCATATTCACATTCACTGGGTGGTATAGTGGTGAGCATAGCTGCCTTCCTATATACAATTTTGAAGACAGAATGCAGCTTTGAAACAAAATACCTATTTTAGATGTGTCATCTGATTCAACCACATCTATTTTTTAAATGTTTTATTTATTTTTGAGAAAAAGACAGAGTGCAATCAGGGAAGGGGAGAGAGAGAGGGAGACACAGAATATGAAGGAGGTCCCAGGCTCTGTGCTGTCCGCCTAGAGCCCAATGCAGGGCTTGAACTCACAAACCAGGAGATCATGCCCTGAGCCAAAGTCAGACGTTTGACTGAGCCACCCATGTGCCCCAAATTCAACCACATATTAAAAAACAAATAATCCTGGGGCCACACAGGCAGCTATAGGAAACCAAACAGACACACACACGAAAAGATATTCTAAGCTGTTTCACTTAAACGAATTAGAAATCTGTAAGACATATATATACTCTGTGCTCAGAATTGTGTATAGGAGTCAGCTCCTTGGCACATAAACATGAGATGTATCACATGCTAAATGTATAAAGTACATTTATAAAGAGTGTCAAAAATGATTTTAAAAAGTTGCTTTCACTTGTGACAAATGGAAACTATACCTTTAGCAGGCCTTGTACAAAGAGCCCTGACTCGTATTTAAATGATGATTCTGCTTCACATAATCTGGAACATTTTCTCTCTGCTGGAGTCAGAAAAAGGCATAATGTTCTTACTATCTGTAAAAAAAAATATTTTAGCATTAAAATAGGAAACTAAAAGGCCATTGGTATGCTTATGAAAGAAATTTGAATAGAAACTTTAACCATTACTGTCAATAAAATACATCCTGAGAAAAAAGTATTCCTTAGTCACCAGGAGTAGTCCATGGGACATAATATTTGTTGCTTAAAATAAAAATTCTGTGCTCAAGTAAGCTTGGGAAATGGTGGTAAATGTACTGTATGATATCTCAAAATCTTTAGCATTGGTGTATATATAGTGTGACTTTCTGGATGACTGGTATAATATGCATACTTTATCCAACTATAATATAAATTATACATTTGTATTATATATATTCTCTCTCTATATATAATTGACCATGAAACCATTATATTTCAGTAAGAACTAATGACTTAATGTAATTATTAATTCCATCTTCACCCAGCAGCAAGTATTTTTCAAATAAAAATAAACAATTTTGGACAAGAAAACTAAATGCAGTTGAATTAGGCAGAATTATGGCTTTGATTGAACAGTGAAATCCCATTATAATGAATATCAGGAGTGTCCAAATCCTTCAATAGAATGAGAATTAATTCTATCAAATTTGATTTAAAATAAGCAAGCCACTGGTTGGAGTTTAGAAATCTAGGATTCTAACAGGATTTGATCTATAGCTCTATTAGAAAAAGTAAAAAGCCATGTAAGTATGTTGAAATTCAGACTATCTTCAGAGTTTTTATATTTTAAAGTAGTGGCTTTCAATATAGAGTGATGGCAGCCCTTTTCTTAAATTAAAAAGATAAAAGAGAAGTGATTACTCCAGAAGAGGATGTGGAATGAAAAAAAAAAAGTTTTAAAATACCCAAGGCCCCAACCACAGAGCCTCTCTCCTTCCAGAAAGCTACTGGGAAGTCTTTCTGTGAAACCTGAAGAGTCTGGGTGACACAGAGGTAAGGCTGTCTTCCTGGGGTAACAGATGTAATAATAAATCACTAGACCAGTATAATAATAGAGGTGCACTAACCTCTCACAAATGGATGTATGGAATATTATAATTTTGATAAATTAAGGGTCATGTGAGCAAGCATACAGGGTAGCTATCTAGAGAAAAAATTACAAATATATTTCTCAAGGAAATAATCATTCCTAACATATTTCCTGGGTAAAATATAAAAAGAAAAATCAGGTTTGCTTAAATTGATAGATATGCGCAATTTATCTCCTTCTGGTTAATAGTCAATGAACGAAAAGCAGTTAACTTCAACTTACTTCAGCATATGGTGTCACAGTAATTTGGTTGACGGCAACCTAACTTTTAAATCACAATCCATGATAGGTTAGCAGTATTAAGAAGTGAGATTATAAGCTGGATTATAAAATAAATTACCTTGTTTACTTTTTCTGCACTGCTACCTACTACGACTGAGCAGCCACAGGTCTGCAAGTGTGAGCTAATGGCGCTGCAAGGTAGAGAAAAGAGATGGAAAACATTGGCTGTAAAGCAATTTCACAAACTACACCAAAAAGGGCAAGTGAACTTCAAGTAACAGACTATTTTTACATAATGAACATCAAAGCTGTAGGTAAAATGTCACCTTTTACTTCCATAGTACTTTATGTTTTCTATAGGCCTTTCACATAGATTTGCCCATTTGAAATTAAAAACCAGTTAGTAAAATGTCACTATTTTGTAATGAAAGACACTGAGGTGTCGAGGGGTTAAGTGACTTAGTTACAAGTCAAATGGGATTAAAAATAAGGACATGATGGGTGACAGTGAGCAGAAGGGGACTAAAGTGCTTCTAATTTAAACTATGTAAGGCTTCCAGGTTCAAAACACTCATGCCTCTGAGTTTCCATCATGAACCTAAAGGAAAGGACTATGTACATGAAAGCAAATACTTTATCCTTTCACTTCTCATAAAAAAAAAAAAAATTCACAGTAATCCGCCAGAGTAAAGAATCAATAAGGTAGGAGATGAGATTCTATGTGCAGAGAGCACACTTTAGTAGAGGGATAAATGTTGGCTGATGGTATTGTCATGAACATTTTCCTTAGAAGAGACAGAAGTAGAAAATGTTAGCTTTGAGCTGTTATGTGCTTATACATTCTGGGCACTGTTTTAAGTGCTTAATATGATTTATCTCACTCAATTCTTAAAATAATCCTATGAAGTAGGTACTACTATTATTCCCATTTTACAGATGAGGAGATGGGGGCCAGAGACTTCAGGGAACCTGCCCCAGCTTATACACAGCAATAACCCAGGACATGGGTTTTAGAGCCCACACTCTAAAATCTACTATAAGATGGAAAGGATGAGTAAAAATACAATTTTCTTTTCTAGGCCTAAATAACCTAAGTCCATCCACAATGCAACTTAATTTGTAAGGGTTCTGTGATATTGTGATTTTTAAGAAATATGTATTTGGTCTTTATTCACATTTCCTAGCTCATAGCTCCCAAAACACTTAGAATTTCCTAAGTGCAGAAAAAGATAATGATGCCTTTTGTTATGTTAATGGAGCAATTTTTGGAAACATCTAAGGATGGGGGCTGATTGCC
Organism: Suricata suricatta; assembly: GCF_006229205.1. Lineage (NCBI taxonomy): Eukaryota > Metazoa > Chordata > Mammalia > Carnivora > Herpestidae > Suricata > Suricata suricatta. The sequence continues at coordinate 42,112,818 of NC_043712.1, read as the reverse complement.
AATGGAGCCACCCACTAATGACTAGAACTTTCAGTTCCTCCTTCTGACTTCTTTGTAGGGGAGAGGGGCTGGAAGTTATCATCAATGGCCAATGATTTGATCAACCATGCCTACGTAACGAAGCCTCCATAAAAACCCAAAAGGAAGGGGCATGGAGAGCTTCTGGGTTGGTGAACATGTGGAGATGTGGGGAGAGTGGTGTGCTCAGAAATGGTCTGGAAGCTCTTCACCCTTTCCCCAAACGCTATCCTATGCATCTCTTCCATATGGATGTTCAGCTTATCTTAGATTCTATCCTTCATAATAAACTGGTATTCCAATAAATAAAATGTTTCTCTGAGTTCTGTGAGCTGCTCTAGGGAATTATTGGAACCCAAGAAGGGGGTCATAGGAACCTCTGACTTATACCCAGTTGGTGAGAAGAACAGGTAACATCCTGGACTTGTTACTGGTATCTGAAGTCCAAGGAAGGGATCTGAAATCTATAGCCAGTCAGAAGTACAGGTATAAACTTGGGCTTGAGACTAGTGTCTGGAAGGTAGGTGGGGCACAATCAGTGGGACTGAACCCTTAATCTGTGGAATCTGACATTTTCTCCAGGCAGAAAGTGCCAGAACTGAATTATATTGTAGGACCCACTTGGTATCTAAAGCATTGTTTGCTAGTTATGAGGACCCCCTGAAACACTGGAAATGGGTCCAAGAACCCCCTTTTAGTCTTAGTTTCAGATTTAATGTGAAGTAAAACAAGAAACCACAACCAAACAAGAGAATAGGATTTCTTGTTTGGGCACTATGGAAACTCAGCTTCTTTCAATATTAAAAAGAGTAACATCAAGTATATCACAGACATGTAACAAATGAAAAAAATAACACAAAGCTAAGTAATACTTCCAATATGCAACACTGTTCCTAGAATAATTTGGGTAGCTATTCTACTACTTTCTTCCTTCCAAATCATCTCATTGGAATGCGTAAAATTTCTATGTGCTTTATCCATCTTTTATGAAAGGAAACAAAATTCTTACTTGAGAAGGAAGCCTTCATGACAACTGTCACCAATGTCATCATCATTGAGAACTGTATCAGCTATCTAAAATGCACCACACACATAAACAAAAAAAAGAGGTTATTCTGGCTATAATACAGCAATGAAATAACACTCTTAAATATACAAGTTTTTGAAGTCTCAGTTTAATAGAACACGTTGTCCTCATTTCTAAGGATTAGGAATCCCAATAAAACAATCTGTGTACGAGCTTCTATAAACTTTCAGAAGAACAAATGTGAAAACTGGTCAGGCAGGTTAAACAAATTTTAGAACAACTTCCTCTTCCTTGCTGTTAGAATCAGGAGACAAATCTTAATGACAAAGTCAGAAAGAAACAAAAGTTTCCTAAAGATTTCTCAAAGGTGCTTAGCGTGTGATTCAAAATATCAACATGTGATTAAGATAACTAGATTAGGGAATAAAAGTAAACTTGTGTTAACCACCACTGACTTGTACACTGCTCTGTTACCAAAAGTACTACATTGAATACTAACTGCTTCTACAAGGTCTGGAATTCTCCCACTTCTAAGAAATGCAAAAATGGTGAAATAAACTAAATACATGTAATTCTGTCACAACTATCAATGACCAAAAAAGCCTCTTTTTGGCCATAAAACTCGGGATTTTACGGATGTTATTAAAGTGGCTAATACTTCATAGGAATAGCATGTATGATAAAAAATGTACACTAGTGAAATTGGAATGCTACTAATATGCATAATAGTAATAGAACTCAAGGGACTTGATCAGAGGGTACCATTGTTGCTATTTTATAATACAAGTCATGGCTTACATCTATTTCTTCAGGAACACTGTGTGATTTCATAGATGAAAGGAGCTCCATTACAGGAATGACTTCACCAGTAAGCATCGGAATAATACTCTGACCCTGTACAAAAAAGCAAAATGAAGCAAAAAAAAAAAAAAAAAAATCACACAATGAAGGTATCCTCTGCTTTCCAAAAGTTTTGAGTTACACCACTTTGCCTTTATGAAAGACCTACATTAGTACCTTTTTCAGTAACCAAAAGAAATCCAAAGTGGATTTTTGCTTACACACACACACACACACACACACACACACACACATGCAAAAGGTGACAGCTAAAAAGTGTTGAGAACTTGTTTTGCAATGAACCCCTCTGAGAAGCAGCACATAACCTGAGCACAGGAGAGGCCCCGCAAAGCTCCTTCCCCAGGGACTACACTAGGCATCTCAGCACCAAGCCTCCTTAGCTACGGACTGTGTGAGCATCTGTGCTTTGTCTCTATTTTGTGCATTCGTTAGCAGAATGCATTCTGAGATATCAGAGATGCATAAGAGGGGTTATGTTTTGGGTCTGAGAATGCTCAAGCAACTTTTCCACATAAATTAATGTAATTGCATCTTCACTTTATGGCCATTTCAGTGTATGAAAGGTTCTATAGGAAGGAACGAACACTCTACACTTTTGGATGGCGGGGAAAACCTGTATAGGATAAACAGGGCAATAAAATATTAGGAACCAAAAGCCAAGAATGACACCCTTTGAGAAAAACACTTGGTAACACGTTAGAACACAGACCCAAACGTGTCTACTATTCCAAACCATTTCTAAAGAATGTATGTCCTATTTAAAACTCATTTTCATTCTTCTGGGAATGATTTTCTTTAGCGAGAGTGGAATCATTGGCTTATCTACTGTTACATGCAATAATTAAATTGCCATGCCTAATTTAGAAAGGATTTCCTTTGATATTTATTTGAGATCTAAAAATTCTTATTAATTAAGGGTGACTGATGCATTTTATATTTAAAAATGAGGAAAACCAAGCATAAAAAGGCTTAGAAATAGCAAATAACACTCAACATCTACGTTCACAATAAGGTTTAGTACTCAAATGCAAATCAAAATCATCAAATTTTAAATTGTCTTTAAATTGTTTTAAATAAAACAGACAAGTTTCCTTTAGAATTCAAGATAAAACTTGAGTTATGTATCAAAAGTACAATTTTGAAATTTGTAGTTTCTAGAATGATATTCAAAGCTCAGTATAGATCATCATAAATGTGGAGTGTCTCAAATATGGATGATCTCTCATTTACTCATTACCATCGCTCCTGCCCCCAAATTTTTGGACCATCCTGAATATGTAAACTTCTAGAGGTAGATAAATTGTCACATGTCCATTAATTTTTAGTTAAATATGTTTTTAAAATCACATATTAAGATCAATCTAATAATAGTTTTTTTCCTTATTCACATCTCATGAAACAATCTTACTCAAATTTTCATGTGTCTTTAAATCTCAGTCATTCCAAGAGTCATTTTTTTAGTGACTATACCCAGTTTTTCAGAAACTTGGGACTTTAAATGTGATGCTGTCTGTGGGAACCTTATGCTAAGTCATAAGCCTCCTTGCAAGATATAGAAGGTTTTATTATTTTAAAAAAATTCATCCTGTAGTAACCTCCAAACATAACTACTCACTGTTTCTGCTTTTTAAAAGAATTTTTAAAATGCTTGTTTACAATTATAGTCAACACATGTAAATTCAACAAGAATAATGACAAGCTATAAAGGGATTTCCTCATAAAGTGATTTTATCAGATGACAGCTATAAGCATCCAAAACTCGCACTGAATAAAGTCAGTGACTGATTCCAGACTCATGTGTCAGCCCTAGATACTATTTGTTCAAAATAAAGTCATTGTAGGCACATGATGGGAGATTTGCAGGGATTCAATTATCAGGCAGCTTCTTTTCAGAAAGGGTAACTGTAGGAAAATACTTTCCCTTAAATGTAGGCATATATATAGTGCAATAAACCATATCTCAGATATTTATCATAAGTTAATGGGTAACCTCATCAAGGCTTAACAAAAATATCCTACAAGCCTGAACACAGAAGAGCCTCTAAAGTAAATCCCACAAGTTTCTTTTCCTTCTTTGACTTCTCTAACTTGAACTTCTCAGCAGGAGGATGTTTCCCCTTTAAAAACCTCCAGATGGCCCAACTATACAGAAGGGATAGGATAACAGAAAAGCCCTTAAAAGAAATAAAACTGGGGCACCCAGGTGACGCGGTTGACCTCACTTCAGATTTGACTTAGACCTCAGCTCAGGTCATGATCTTGGTGCATAGGATGAAGCCCCCTATAGGGCTCTGTGCCGACAGTGTGGAGTCTGCTTGGGATTCTTTCTCTATCCCTCCATCTATGCCCCTCCCCTACTTGCGTTTGCACATAACAAACATGCAAAAAAAACATTTATAAACAAATAAATAAAACAAACTTTAAAAAAAAAGATAAAATTTAAAAATTAATAGTGGTAAATTTCTTAAGTATAGGTTTCTAGTTTGAAAAAAAATCCTAGGAAAAGCAGAATTTTACTGTGTCCTAAATACCTTTATTTTGAGGAAACTCTAAGAACTCCTCCATAACTAGTAAGTACATCTAGAGGTTGGTAAGTCTCCCCAGTGCTTGGCACCCTGCTCATTAGTAATAAGTAAAGGCTTCTCTGAGTAAAGGGAAACATATTCTAAGTGTCAGATCTTTCCTCAGGATTACTTCTCCCCTAGCCTGGGAAGCTATTTACAAAAGTACAGTCATAACAATTTTGTAAAGTAGGTCATTCTATATAGGGTTTTGTGTTTTCCCGGGTTAAGTCCCTGTATATTCAATTTTTTAAAAAAGTTATTGTTCAAAGTACTATTATGTCTTAGGTATGCTAAGGAGAACCACAGAAAAGACAACTCAGCCACAGAATGGAGTTCAAACAGAAGGCACACTGAGGGTGGCCAGCAGCAATGGGAGTAAAAGCAAAGAATCCTTTCTCCAGTGGAGATTTTCCCTTCAGAACATCTAGGCCCTGCAGTGAAATGTTTTGCATTTAATTTCCATAAGGGAAACCACACCCTTGCAATCAAGCATCTCAAATACTGGTGCCTGTGCCCTAAGGACACCTTGGGAAAAATGTGGCACATTTCCCTAGAGACTTCTTATTTCCAGAAGTCTGATCAGAAAGAAGGTGAGAAGTATCACTGGCAAAGTATAATATTAAATAGGTATAAAATAAAATACAAATTGCATGACTTTAAAAATACAACATGAGACTTCAAATAAATATTATGCTTAGAACTGTGTCTGTCCCCCCCCCCCAAATATCTTAGGGGTATACTCACTTCCCTCCTATTATAACTACTTCTGTGCAAATGTCTGAGAAGCAACACCTTAAAGAAATCTCACCAAAAAACTTAAAATTATTAGTATGAACAAGTTATTCAAAACTTATTTATTCTATGCAAACAGAAAAAGGTAGCAACATTAATTACTATTATTCTCCACTTATCTAACTCTTCCAGTCTAAGATATAGAAATTTTCATTTAGTTTATTCAATATTTCTACAAAGGCTCTGTTCATTTTCAGATTCACACTGTCAAAATAGTATGGCTCCAAGGCCTTAAGAAAAGTAGCTCTCAGAGGCACCTGGGTAGCTCATTCAGTTAAGAGTCTGACTTCAGCTTAGGTATTAATGATCCCGTGATTCATGAGTTCGAGCCCAGTCAGGTTCTGTGCTGTCAGCTCCGAGCCTGGAACCCACTTCAGATTCTGGGTCTCCTCTCGGCTGCTCAAACTCTGTCTCTCTCTTTCAAAAATAAATAAACATTAAAAAAAATTAAAGAAAAAAGAAAAGTAGCCCTCAGCCTTACATAGATAGATACATGTTGTGCGCTTGATGGTGCTTCATAGGAAGCAATCTGTATCTTACCTGATCTTCCATTCTTTCTGTGCCTTCTAAGACTATTTTCTGGACATTTTCTTGCCTTTCCTAAGCAGGAGAAAATTCATTAAAATTAAAGTAAAACCATTTTGGTATTTGTTTACTTTTCATGATACAGTTGTGTAATTTAGTTCATGGGGAAAATACTTTCCACATTAGGGCAGAAAAAAAAGGGAGGTAGCAGGAAATTAATGCAACAAATTCCTTCTCTTATAAATAATACAAAATAATATAAAACAACCCTTTTTTCTGCAGTTAATAAAAGATAATTTGTCAGAAAACAGTCAATGTAACATCTGCATAGTTTCACAAAGGAAACTAATGATTTGTACTTTTCAAATTAAATAAGATCAAGTCTAATATAGGGCTTCCTGATTTTACATGATTTTCATAAACATTTAATATAAGAAAACATGTAAGCAAACATAGTGAAACACTATTCTTTTGAAAGATACTATTTCTCCTTATTGTCCAGTAAAAGCCTTATAAAATTAATTAATAATGCTTTAACAAACTTCCATATTAGTATCAAAACTATAGAGCAGAAGAGAGTTAAACTTGTTCTTCAGATCTGCCAAAAGTACATTAAAGTATAAATATCACTAATATTAAACTGCAGGAGTTAGGGGATGACATCAATTTCCTCTGGCTCAATCTGCAAAATTAAAAAGAACATCTCCTAGAAACCATTTGGTCCAACCTCATTTTATGAATTTCAGAACTTGGCAAAGAAGTTAAAGAGACCAAAGGCTACATGGCCAACTGCTTATGAAACACTTGTTTTGACCTGCTTGGACCTACACACAGTACTAAGTGAAAAACAGGGTCATGCAATGCAAAAAGAAAAAAGGTTTTATGGTTAAAGGTTCCCAAGACAAACCCATACTCTCAAACTTTTTACGATATTCTTAATTTCTCTACGCTTTAGCTTTTTACTTGTAACATACAGCTATCACCCCCTACCTTTTAGGGTTATTATGAATATCACTGACATCAGACTACTAGACCTATCTATCTAATAGGGCAGATGCAGGGGCTTCTGGATGGCTCAGTGGGTTAAGCATCTGACTTCAGCTCAGGTCATGATCTCACAGCTCTTAGGTCCGAGCCCCATGTTGGGCTCTATGCTGACAGCCCAGAGCCTGGAGCCTGCTTTGGGTTCTGTGACTCCATCTCTCTCTGCTCCCCCCACACCCCACGCTGTCTCTCTCTCTCTCTCAAAAGTAAACATTAAAAAAAAATTAATAGGACAGATGCAAATAATAGCTATTGCTTGAAATTGCATATAATTTCTAAAAATTAGATATAAATATATCAGAAGATAAACTTTCAATGGCTAGGTTAGCATGATTAATAAGCTCAAAAATCACTCACCTTGTGCATCCATATCCTTCCTTTTCTGATAATATGTGTTAATCTATCAACACACACTCTGTGAAGTGGGAGGTAGAAGCTAAGTTCGGTCTGTGGAAGTATAATTGATAGACCATATGTGCTCCTATCTCCATTCCAGTTTCCATCAAAGATCAATGAAACAATAATGACTCCTTTTTCAGACAAGACAAAAAACTTCACGTCTATAGCTCCACTCTCTGCATTTCGGAGGATTTCACCATTTAAGGTGTGGTTGGCAAGAAAAGTTATTTCTCCATCGCTGAGAAGCAGCTGTTCTGTCTTAGGAGCCCAAATGTGTCGTACTCTAGGACCAAGAATATTGTCCCAGTAAGCAAAGGTAGCCGCTAATAAAGGTGATTCACCGCTTAGAGCAATCTCTGTCTTGGCAACAGCTGGAGATGGTGGTGGACAGAGATTCGACATCACTGCATCCCAACTATCACATTATCCAAATGCTCCAGGGATATCTACACAATGACATACAAAACCAATAATTAGGTTCAGTCATTTTAAAGTCATATGCCAGAATCTCAAATGATTTAGGCCTATGTGGTTTTCTCTTCTTTAGTCAAAAAGGGTTTGAAAGCATGTCCCCCGCAGCTAGCATGGCAAGTGCACATTAAATGCTTGTGAATATGATGATAACTTTATGATACATAGGATCTTGTCACCTATATTCAAGGAATACATTTATAATACAAAATAATAATGACCTAAAAAAAGGTCTTTTGGATATTAATATGAAATACTACATAGTAAAACTCATAGAATAGACTCTCACTGTTCCCAACTATCCAGTCTATATGCAATTCTAGTATCATCGGATATTTCCTTCCTCAACCACAGCAACTAAAGAGGAGCAAATTGGGGAGGGGAGAGCTCAGGTACAGACCACCTCACTTGTTGTGAGTTGAACTGTGTCCCCCACAAAATACATGTTCAAATCCTACCCCTCTGTATTTGTGAGTGTGACCTTATTTGAAAATAAATGTAATAATAATGAAATAATAATGAAAATAAGTGGGATATTGGACTAGGGTGGATTCTAATGCAATGATTGGTGTCCTTGTGAGAGACAGATTTAGAGACACATGGACAAAGAGGAAACAGGGCTGTGTAAGACAGAGGTAGGGACTGGAGCCCCACAGCTGCAAGCCAAGGAAAGGCAAACTGCTGATAACTACTATAATCTATAATCCTGGGCAAGGAAGGATACTTCCCTACAACCTTCAGAGGAGCATGTCTCTACAGACACCTTATTTTGGACTTGTAGCTTCCAAAACTGTGAGAGAATACATTTTTGTTGTTTTATATCTCCCCAGTTTGTGGTACTTTGTTATGGCAGTCATAGAAACTAGTAAAGACACCTGTCAGTAACAACATCCTAAAGCTGTTAAAAGGGTAGGAGGGGGAGGGGAAAAAAGAAGGAAGGAAAGCAAGCGAGCACACAAAAACACAACAATCTGGGACCATAACAAAAACTGAACAAAATGTCCAGTTATTCTCAATAAGCTCTCAGGGTACTTAAGCCCAATTGGGTGTTTAACATGACATGGAAATACCATGATAAAGATAAATACATTTAATAAATATGCTACTTAAATTTGAGGAAGCAATGTAGTGTTGCACTGAGTTCATTACAAAGCAAGTTCTATGCCAAATGGCTAAAATAAAAAACCTTTAGTTATTTAGAACATGTAGAGAACAAAGTGACTGGATGGGATACTGGCCAAACTTTTCTAACTACTGAGATAATACACAGAGAGACAAAAGCAAAATGCCCAAGGTCACAGAGTCAGGCAAGAATCAAGGTCTTCATACATCTAAACCCACTGAAATAGAACACTCTAAAGGTATATACTCTATGTGATATTAGTATAAAATGATTCATTCTTGCCTAATATTAAAATAGAGGGGCGCCTGGCTGGCTCAGTTGGTGGGGCATGTGACTTTTGATCTTAGGGTTGTGGGTCTGAATCCCAGGTATAGAGTTTACTTAAAAACAAAATCTTTAAAAACAGTTGAATGCATATATTGAAAGGCTCAAAATGAAAAGAACCATAAGAAACCATTTAAACCAAAAGCACCCATTTAATGAAGTCTAAAATTGTGGAATGCATTCATCATAATGATAAAGGATAGTAATTAATAGGTTAGTTATGATATACCTATCTTTGATTGCAGGACTGCTTTGAGAGGTAACATTTGATCTGTAGCTACAATTTACTTAAAGAATTTTATCTGCATCTTGTCAAGAGAGTTCAGAGACCGCTGAAAGCAGTGACTGCTATTTTTAGAATACTAGATGAGCATTTTTATCATGCATGTCAAGAATAGGTATACAGAACTTAGCAAAACACCTCATACTATGCATGTGTAGAAATGACTTAACATAAAGGCAGTTTATGTTATGTATTGTTTAGTTCAGTAATTTAGGGAATATTTACTTTCTAATGTGTAATATCAATTTAAGTCTTAAAAGACTGTACTGGACATAAACTGTCTAGCTTATTTGAAATATCCACTGTTTTGGATACAATTTAAACAGTTTACAATGATAGACTACAAGAATGTAATTTGAATTCAAACTGTAATGATGTTGTTTGTCATCATTAGTAACAACAAACTGGAGGCCAAGGTGATGAGTTAACACAGCCACAAAATTGTAACATTTTTCTTTTGTTCTTCTGTTTTGAATAAAAAAGGTGAATAACTGGGGCAACTGTGTGGCTCAGTCAATTAAGCATCCAACTTCAGCTCAGGTCATGATCCCACATTCGTGGGTTCAAGCCCCTGTCTGTGCTGACAGCTCAGAGCCTGGAGCCTGCTTCAGATTCTGTGTCTCCTTCTCTCTTTGCCCCTCCCTATCTTGCACTCTCTCAAAAATTAACATTAAAAAAAATTTTTTTAAAGATAAATAATCATAAGAACATAACTTTGCCTCATGCATTTCATCGTTACATTGAAAACAAAAGTATTTCCTAAAACCGAACTGAGCCCTAGAGCAAAGTCTGGTTGAATCATAGGGAAATTTTTATCTGATTGTGAAAATTCAACTATCACACACCATTAATTACATTTAGTCTCACTGCTAGTCTCATTAGAAAGAAAAGAAAGGACAAGGACCAAGCTGAATTGTTTAGCTTAAAATCCTGTCAAAATTAATAAGTTTGAGAAATGAAATGCTACAGAGAAGAATAATTAGGAGAGCTGTAAAAATAATTTTACTAACACTTAAAGTTATCATCCTTAGTAAGGAAAATCCATACATATAAAGGTGGCTGAAAAAAATCAGGTCAAAACAAATGCTCTTTTATATCTATATATCTATATGTAGTTGGCTACTCCAGAAGGTTATCAAACATTAGCCATAAGAGTCTTTTGAGGGAAGCCAGGATCCAAATTGGGTGACACGGTGGCTTGCCACTCCTGTAAACAAAGAATAGGGTTCATGAGGATATACCAATATACTTTCTGAAAATCATCCAACATATGCAGAGATAAAGATTACATTAACGACCATCTATTAAAACTTCTGACAGAGTAGTAGGTTTGAAGCTTCGCTTTTTCTGAAACTTTTGCTAAAAATCAGCCGTCTCTTCTCTCACTGGTATTTACAAAGTTGGTTGGTCCACTGCTATTGTAAATCAGGATTATGCCATCAGAAGGCTTACCCTTCTTGTAACCATGCTTTCACTGTATTTTCTCTCAGCCCTTAAAGAAGCAGAATCCTAAACCAGCCCACTTCCTAAAACTGACCATACTCAGGCCAGCTTTAATGACAGTGTTTGTTAACACCAGACTGCGTGCAACACTTTCTAAATTTTTAACAGGGGAGACTCAGAAATGAAGTTTACATATCGCTATCAGGCGATCTCTGACAGATCCAAGTTTCTCACATAATAGGAAGACAAACCCCTAGGCTCCTTAGAGCTACTTAATTATCATAGGGCCCTACTGCAGGCTTGAAAAATAGTCTTCATTGTTTTGGTTTTTTTTTTAACTTCTTTCCTCCGAAAGGAAGCAAATTCTGGACTGCTAACAGAGCCAAATAAAGAGGCAATTTTATCAATTTTATAAAGAGGGGAAAAAATCTTTAGCTCCGATGCACTGTTTCCTGGAGCAGGTTAGCGCTGGCTTAGTGCACCAGCAGCAGCGTCGTCTCGAATTTCTCTCATTTTTGTTGTGGATATAGAAAAAGCAGGTATCACCAGATGATTTTCCAACTAATTGAAGGCTTTCCCAAAGCAGCAGGGCTGGCTGAGGTACTGGCCAAAGGCATCTGTGTCATAAAACTCCATCGTATTCCAAGTATTCTGACTTCGTATTATTAATCTTTCATATATTCTTGCTTCTGTGAGATTCCTTCCCATTATGTTAAAAGTGTCCTTAAGTCTGAGAAAGATGGTGTGAGTAGTTTTCAAGTTAGAAGTACAAATGTAAAGTAATGCCAGACATGTTGTGTCCCCTTGCTTTGCATCACAGGTGAGTGTCGACAACAGCTGGAATCGAAAATTATCCACTGGCCCAAACTTTACTAGAGCCTAGCTAGCAAACTCCACGGTTTCTGAAAGGGCCATCTCTCTTGGGCAAATGCATAACCTCTCTCTGCTGAATAGAGAAGACTGGCGAGTTCACGGGGTGACTCAGATCCCCTGTGGGCACAGTAGACATGTAATCAGGACACTTGTTTTTGCAACAGATACCATCAGCCAAGTGATGCTCAAGTCAAAGGTCACTTCCTTTAAGTAAGTCTCTGTCACCTCGCAGCTGTGAAGCAAGTCGTGACCCACACAGAGGGAGCACAACCCAGTCTAGGATCGCTCTCCAAATTTACCAGACATCAGCAAGCTCTAGAAACTTCTATTCAAATTGTGTAGCCATATGGTTTACCCGGGCCAACATCCCATCCCGCAGTATCTGCTCTTCATCGGACCCTGACATGGTGTTCACCGCGCACCACCCGCTCTCTGGCCTTCCCCACGGCCAGGCCTCTCAGTGCCCGAGGTGCCTGTCCCCTGAACCCGCGGTGCAGGTGGTACAGCGGGTCCCTCTGGGTCTCAAATACGATCCCTGGAAAGGGGTCGGCTCGGGGGCTGCAGGCGGGAAAGCCGACTAGAGGTCCGGTCTGCAACCCCTGGTCTCCGTGCCGCCGCCGCCGCCGGGAAGGCGGGGGCCCGGATGCAGGCAACTCCACTAGTCACCAGCTGGAAACGCCGATGCCAGGTTTCGGTCAGGGAGAACGCACCGAGCCCTGGGGCGAGCTGCCGCCGCGGCCGCCCCCGCGCGGTCCCAGGACCCCGACCCCAAACAATCGCCCGCCCTCCGGCTTCTCACTCACCCACTCGCCACCACCAGCGACTCAGCAGCCGCGGGCGCAGGGACCGCAACCGCAACCCGGCCGCCGCCCCGCTCCGCCCCCGGGCCCGCCTGCGGGCCCCGCCCCTCGCTCGCGTTCCAACCCCAAAAACCCCTTCGGGCCGCAGTTGTTTCCCGCCTGGTGCACTTCTGGGTAGATTTTACCTGATCTTTCGCCTGTCACCTTCAGCGAATATTGTGAGAGCAAGCGGAGGAGAGAAAGGGTGAGGAAAACAAAAGCACACACCTCCTAAGCACACACCTCCTGCTCTCTCTGGACCCCGCCCCCGAAGGGAAGAAACCCGGCATCAGAGACGTTTGACGCTTCAAGCGCCATCTTTTACGTGGGCGGAAGAAGTCGCTGCTTAATTTCGTTTTCCTCGTGGGACGCCGTAGGTACGTCTAGGAGTTTTCGATTTGCATTTACGTGAACGCGGGAGGCGTGTGGAAGGGGGCGGGCCACATTTGCTCCCTCCCTTTGTTCGATGACGCGTTCGGTGGAAATGGGGACTAAGGTGTTCGTGCTTTCTGTAGTGAGGAACGCTGCTGGGCTCCGAGAAAGCAGAATTAGTAGTTGTGAATGGCTTTGTTTGTCCTTTGGCAGGTAGTGTGTGTTGAATTAATTGATTTATTTTTCCTTGTGTTGAATTAATGGATTAATTTTTCCTTGTGACACTATTAAGTGTGCTGTAACTTCACCTTCAGTCTGGTTAGGTAATTTACTTTTTCCACAAAACCTACAGTTTTATCTTCTTTACATATAAGCATTTTCTTAAGCATGATTTTCACACTTTTAAACGTCAGTTTAGCTAGGTGCACAATGTGGGCAAGTTGGGGTTTTTTAGAATTAATGTACTTAATTCTGTCTGATGTGCTGTATGATTTGTTTCTAAACCCCGAGTTAATTAGCCTTTTGGTACGCAGGTGTGTATACTCCTGGTACAGGCATGGCACTTAACACTTTTCATCTTTAAAAATCATGCAGCACATCTCTATCATTGAGGAAGAAAAGAAGGAATAAATACACAAATAACTCCCTTAAACTCATACCCTTTGCAGAATTAGATCCCTTACCCAGTCAGTGCTGTATGCTTATAGCACCAAATAAGTACCATCATTTAGTTCCTTTTGTGTGTTTGGTACTGTGCTCCTTAGTCTATGTTTTTCCGTGGATTGGAGCAAAACAATCAAGAGGGAGAAAGTAATGACTTAGTACTGTGTCCAGAGTACTTGTATGGTGTAAAATTTTACATTTGAAGGTGTAAAATAGGAGGACAGATATCCTAACATACATCCCTTCTTCAGGGAACCAAAGAGAAAATGATACTAAGTACATAGTAATGTGATCCATATTAGCAGGACCAAAGGGTGGCTTGGGAATCTGGCTTTAACCCTTATTTCTTCCAGACTCTGTCAATCAGCCCAAATAAACCACCCCAAATAACTCAGCCATCTAGTAAAAATCTATTTTGCTATTGAAATGTTTCTTCAAGTAAGAGACTTAGGCCTCCATTTCCAACTAGACTAATATTCCAAGATACTGTTTAGAAATTCTGAGCTATCCACCTATCCACATGTAATGAATCAGCATTCATAGAAAAAGGCTCAACTAGGGGAGTAGTGAAACAGATGGCCAAGAGGTTGGGCTCTGGAATCAGAGCTGATGTAAATATCTCCTTTGCCTTTGATCAGTTGTGAGACTTTGGGCAGCATGTAACTTCTCTCTGTTTGTTTTTTTGAGGTACGTAGCTTTTCTTACCTCAGTTTCCTTAGCTACAAAATGGCAAGCAGAATAATTTCTCACTGGGTTGTTGTGAGGTTCCCCTGAGATCAAGTGAGCTAAGAATTTAGAATAGCACGTTCAAGCAAGGATGGCTTTAATCTTAGTTTTAGTATCATGCAAGGATAACAGAAGAAATAAGATATGACTTGTAAATCGCTTAAACTGTGTACATATTTATAATTCCAATAGAGTATCAGAACCCAGAGAATATTATTGGTACATAACAAATGTCAGTTATTGCAGGAAGCCTTTTCCCCATCCTCTCTTTATTAATGTATTTCAGAAATGCCTTATGGGCTGCTTTGGAGCTGAACTGAGGATTTGTTGATTACCTCCCATTTACCAGGATTACAGCAAATTAGATTTAACTGTGACTGGCATGGGAACTATCTGATGTCAGACATGGATGAGGACTATTGCTATATAAACCACAGTGAGTTTAATTTCTTTTAAGTAATGAGATTTTATGTGGTTTCCTTAATCATTGCAGACTTATCAATATGCACTTTACAGTACGTTGCCTTTTGGTTGGAATATAAATGAGCCCACACCCAGCTGAGGTACTTCCAGTTACAATCTTCATTACAGGCTACATGAAGTTAGGTCTGTGAGCCAGTGTGATATAAATGGTTTAGAAAGCTCTAGTGGCTCCATATCTGCTCTACTGATGTACGTTGCAGGCAACACCCCTGTGAGGTAACATTAGGGTCCCATGTATATTTTCAGGTCCTTCTGGGATTCACCCGTATATCCTCCCAAGCAACAGTTGTGAAAGATCTAAAGCCCAAAATAGAGTCCCCAGCGAGAAGCAATTCCTAGCTAATTGCAGCATCAAAAACCGCACAACAAGAAGAAGAACAAGTTGGACAACAAGCCAGACCCTTCCCAGGCCCATTTCAGAAATGTCTCCCTGAGCCCGTCTGCCTGTGGGGACGCCCACTTGCAGCTCTCAGCATTTTTTAAATTTATGCTTGTACTTCACTATTCTTACTAGTATGTTGCTTTTAAATAGGTTCTTTAGTTATTTCCCGTGTGGCTTCTACCAGTCCACTTTGTCACAGGCTATAGGAGACCAAGGGCGGTGAGCGTGCTTACAATTTCTCTTCTTCTTCTAACGCCTCTGTTTTTGGCACATAGCAGATCATTAGTAATGCCAGTTGGCTGACTGAAACTTCATTCCTACCACTTGGAATCTTAGAATTGTTATCCTTGGACCAGGCTCCGTCATGCGAGGGCTTCCTTTGAAAATGGCTTTGGTCTTTATTCATGGGCCAGAGTGATAGCATTTCAGGTTCAGAATCACTTTGATTTGAAGGGGGTGAGGAAGTCATGTCTTTTTTTTAAAATATTTATTCATTTTTTGAGAGACAGAGCATGAGTGGGGGAGGAACAGAGAGACAGGGAGACAGAGAATCCGAAGCAAGCTCCAGGCTCTGAGCTGTCAGTATAGAACTAGACCCATGACTAAAACCCACGAACTGAGATCATGACCTGAGCCAGAGTTGGACGCTTAACGTAACTGAGCCAGCCAGGCGCCCCAGAGCTCAAGTTTTTTTTTGTCATCAGTGTCATTTTTTCCTACCTCCTTCTCCACACAGTGTCTTTAGCACAAAAAAGAAACAGAAAACCATAACTGTCCTTGGAGGCAGTCTCAGGTCACTTAGTTTTAAAATGTTTTGACATCTGTTTTTTTTTATTTTAATTGAAGTACAGTTGGCATACAATGTTGTATTAGTTTTAGGAGTACAACATAGTGATTCAACACTTGTATATATTACTCATTGCTGACCACAATAAGTGCAGTCACCATCTGTCGCTACACAGTTATTACAATATTATTGACCATATTCCTTCTGCTGTACCTTTCGTCTCTGTGACTTACTTGTTTTATAACTGGAAATTTATACCTCTTAATCAGACATCTGTGAAGTTTTAACATCTACCCTTTTTCTTCTTCAACATTTTCTTGACAAAATTGACCCTCTCTTTCCCATGTGACTGTAAGGAGTGGCCTCTAACCTTTCACAAATAACCTTTGTGAGGTGTTCATTGGAGTTACCCTGAACTTATAGGTCAATTTATTGTCCTTACATTTATAAGCATGGCCTATCTCTCTACTCACAACTCCACATATAGTCTTTAATTAGCCTTTATAATTTTTGTGGAAAAGATGCTTTACATATTTTTTGAAATTTTCCCCATTATATTTTAATTGTGCTGCTATTAAAAATTTTCTTCTGAAAAAGACGTTACTTTTTTAATTAAAAAATTTTTTTTGAGAGTGAGCAAGTGGGGGAAGAGTGTGTGCGGGAGGATCACAAGCAGACTGCCCAGCAAAGAGGGCAGTCTTAACACTGTGAGATCATGACCTGAGCCAAAATCGAGTTGGATGCACCTGAAAATGACTTTTTAAATTATTTGTTGTGAATATTTAGTATCACTAGTTTTGCATGTTCGTTTTGTGTCTGGTAGTTTTGCTGACTGTTCTTATTGGTTGTAAATATTTAAAAACAACAAAACAAAGAGGTACTAATCATTTCACTATCATGCACAGCTTTCAGTAGCTGCCTGTTTCCCATAGTGTCCAGGGTCCTTAGCATGACTAAAGGCTCTCCACAGTCTGGCTCCAGCTGATATTTCAAGGCCTTATTCCTACTGCCCTTTCCACTAGTTGCTTGCAAATCCATGAGTGTTTACTGCTTTGTGACCATTCACATAGTACAATGGCTTGGGCTGCCCAAACTGCTCCAGTTCTGTGCATGTGAGAGGAGATAGCAGCCACATGTTGCCTTCTCCAGAAAGCCTCTGAATTCCCCAGTTAGAATCAATGTGACATTCAGTTGTGCACCCTTGACCTCCACTCCTCTGCTATTACTATAAAAATCAAACTCTTTATATTTACATTTTACGATTTTAGGGTAAATAATGATCATATAATACTGAAATTTGAAACTATTTGCACACTTATGCGTACTGAGTAATGTATAAATTGTTGAATCACTATACTCTACAGCTGAAACTAATGTAACACTATATGTTAACTACAGAGAAATTAAAATGAAAAACTTAACAATAAAGAAATTAGAAACCATTAGAGATAGTGGCAACAACACAATATACTGTTTAAAGGCATCGTTAGCTTAGAAGTCAGGCTAGCCTAGGTTTGAATCCTGGTTTAGCTACTTTGTATCCTTGGGCAAGTTACTTAACATCTTCCAGCCTCAATTTCCTCCTCTTGAAAATGGGATTGCTTTGGGGATTAAATGAGATAATACTGGGGCGCCTGGGTGGCTCCGTTGGTTAAGTGTCTGACTTCAGCTCAGGTCATGATCTCACTGTGAGTTCCAGCCCTGCGTTGGGCTCTGTGCTGATGGCTCAGAGCTTGCTTCGGATTCTCTGTCTCCCTCTCTGCCCCTTCCCCATTTGTGTTCTGTCTCTCCCTCCCTCTCCCTCTCTCTCTCTCTTTCTCCTCTCTCTCTCAAAAATAAACATAACATTTTTAAAAAAATGAGATAATACACATAAAATGTTTACCCTGAAACCTGCCCCATGGTAATTGCTCATTAGAGTTAGCACTGTTATAACATGGTAAATGCTCAGTTGGTGTTTCTCAAATAAATCTAATCCCAATCCCTAGTTTACAGATGAAGAGATTGAGAAGGTAAGAACAAGAAACTCTCTCAAGGTCATACCTTTAGTTTGGGGCAGATCTGTAACTAACAATGTAAAATGAATATAACCTATGTCCTCACTAGATTGAAAGCTTCCTGAGGGCAGGGACCTTTTATTATTCACCTTTGTCTTCCCCTTATTTCTAGGTATAGTGCCTTGATTATATTAGACTCTCAGTAAATGTTGAGTGCAATTTAAGAAAGTTCCCATCAGAATCAAGAATAAATTAAGAAAATTCTTTTAATCTGTACATAGATTTGACCTTGAAGAATTTTGTTAAACTCCATATATGGCACATGATCAATGCATCCTGGTAAGGAAAAGCTTAATTTGAACATTATTGGATTTGTAGGTGACAAAAATAACAGACCACTTAAGTGTCAAGATTTCTAGATAGAGTAAACATTTCATGAATTTCCAAAGGAAGAGGATGAGTAATTCAGACACATTATTTTTAACCTACAGTTTACCCATGGCATTAATTATGAGTTTAAATGTGATTATGAAAGATAAAAAAGTATTGTCTTTGTAGAAGCAATGGAATTTGATGAGTTGTTAATCATGAAGGTTAATTAGTTCCCTTTGTGAGAGCAAGGAACTGAGTCACAAGTAGTAAGTCTGTTTTCAAAACTGTAGGAAGGGATGGATTATCGTGTCATTATTTTTCATGTGAAAATACATAGAGAGATATTAATCTTCTTAGTAGATTGCCTGGAAAATTAAAGAAGGTCTTTTTTGTCAAAATTAAGATTTTGCAATTTTTCTTATAAATTATAAAGCTGTAGACATGTGTAATTTAGTATAGAACAGTAAGCTAGATGGATAGATGAGAGGTAAATTATTACTATTAATCATAGTGTTAGTTCTTTCAAAATTCATTTTCCTCTTCAGAAGTGACTCCTTATTTGCTTGCCCATATTCCACGTGCAGGGATAGAAAAGAGAAATAGTGCTGGAACACTGATGATCACTTCTCAAGACTATCACTTGCGTTTACCAAATAGTGCTTCAGGAAAGAGTGAAAATACTGCGTGGGAAGTGACATAAAGATCTCATCCAAAAGCACTTTTTCCACTATTGAACTATACATTATAAGTCAGGAGACGTGCACTTTTTTTTTTCTGAACACGGGGAAAAAAGAAAAACAAATGGCCCCTTTGATGAATAGCAGATACCTAATACCCTTCTGGTGTTGTTGCACCAGGACCCAATTATCTCCCACATTTCTTAACAGTGTTTGCAAACTGCTTGTGTATTCAAGTTGAATTAAAGGAATGGCATATCAAATTGAAGAAAAAAAAGAAAGTAAAGTTGAAGTCGCCATCCTTTGCATGCCTAAATATTGTCATTGTGGAAAAATAACACCGTAAAAAGTACAGTTTAAATTCCTGCTCGCTCTAGGGCAGGCAGCCTGTGTACTGTCCAGCTCCATGTGCCAAGTGCTTGTTAAAATTAATTATCATTCAGCAGCTTTCTCTCTCTAAGTAGTAGAACTCCCAGAAAATATGCTTGGAGTAGAGAAATGCAAATTGGGTTATGAAGTAATTTCAATACTCTAGGGACAGATTTTTATTTTATTTTTTTCATTTCATATTACTTCCTGATGGAAAAGGTTCATTATTATTTATACAGCAGAACAAGCCCCAGAGCCAATCCATTTCCAAGCTTCTTGTCTGCATTCCAAACACCACTAAATTCCCAAATGAGTAGGCTAATTCTTTCCTTAGAGAGCCATAAAACTTGCTTGGGGGTGTTACTAACTTAGGTGATAGCGCTTTATTCAAAATAAGTCTTCTTCTCCAGGAGTTTGTTCAAAGACCTCATTTCTATGTGGCTGTAACTGTGGAGGAAGAGGAGGAGGCTTGTCTATTGATGATCACTTCTGAGTTGTTTCGTTGAACACCTTGGGCCTACACCAACCCGGGAGGGGGGCGTTTGGCTACTGAAATAGTTCAGAGTGCATGCTCAGAAGACATTTATTCTACTGATTTTACATGTTTACTGAAAATGTTATTTTTCAAATGAATTTGGTCTACTAGATGACTGACTAGTAAATTTAACATACCCTATTTTGCAATTAATCAAAATATTGTTAATTAATTTAAACACAAACCCTATAAAGCTTTGTTTAGAACCAAACAGGAACAACAACAAGATAATATTTTAAGTTTTTTTAATGTTTATTTATTTTTACAAAGAGACAGACAAAGTGTGAGCTGGGAAGGGGCAGAGAGAGGGAGACACAGAATCCAAAGCAGGCTCCAGGCTCTGAGCTGTCAGCACAGAGCCCAATGCAGGGCTCAAACTTACGAACTGTGAGATCCTGACCTGAGCTGAAGTCAGGCACTTAACCAACTGAGCCATCCAGGCACCTCTACAGCAAAACATTGGTTACTTCCATTTCCCACACCACCTCTGTACCCTGACTCCAGGCTAAGGTAAGCGGTATTCTTCTGACATGCCTAGTTTAACTCCTGTGAGATGAATCTGTCTTATCTGCAGGGTCCTGGGGCTAGCAGTAGAATGAGTGGGTTGAAGAAGGGAGATTTTTCCATCCCAACATAAGAACTTCCTGACAGAGTTGCATCAAGATGACTTTGGTAGAGAGTTCCTCTCCTGGGAAGCATTCAGGCTTGAGCTAAGCCTTGTGAAAGAGGCCATTCAGGTAATAGATGGACAGTATGATCCTGGGAGTCTTGACAAATGACTCCTTCAAGATTGTGTTCCCTCTTTTAATTGCTGCAGCTGGAAGAGCATTTACAAAATAAAACCACTCTGTAGGACAGGAATGGAAACTTAAGATTCCTCTCTTGATTCTGGCCAGCTCATTCAGAGAAAATGTCTGTGAAGGCTGTCAAGGAGAAAAGCTTCCCTGAGATGATGGAAACTTTTAAATTGGAAAAGAATAAAATGAAGAAGTGAGATTTTTTATTTTCTGAGTTGCCATCCAACTCTCATTTCCATGTACTAATTTCATTTTGAGGAAGGACTAAGATGACCAGGAAAAGCTAATTTTGCAGTGTTCCTCACTTTTTTGAGAATTGAGTAGACATGGTGGGGCATGTCCTTCCTATCTCCTTGTTCCTCTCTCACCCACTTCAGAAAAATCAACATAGTCAGAACCGTTCTGGAAAAAAAAAAAGAACTTTTTGTACTGAAGAACTTGTGTGAGAAAGATTTAATTTATATGATACCTAAGGCCCATTTCTTCTTTCTTTCCCTCTTTCTCTCTATTTCTCTGTCTCACTCTCTATCTCCTCCCAAGGCCTATTTTAAGTTTTACTTCCTCTGAAGCCTCTCTGGACCAGTTCAGCCAATGGGACTTTTCCCTCTTCTGTTCTAGAACATTTTCCCCCCTTTGGCATTTATTTAGCACTGTTCTGCACTGTTGATAGTTCTATGTGTCTTGTCTCACCTCAGATCATATTCATGGTAAGCCCTGAGGGAGAGCAGTAAAGTCAAGGATGAGACCTTTACTCGAATATAATTTATACACCATGAGTTCTCTTTCTCCCCAACTTCCCTAAATGTGTACAGCACACCATGTCTAGCACATAGACGCTTATAAATATTCACTGTAGCTGGTTTGAAACTGTTACTATAGTGCCAAACACCAGGCTTTCTACATCGCAGGTAATCCATCAATAAACCAAGGTTAGTTTTATGAATTGACAACACATTCACATGTTAAAAAATCCAAATGATGTTAGGGGCACATGGATGGCTTTGTCGGTTAGGTGTCTAACTTCGGTTCAGGTGATGATCTCACTGCTCTTGAGTTCCAGCCCTGATCAGGCTCTGGGCCAAAAGCTCAGAGCCTGGAGCCCACTTCGGATTCTGTGTCACCCTCTCTGTCTGTGCCTCTCCTCTCTCATCCTCTGTCTCTGTCTGTCTCTCTCCTTCTCTCTTAAATAAGCATTTAAAAATTCATTAAAAATATCCAAATGATGTTAAAATTAATACACTGGCAAGGCTTACTTCACCCTAGTCTTCATCCACTCTATCCCTCCTGCCCTTTGTAGGAAACAACTTTATTCTATTAATTTTTTGTGTTCATCTGGTATCTGGTTATGAAAATGCAGGAGAATATAAATATGTATCCATATCACCTTCCTTTCTTAGACAAAAATTCTCATACTCTGTGGCTGGTCTTATACATTTTTTACTTCTATGTCAGTGCACAGAGGTCTTCCTCATGTAAGGGCTGCAGAATATTCTATCCTGTGGCCAAACTATAGTTATATAACCAGTCACCTTTAGATGGACATGTGAATTACTTCCAGGTTCATGCTATTACAAACAATTTTGTACAAAGTGAATAATGTACATGATTTTCTAAGTGCACAGGTATATCCTTAAGATAAATCCCCAGAAGTAGGGTTGCTAGAATAAATGCAATTATAATTTTTAAATAGATTCCCAAATTTCCCTCTGTAGGTGTTGTATTGTTTTACTCTCCCTGGTAGTGAATGAAGAATCCATATTTCCCACAAATTTGCCTGTCAGATGTTTAACCTAGCTTGGATATTTTGAGGATGTGATAGGTGAAATATTGTAACTTAGCATGACACTATATTGTTGCATTGCTTTTATTTGCATTGCCTTTTATTGTGATTACAACTGAAACTTTTCATATGTTTCAGGATCATTTGCATTTCCTTTTTTACCTTGATTTGTATTTTGCCCAGTATTTTCTACTGGATTATTGGTCTGTGGGTTTTGTAAAAAATTTCTAGCAATTTATTACATACTATGGAGATTAGCCCTTTGCAGAATGAGTTGCAATTAATTTCCTAGTATCTTATTTGTCTTTTGATTTTGCCACATATTTTTATGTAGTTGTATTGGTTGATCTTTTTTTTTGTTTTATGACACCTTAATTGTGAGTCATAGTTGGAAAGGCCTTTGCTACTCTAAGTTTATAAAAAAGTTCTCCGTATTTCTTAATGTTCTTTCTTGTTTCATTTTAAATGTTGAACCCATTTGGAGTTTGTCGGGGCGCCAAATATTCTGTCTGCCTCAGGCAAGGATTATCACTGCCATTTCCTGGTCAAAATAACTTTGGCGTCTGTCATGCTGGGCCAGACTGGAGTGGCCAAGGTGCACAAAAGATCAAAACCGTATTTTGGATTATTCAGTGCTAACTCCCCCCTTCCCAGCATTGCTGAGGCAAATCTGGGCGTTTCTTTTGATATTCATTTGACTCTGTTTGCCTGGTAACTGACCTTGGTCAGCTGCTTTGTTTTCCTGCCTTAAAACCTTTATAAAAGACAATTTAATGAATAAAGCTCTCTCTCTTTTTTGCCTGATCGAAAACCGTGAGTGCTGTCTTTACTCTCTGCGTTTCCCTCTCCTGCCCCGTTTTTCTCTCCCTCCCTCAGGAGAAGGACCCACGACAGAGGCGCGCTCAAAGCTGGGGAAGAGCGCCTGGCCAGCTAGCGCTCCGTGGCACCCGCAAGTGCTGTCCCAGCTTGGGGTGGAAGCGGACAGGGCAGACGAGCCGGACCCTCCGGGCTACAACAGGAGTTGGTCCTGGTGTGCATGTGAACTGGGGATCCAGTTGCCATCTTTTCTAGAATGTTATCCAGTAGTAATCCATTGAAGGAGAGCAGGAATTGCCACCTCAAAATATGCCACGTTGGTATGAGGATTATCTTTAGTTGAAGTCAATCAAGACCCAGCCTATCTAAGAAAACCTTTTACTTCTCCCCTACCTACCTAAAAGAATAGACCCCACAGATAGAGGGTCTGGCCTTGAAAGAGAGCTATTACCAGAGATAGCTTTTTATCTGAATGATCTTTCCATATGGCCGGGCAAACATCATTTGCCAAATATCTGTTCTTCTTATTGTTCTGTGAATTGCCCTTTTCCCTTTTGAAGTCCCAGGCCCCAACCTGACTTGCCAGCTTAGGATGGCGTAGAAGCCTTAACTGCCCAACTTGCCCTTGAGTCTTCATGTCTTTGTGGCTCCTGTACATATGAAATTAAATGTTTTCCTTCTGTTAATCTGTCCTATGTCAGTTTAATTATTAGATCAGCCAAAGAACCTAGAAGGAAGAAAGGAATTGTTTCCCATAGCTATCCTGTAAATATGGATTAATTGTAATTGGGATTTGTGTTAATAGCTAAACAAGTAGATGGATTTGGCTAATTCAGAGAAACAACTGATCAAATCAATAACAACAGTAAAATGCATAAAAGCAACGAAAACCAAATTAACAGATTCTTTGAGTTTATCCTTAATCTTTATTTGAGCTTCATGAAATGGTGTCAAAAGAGTTGTGTTAAACCTTGGTCATGATATGATACACCTGGCACTGTGCTAGATGCTTCCCCTATGTTCCTGCCAATGTGGTCAGTCTGCGTCAGGTGACTTTTATTAACCTCATTATACCCGTGAGACATCAAGCCTCAGGGAAGTAAAGCAGTTTGCTCAAGGCCCATTTCTTTTTTTTTTTTTTTTAATTAAAAAAATTTTTTTAAGTAGTTTATTGTTAAATTAGTTTCCATACAACACCCAGTGCTCTTCCCCACAAGTGCCCTCCTCCATCACCACCACCTCTTTTCCCCCCTCCCCCTCCCACCCTCAGTTCGTTTTGAGTATTCAATAGTCATTTCTAAAGCGTGTTAGAGCAGAGTTTTTTGATTCAGGTAAAAGATTATAAAGTCAGAGATCTTTATATTTAGCAAAGACAGTGAACTACATTGTATGAGGTATATGTAAGGGAAATAAAGACACTTGAGAGAAAAATGATGGATTTGTTAAAACCACAGTCAGTCCTGCTTTTGCTTACCAATGCTGTTGTATTCTTGTAGTTAGTTGCAAAACCAACAATGCCCATTTACAGAGTGCACTTTAGTCTCTTATAAAAATTACTTACCTTATGCAGAAAAGCAAAGGGCAAAAGCATTTAACCTTGTCACACATCTTTTTGGCTTTCTGCTGATTTTTAGGTTGGATTATTTGATCATTAAGCCTTCATTAAAAACCAAAGATATTTTCTATACAGAAGTGAAACAATTTTTCCATCACCAGGAGTGGGTAATCCAAGTCACCCATTGACTTGAGGATGAATATGAAAAAAATAAAATGTTTCTGATCAGATAACTTGCTAGTTTCTTGCCATAAAAAGGATCCAAAATCTTTGTCTCTAAGTGTCAGTGTTTCACTGGATTTTTTCTTTGATGGTTGAATTGTTCATGTATGTCCATAGTGTATAAAGCAATGCTTTAACATAAACCTAAAATAAAAATGCATATTTTCAGAATAATCTGTTAATCACTGGGGTTTCTGGGGTCCACCCGTTGGGCTCTGGTAGTCCAGGTGTTGGGGCACGTGTGGCAGTGAACACACAGGCAGGAGGACCCCAGGACTAGGTCTTGAGTCTATGATAAGCTGTCCATGGCGGTGTTGCCCAGGAGGTGAAGCCATAATTGGAGAGACTGAGGTCTTATCCAGGCTGAATGGGAGGGCCATCCAGTGAGCGATCTGACCAAGTAGCCAAGGGAACAAAAATAGAACGTTGAGTGTGAGGTACAGACACTGCTCATCAAGAAGCAAGCAAATTGTTTCAAATGTCTCGGTCTGAGGATAGTTCACTCTAGTAGTATCTAGTCTGTAGGTATGGGGACAGTCACTTCTTTTCGAAGTTGCCTTTTGTGATTGTGTGCCTTTAACATTTACAGTAGAGAATTTAAAGTAGAGAAATAATACATGATGGAGATGCACACCAACTTTGGGAGGTAGAAGATATAGAGAGTGGGAGAAGAGCTGAGTCTGGGTAGGTGGTTGTATTTTTCTCTAGTTTAAATATGTTATCTCTCAATTTTTATTTGTAATTGTGGTAAAATAACAAAATCTTCCACTGTTAAGTGTATAGTTCAGTATCATCAGGTATATTCCTACTGCTGTGCAACCAATCTCCAGAATCTTTTCATCTTGTGCAGCTGAAACTCTGTACACATCAGGGGTGCCTAGGTGGCTCAGTCGGTTAAGCGACCGACTTCAGCTCAGGTCATGATCTCACAATTCGTGGGTTCAAGCCCCACGTCGGGCTCTGTGCTGACAGCTAGCTCAGAGCCTGGAGCCTGCTTCAGATTCTGTATCTTCCTCTCTCTCTGACCCTCCCCTGCTCATGCTGTCTCTCTCTGTCTCTCAAAAATAAGTAAAAAGCATAAAAAAAATAAAAAAAGAAACTCTGTACACATTAAACCACACATTAAGCTCCCCACTTGCCATTCTTTCCAGCCCTAGCAACCAGCATTGTACCTTCTGTTTCTATTAATTACTCTAGATACCACATGTAAGTGGAATCATACCATATTTGCCTTTTTATGACTCACTCATTTCACTTAGCACTCACTCTCTTCTCAGGGTTTGTGTATGTTGTAACCTGTAGAATTTGTTTCCTTTTGAAAACTGATGCGTACTCCTCTGTATGTATAAACCATACATTGTTTATCCATTCACCCACTGATGGACACTGTGGGCTGTTGTGAACAATGCTGCTATGAACATGGCTTATAGATTTCTATGAGACCTTGCTTTCAATTCTCCTGGGTATATCCCCAGAAAATTGCTGGATCATATGGTAATTCAATTCTCAATTTTTTTTTTTTTTAGAACTGTCATACGGTTTTCTGCTGTGACTGCATCATTGGATATTCCCACCAATAGTGTTCAAGGGTTCCAGTTTTTCTGCATTTTTGTCCATGCTTATTATTTTGTTTTTTTTTTGTTTTAAATTTTATGTTTAGTTTTGAGAGAGAGAGAGAGAGAGCGAGAGCGAGTGCGCATAAGTAGGGGAGGAGCAGAAAGAGAAGGAGACATAGAATCTTAAGCAGGTTCCAGGCTCTGCGTGGTCAGCACAGAGCCCAGTGTGGGGCTTGAACTCATGAACCATGAGATCAAGACCTGAGCTGAAATCAGACACCCAAATGACTGAGCCACCCAGGTGCCTCTGTTTTATTTTGTTTTGTTTTGTTTCCGATAGTGGCTATCCTGAGGGATGTTAAGTGCTATCTCATTGTTTGCATTTGTATTTCCCTGCTGCTTCTGTATCTTTTTGAAAAGATTTTATGTTGTGAACTAGGCTAAGGGAGATGAGTGGGACTCAGGCAGTGTTGAGGAGGGGATGAGAAAGCCTGGATCCAATCAAGCAGGGAGAGAGGAGAAATAACAGGCTTAACCCTTCCAGGTACCCAGCACATGCAGAGGTTTCTATAAGTGATAAGGACCAGAGTGAGCTGAGTGAACAGAGAAACAGGGCAGAGCCTGGAGGTGTTGCTTGAGATAAGTAAGAATGATGCAGATGCAGGAAAGGCGAAGGAAGCACCTAATTCCTGAAAATTAGTTATTTTTTCAGTAAAACTGAATCAAAAGACATTGCTTGGTAACTGCCAGTAATAGTTAGGCTCCTTTCACTAGCCTGAACCAGTTATTATATACTCTCAGGTATTTGAGTCAATCACACTTACATGATTCATTCAGTGAAATAGTTTAGACGTGAGAAAGTTCAAGTGTGCACTCACACCCTGTCCATCAGAGGCATACGTGCATGAGGAGAGCAGGGACAATGACTTGTCCCTGGTCTACCCTGTCTCGTGGGTTCCTCTGGGAAGATATTCTACCACCTGACACCCAGAGAAAAACTAAATACCTACGAGTTACCAAAGGATGAGTATCTTTCATTTAGGAGGGAATTGCATGCTTCTTGATGAGTAGCATCTCTAAGGGCATATTTGGGAGTTGGGTTCTAGGGCTCCTGTAACAAATTACCACAACCTGGATTATTTAAAGTGACAGAATGTTATTTCCTCACAGTTCTGGAGGCCAGAAGTCCAAAAATGCAGGGCTCTATTTCTTCCAAAGGTTCAAGGGAAGAAGCCTTTATTGCCTCTCCCAGCTTCCGGTGGCTGTTTGCATTTCTTGGCTTCCTTGGCTCCTGGCCAAGTCACCTCAACCTCTGCCACACCAGCCTCAAATGTCTTCTCTTCTGTCTTTTATAAGAACATGTCATTGAATTTAGGGTCCACTTTGATAACCCAGGATAATCTCATCTCAAGATGCTTAATTTAATTATGTCTATAAAGACCCCTTTTTCAAATAGAGTGACTTCCATACCTTCTAGAGATTTGGGCATGGATGCACCTTTTTCCGGAGCATTATTCAACAGGAGTGCAAAACCTTCATGGGGAATTCCAGCCCTTCCCCTCTGACCTGAGTCTGCTCAGGCCGGGATTGGGAAGAGACACTGGAGCCTCAGTGCCTTTGTTTGCTCTTTAAAAGACACCTCCCACAGTCAGTGATGGAGCCAGCAAATTTGGTATGTGAATCAATTTCATCTTCCACACATATTGTTGGTGGTTAGAATAGACAAATGTCTTTAGTTCTCCCAGTTTTGGTTCCCCGGGGACATAAGTCCTCTTGTGCTCCATCCTTTTTCCATCATCCCTGTCCAAAGCTCCACCCATTCATGGAGTCCTTCCTGGTTTGTGCTGGGGGCACAAAGAGGATAGTAACTATTGAGCCACTCTCCGTCTGCAGTAACCTGGGTAACCTGAGCTAGAGGAATCTGGTATTCACACCCCAAAACTATCCTGTTGGAACCTGCTTGTTGAAAGAAGTCATTTTCACTTATGAGTGTCTCCTGAACAGTGCAATTCCAGGACCAGTTATGTGTGTTAGGACATGAAGTCTACAATTTTACAGAAATGATTTCACCTCAATAGAAACATCTTTAGACCAACACAAGATCAATTTTTTCTGATTTCCATGCTTAGTGTTATTCTTTGAGATTGACCTGAAATTGTTATTTATATAGAGATATATTTTATTCTGATAATGCTAGGGAACAGATAATGACTTGGGAGAACATCAAGATTAATGTCCTTAGTGTCAACGTTTACCCTGTAGTCAATATAATATAAATCCCCTAGTGCAGTTTACCTGAAGGAAGAAAGATCCACCCCCACCTTTTTTTTTTTGGTCAACAGATAATATATTATAGGAAATCCTGTGTCTGTTGCATTTATTTTGTAAACTTCTTTTTCATTTGAAAATATGGCACATATATGGAAGAATGCACAGCTCAGTGCATTATTAAAAAGTAAACACACCTGTGTAATCACAATCCACGTCAAGAAAAAGTATGTTGCCAGCCTTCCTGTTCCCAGAAGGGACCTTTAAGCCCCTTCTCTATCACTATCCCTTTCCTTCCCACCAAAATAGCCTCTATTTTGACTGTCTTTTTTTGACAGTTTTTTTTGCCTACATTGGAATTTTATGTTGCTTTTATTCTTTAAGCTTTTTTTTTTTTTTAAATAAAAGCATCTGGAAAAACGTTCCTTTCATGACATCCCATCTCAGAGGCAGAATAATTGTTTCTTTGTAGGTATCTCTTTGTTGGGAAGATGAATAGCTAACCCCATACATCATTATCATAAAAACTTAAAAACTTATTTGTAATTTACATGAGACGCCAGGATGAAGAGTAACACATGACCTTGTGATCTAGCACATGAACACAAATGGAATCATTAAAAATAAAGGTAAATGAGTACTGGAAATTTTAATTTGTGGATTATCTGGTTCTCCTTGCTTTAGACTTTTACTCTTTATAGTAAGGTGACTCTAACCTTTGGGACGTAGTAGCATTCTTTTTATTATTTAATTTTTTTTTTCTTTCTACCAGCTTGGTCTCTTGTTCAAATGCGTTTTCCCTAACAATGTGTTTTGGTGTTTAATGGTTTATAAAAGAAATGACTTTAAGGCCAATAATATGCAGAGAGGCTTATATTTGTCTATAATTTAGACATACTTCTAAAATTATGACTGATCCTAATTCCCACTAACACATTTTATTTACTCAGTGCCAAGGGAGAAATGAGATGGGAGATGCAATGAGGAAGGAAAAAGAAAGACCACATTGAATGTATAGTCAGTCAGGTATAAGGTATAATCTAATTTCAGAAATGCTGAAATGTGGGGAGTGGGCTGTAGATCTTAGAACTGAGGAATCATATTAGTACCATTTGCTGATATCAGTACATGATATTGGACAGAGGTGGTTTGATGTTAAGAGTTTTCTCTCAAAATAAAAAAGTGGAAAAAACTTAGGCAATCACCCTGGAAATTTATACTGCCATCCATCAGCCGTTACTGGAGGTAGGTATAGGTTACCCTTTGGAGGTAATGAGGACATTTGTGCATCATGTTACTTTAGGAGTTCTACAGGAACTCTACTTGTCCTCAAAACATTTGTCCTATTTTCTACACTTCCTGTCATTTCAAGAAATCACCTTTGGGATCAGTCTTTGAGTACTGTTTATATAACATGTCTGGAATAGGAAACTAGCTCCCTGGTTCCTCCCCTTGCTTTCCCTCCTTCATTTGCATGGCTGAATTACGTATGTTAGCTAATTGTCACTATTAAAAGCACAGATCCTGACCTTAAAGGAATAAAGTGCAAAACAGATACTTCTTCATTTCCTGACTGCAGCTTCAGTTTACTGGGAATAGAAAAGTCCTTTCCAGGCTTGTGAGTGCTTGATTAACATAGAAGGAGTTTCCCAAGAGTGTAGAAGAGGAAGCCCAGGAGGCCAGCAAGCTATTTGTTCACCTTTTGTATCCAGATTTGAGTACTGCCTCTTTTGTGTGAGCTTTAAAGAGTTATCAGTAAAAATCACTATTTCAAACCTTTTTACTTTGACTTACTAGTAAATGGATATATTAACACAGTGCCTTTTGCTATATCCTTGTAAACATCTGAGATAACTTTCTTATATATATGTAAAGTCAGTGTTAGTTTTTGAAATGTAATTTATTTTATTATTTATTTTTTTTAAATTTACTTACTCATTTTGAGAGAGAGAGCATGAACAGAGTAGGGGCAGAGAGAGGGAGAGAGAGAATTCCAAGAAGTCTCCTCACTGTCAGTGCTAAGCCTGATGCAGAACTCGAACTCATGAACTGTGAGATCATGACCCAAGCCAAAATCAAGAATCAGACACTTAACTGATTGAGCCACCCAGGTGCCCCATAAATGTAATGTATTTTAAAGGAACATTTTATATCACTTCCATAAATAGACATCTACTATCACTTCCCATAAATAAAAGATAAATGTTAAATAAGTGCATACCTCTAAAACCATTTCCCACTTTGGGGAATGGCTTAGAAGAGTAAATATGGGACTTAGGATCCAGAGGATCAGAGTTCTCAGCTCTGCTCTCTAGGAGTTCCCTGGTTTGGGGAAGGTCACTTTTCCAAGTCCCAGTCTCCTCCCCAGAAAGAAGGAGTTGGTGGAAATGATAATAATGCCCACTGCAAAGGGTGGGGATTCGAAATGACACAATACCTGGCACATTTTAAGTGTAAGGACTCACAAGTTCACAATTTAAAAAAAAATAATTATATTTTTGGTATTAGTATATCAAGTTATTTATCTTTGCTCTCCTCTGAAGCTTTGCCTGCCTGCCTTTCTCCAGATGACATGGGATAAATCAAGTAGCAAAGGTAAATGGAGGTCCATTCACTGTTAAGCCTAACCAGTATGGCAAGTGGAGTTCACCTCAAGTACAAATGCCCATTTATCAGCAGTTTATTAGTAGTTGGTGCCTGGATCCCTTCAATGACAAAGGTTGTGGTAGCAGTGCTATGACTGAGTAATCCTGGCCGTCTGCCTCAAGTGTGGGAGGGCAGAAGACTGGGACTCCCCTATTTGACAACATTAACCCCTGCCTCCTTTTCACCAAGTCTTCTTAGCCTTCCAGAATCTGCGTCTTGTGAGGTGCCCCCAGTTCAGCATGGGCTTCTTCAAAAGAGAGCTTCAAGGTCACTTCAAGTACATTATACTCATTTTCCATCCTGAAAATAGTCTACAATGATGGCCCCTTCAGGCCCTTCAGATTCTACCACCTCTTTCTCACTTCCCTAGAATAACCCACCTTCCAGTCCAACTAATTCTTGTTTAGAGAGAAAAGGAGCTGTCTGTATCTTTGGGGCTATTCTATCACGTTCCCCGCTCTGCTATATATCATAAAGGATTAGCAGGTACACATCCCAAGGAGGCTGAGAGGAGGGGAAATTTGAGGCCTGTGCTCTGGTTCGCGATCACGTCCCCCATAGCAGCTTGCTGAATGCTCATTTACCAGCTCTGCAAATAGTTTTGGCAGTGGGAAGTGCTACCATTGTGACCTAGTGGAAAATCATGGGGACATAATAAACTTTATGACACTTCCCTTTTTTTCCAGCTCACACTGTGGAGGGAACAGTAAACAATTCATTAAAACAGGAGGAAAATTATTCTTCTGGGGCTTAAGGCTCTGTTCTAGTAAGAAAGAATACTGTGGAAAGAAACATAATGAAAAATACTTAGGAGAACTTAACTTTTAAATGACGTTTTGATGCCAACAGATTCTAAATGCTGACATCAACATTTCTAATATTTGTCCATTACTGTTTAATACAGTAGGTTAAGTGTTGCTTCGGGGAGCTCGGAATTGTTCACTTCCAAGGAGTGAGAAGGATGCTCATTATTTCTCTTATTACCTCTCCTTAGAATTTGTATTGCTCTTATCATCCACAGACTGCTTCTTGGTAATTTTTATTACTAACAAACCCGTAACCTGATGGGCTTCTCTGGAAATAGAGGGTATTGTGAAGTCACTCAGGATATAGATATGGTGCTGATGGGATCAATTAAAATGAATTGCAGCCCAGGGAAAGGTGTTTTGTGGAGCATTACAATGTGACAAAGATGAGTTTAAAAATAATAGCTCACTTTATGACCACATTTCACAATCTTGTTCACCCAGATAGTTGTCACAGTCACATTCTGGACCAACATAAGGAGTGAGATAGGGAAGGACAGACTGGCAAACATTATGATTTAAAAGAAATTAATGTTTATTGATGAAAACTTCATCATTTCCAAGGGCTTTTAAGAAAAGACAGCTTCTTTTATAGACAATGGAAGGGGACTGTTAAATCAGATAGCATCATCTGAAAGCTTTTCCCAGCCGCCTCCTACTAACTTTCCATTTTCTTATTGTCCTCCCTGTTAGAGATCACAGCATTTGAAAATCTCTCTCCCTCTCTCTCTCTCTCTCTCTCTCTCTCTCTCTCTCTCTCTCTCACACACACACACACACACACACACACACTAAACTTTGAAGGGCACGGTTAATTGTACATGTTAGAATATGCTATTATTTCATATTGAATCGGGTGGCTGAGCTTTTGTGGCATTAGTTTTGTGGTATTATTTGGGAATCTGAATTTAATAATGATATAAGAGCCTTCTAATATGATGAGAATTTAAATAACTAGCTGCTAGAGTTTTATTTTTAAATTTCAGCTTTCATCAAAAACTTTAAAGACTCCATCTCCTTGCTCTCTCCGTCATTTTCCTCCTCCATCCTCATCAGGGTGCTCTCTGCAATCTGCCCTTCCCCCAACTGGGTCTTTCTCTCTCTCTTTCTCTCTGTTCCCTTTCTTACCTTCTCTTTTATCTCATCAACCCATTTCCCAGAATTGACATACCTTTTATTCTCCCTGCCTCTCCAAGTTCAGCAAAACCTATTCAAAGTCCATTTCTTCCAGGAGAAGCTAAGCTCCCATTCCTTTGAAATACAGTTTTTTAAAACCATGCTCTCTAACAAATAAAATACAAAGCATGTATGTAATTTTACATTTTCTAGAAACAGGTAAAATAAATTTTAATGATTTATCTGTTATTTTCAAAATATTTTCATTTCTACATATAATCAGGTTGAGGTTATTCATGAGATATTTTTATTTAGTTCTAAGCTTTAGAAATCTGGTTGATATTTTATACTTACAGCACATCCCAATTTGGGCTAAGCAGATTTCAAGTGCTCAGAGTGGCATGCGATTACTGTATCGAAAAGTGCAGGTTTAGAGTCTGCACCACATTCCTCAGCTCTTAGTTACTTTTGTATTTTTTATCTTTTCACCTGGACCTAATTGCAAACAACTTCTTGAAGTTGGAGGCCATGTTGATACTTCTTCTGTTTTCAGGGAATATTATTCTTGTCTGTGACCCCTGTTTAAGTAACTATGATAATATTTACTTAAGCACATTTATTCCTACTGTAGCTCCTCATGCTTGGAATTTTCCTTTTCTCTTCCATACTCACATTATGATTCAGCTACTATATTACCTCTGTCTTGTTCGATTTGAGCATTTTGAGGTATGTTGGATGGGATTATAAGAAATAGATGTACATTATTTGCACTTCTACTGCACTAGAGAGCAGCATTTTCACATAATACTCATCATTCATACAGCTTGGGCAAAACAGGATTTATAGCTGAAATCAATGGAATAATTGCTTCCATTGTTCTTTTTTACTTTCTTAACAGAGACTGGACAAAGATTCACAAGAGTCTCCCGATCCCTAGACCCAACTGTGAAGCAGAGGCTCTCTGGTTTGCTTGCATCATGGAAAAGACATAGTTTTACAAGCTGAACCCAAATCACCGGGATAGAGATAGTTTGCAAAATTGCAGGGAAAGAAAGTGGTGGGGAAGGGAAGGAGAGCCTAGAGAGAACAGGGACAAATGGGCAACCTGAAGTAGAGGAGAAGATGAGGAGGCTTCCACACTGTGGCAGGGGTACCAAAATGGGGGGGAAGCAGGAGGAGAATGCAACCTGCCAACTATTCCACAGTTTTATGAACAGTGTACTGATGTGTGTACAATTTCTACCCTCTCACCAACTTAATTTATGGCCAAGTTCTCAGAGACAGAATGCTGGAATATAATTCTAGAATTGGGCCAATAAACAATACATTCAAGTCTACAGTTTTTCTCATCACGTAAAATTGTCATATTAAAGTTATAAACGTTCTCTCCATAGAGTCTAATGTTTAATACATCTACAGTCTTTATTAAGAATATGTCAATTGGTCCCTAAATGACCCATTTATTTAATTTTAAAATATTGTTTCTGTTTCTTGTTAGTAATATAAGTCTCAGTTCCCTGTTAATTTTCTTTCCATGTGATAGCAAATATGTTCATTACTGAACAAAATTGCTTCACTTGGCTTAATTTTACATTTAAAAAATTTCCACATTTTAAATCTTTGGTACCTTCACATGTTAGTAGAATTTTGACAACAGGGTATTAATATCACAGCTGGTTCTATGAAAGCAAAGGTACAAGTCAGGACCCACATTGCTTTGAATAAGGGACCTGGTAGTTCACCATAACCAAAGGGTGAAAATTCTGTTAAGATTTTGCTGCTGATGTTTTTTCTCTCAGGACGTATGCTTGCTGCCCATGTCCTGGCCAGCTCCCTCATCCTGAGCACAGGCCCAGATGTCGTCATTCTGACTTCTGAACAGCCTGGGAAACACCCCTGTCTAAGGACCCCTATCTTAGTGCCAGCAGCTAGCCAATGGCTGGCATTCTAAAATAAAGGCAGTGCTCATATTTTGTCAGTGGGAATGGAAATGTCCACAAGTAGAAGGTTTTGCTTTTTACCAATGTGTATCAGTGTTCAGTAAAGTGTAGTCTGCAGACTGGGCCAGTCCATGATGCTTATTTTCTCCTGTGTTCATTTGCTTTGATTTTATATCTTGAAATGTAATTTTAAGTCTCTTAAAGCCAATAATAAAAGAATTAGGACTTGTATTTTATATATCTTTGATTTTTAAAATTTTCTCATAATTTGTTTTATTGCATTTTATGAAAATATTAGCTTCAATGGACCCCTTATCATAGATAGTTTGAGAAACATTAATATTATTACTTAGTGTATAAAGTAGTGACGGGATTCCTCCCCCCCCCCCCCCCCCCCCCCGTAGATTTTGATGGGAGATAGGAGAAAGGAAACACAGAGCTCTAGACAGCTAGGGAATAAAAGAGAAAGAAAAAATTGTTTTAGTGTAAATCATTGTTGCCTTCATTATTTTGCCAGAGTTAGCCCCTTCATCTGTTAACAAATCTCCCACAAGCTTTTATTGAATGTAGAATATATTCAGTGGTAAGGCATTGTCCTTGGTGCTGAAAGACATGGGGGTTGTCCTTTTCCTCTAGTAAAGCTGTAGTCTAGGCTTTCCAGACGTGGCTGCTAGACCTCAGCATCACATGGGAAACTTATAAAAAGTATAGATTTCTGGGCTCCATCTGAAAACTTACTGATTCAATATCTCTGTGGATGGCATCTCTGAAGCTGTAGTCTAGAAGGTTTGGGATGATTTTGATGTTTAGTTTGTGTTGGGTAGACTATTTTAGGCCTTGGCCCCTTCTTAAAGTGAATTAAAGTGGACTTAACAAGCATTGGAAATTGAAAAATGCCATTTACTCAATAAGCATTTTTTAGTGCTCTCCATGGTGGGTACGAGCAAGTTGTTCTAGTCAGGATAATTAATGCTAGACACTATAACCATAACATTGACCTTTCATGGGTCAGTAAAATAGAACTTTAGTTTTTGCTTTCATAGAATCCAATGCAGAACTTCTTGGTCAGGCTGTTCTTCTGGGGAGCTCTTTTCAGAACAGTGAATCAGAAATCTGGGCTCTTTTAATTTGGTACCCAACCATCCTTACCACATTCCTTCTAGACATTACCTGTCTAGAAGTACTCAGAGCACTCTAATTAGATGACAGAGGTAAGGTAAATTAGATCTTTCTGAGTATCCAGGAAGGAAAGGAAATGTTTGGTTGAATACACAGTATTATCTCTGCCACAGAAATGTATAGTCTCTGTTAATGTTTTAAGCAGTTTTATTTCTTCCAAGGTAGTAGGAACTAAGACTACTAAAGAGACACAGTTTAAACAAATACAAACTTATTTCAGTAGATTCTATGAAGGAATCTACAAAGGGTGTTCTGCCCTTAATTTGCCATTCCAAGGCATAATGGTAATAGAGACCATTTGATTTTTTGTAGCATAAATTATATCATCAATACCTCTAATAATAGAGGTAATAATAGGACTCTGCTTCCTATAGGACCTCCAAATGCTGCTGTGATCATTCTACATTCTATATATTTTGAGGTCAAGTTCTCTTCTGATCTGTCTTTAATATAGAAAGGTTTATTAAAATACAAAAGACAGAAGATTAAAATATAGAAAGGTTTATTAAAATACAAAATACAAAAATCAGAGAGTTTAACTCTCTAAAATCTGACTAAAACTGTAATGTAGAAAAATGAATATCTGTAAAATATAACTCACGGGACACCTGGATGGCTCAGTCAATTGAGCGTCTGGCTTTGGCTCAGGTCATGGTCTCACGGTTCGTGGGTTTGAGCCCGGCATCAGGCTCTGTGCCAACAGCTAGCTCAGAGCCTGGAGCCTGCTTCAGATTCTGTACCTCCCTCTCTCTCTGACCCTCCCCTGCTCGTGCTATCTGTCTCTCAGAAATAAATAAAAAACATTAAAAAAATAAATTTATTTAAAATATAACTCATGAATTTTGCAGTTATCTTTGGGAGATAAGTCATTACTCATACTTGAAATATTAAGAGTATAGTGTTGTATATGAAGAAATACTAGTATAAAAGGTGGAATAACTTAGGGTCCAGGATAATATAGAAGAGACAGAGATTTGTCTGGCTTGAAGAATCCTAAAAGATTTTATTAATTTTATGATGCCTTGTGACAAAGCAGGAGTAAGCTAAATCTTAAATCTGAATGAAAGTAATGTAGGCAGAGATTTTGCAAATGATATCTGACATTATCTTTCCCAAACTTCTCAAAGATCCATCCTTTCTCATTACTGTTACATTTTCATCTCCAGTAACAGTCTTAAAGAAAGTTTGGCTGGGGGATGATGGGAATCTTTGTCTTTATATTATATTTGATGAAATATGGTACTGCCAGCATATTCATTTGGATTTGAATATCTATAACTATTCTAGTTTTCCAGGTGCTCTACATTGAACTTTGAGGCCTGGGAATCAAAAATTAGGAAGAGTCAGTGCGCCTAGGTGGCTCAGTTGGTTGAGTGTCCAAGTCTTGATTTTAGCTCAGGTCATGACCCCAGGGTCATGGAAACAAGCCACGCATCAAGCTCCATGCTCAGTGTGGAGCTTGCTTGAGGTTTTCTCTCTCTCTCTCTCTCTCTCTCTCTCTCTCTCTCTCTCTCTCTCCACCTCTCACCCTCTGCCCCTCTCCACTGCTTATATGGGCTCTCTCTCTCACTCTCTAAAAAATGGAAAAAAAATATAGGAAGAAGGGAGAGGACAGAACCAGAGAGTTTTGTTTTATAGTATGATGCCCTTGTTTTGGGTATAAATATTAGTTTTCTGTAAAGCTTCTTTAATATGAATTTTCCCCAGACTTATATTAAGTCTCACAAATATGCTCTTAGTTTTATCCTTAATTATTCCTGTAAATTGTTATTTACCTTTGGACCAAAAATCTGGACCCTAGCTATACCCTGCAGAAAGCTTCTTCCTGGGTCTGTTTGCTTTTGGCCAGAAGTTCAGTAGATTTGCCCCTACCAAGGCTATTGTCATTTTACAGATTTTGACTGCTAATTCATTCCTTAGTTGAGCAGACACCAGGTAATTGGCTATTTTGGTAAGGTTCTTTCAGTAAACGCTTTTCCATCAATACTGTTATCCAGCACCAGATGGTCCTGATCTTTTAGTGGCACTCTTAACATGTGTTGTACTTCTTCCATCAGTTGGTCAAGGCTGGACTCTCATCACTGCATACATGAGGACACTTAAAGGAAGGTTGATCTTCTAGACATAATAATAATGGGCTTTGCATGAGTTCACTTTTCCAGTGTGGTTGGTTGGTATCTAAGTCTGAAGAGCTGGAACACACAATCCAGTCTTGTCCAATACAATGAAGTGTAAATCTCAGTGAAATTAGGTGATCTCAACAGTCATTTAACTAGTTAAAAACAGGATCTATAAAAATTAGGTGAAGATAAAACCACCAAATGGTCTCTAAATACAAACTTGTCTTTGGATTAACTTAAAATTGTTTCTTCTTATTTAGATTATATGCTGAGTAATTTCCCTTCTGAATAATGACCTTTTTAAGTAATTGCGTTCCTGAGATATATCTCTAAGAAATAATAGAGAAAAAAATGACAAGTGCCAAATGGTTCACTGACCATTTTTGAAAGTGGCCACAGAAGTGCTGATGCATAGGAGCACATGTACCCCAGTGTTCATAGCAGCACTGTCAACAATAGCCAAATCATGGAAAGAGCCTAAATGTCCATCACCCGATGAATGGATC
Organism: Suricata suricatta; assembly: GCF_006229205.1. Lineage (NCBI taxonomy): Eukaryota > Metazoa > Chordata > Mammalia > Carnivora > Herpestidae > Suricata > Suricata suricatta. Next base: position 42,073,562 of record NC_043712.1, on the reverse strand, counting down.
AAGAAGATGTGGTATATATATGCAATGGAGTATTACATGGCAATGAGAAAGAATGAAATCTGGCCATTTTTAGCAAAGTAGTTGGGCCTCAAGGGTGTCATGCTAAGCAAAATAAGTCAGGCAGAGAAGGACAGATACCATATGTTTGCACTCATAGGTCTAACAGGAGAACAGGAAAAACCTAATGGAGGACCAGGGGGAGGGGAAGGGGGAAAGAGAGTTGGGGAGAGAGAGGGATGCAAAACCTGAGAGACAATTGAATACTGAAAATGAACTGAGGGTTGAAGGGGAAGGAGGAGGGGGAAAAGAGGTGGTGGTCATGGAGGAGGGCACTTGTGGGGAAGAGCACTGGGTGTTATATGGAAACCAATTTGACAATAAACTATTTAAAAAAAACATTAAAAAATTAAAAAAACGTGGCCACAGTTTTTAAATTACCCAATGTCCAACAATAGATTGATGGTTAAAGAGTTGACAGTGCACCCATGCCATTGTTAAAAATGATAATTGATGGAGCACCTGGGTGGCTCAGTCTGTTAGGCGTCCAACTTCGGCTCAGGTCATGATCTCACGGTTCATGAGTTTGAGCCCCACATCGGGCTCTGTGCTGACAGCTCAGAGCATGGAGCCTGCTTTGGATTCTCTGTTTTCTCCTCTCTCCCTCTGTACGTCCCCTGCTCGCTCTCTGTCTCTCTCTCAAAAAAAACACCACACATTAAAAAAATTTTTAATGATAATTGATGACATTAGAGCAACCTGAAATAAAGTCTGTGATATAACATGGAATTAAAACACCAGAATATACAGATGTGGGTTTTCCCACCAGTAAAACAGATTCACTGGGAAAAGGAAGAGCTGAGGGAAGCAATATGAGGTAAAGTATAAAATCTGTCATTTTTGTGAAGCTTGAAATATGGACAGATGAAAGGGAAGAGATGCAGTCCGACCTATTCATCAACTTTAATGCTCTAGATTGTTGGAGACCTCATGAGGAAATAAAAAAGGAGATGGTTTTGAAATTGTTCCTCCATGGACACTTCTCTATATGAGGTTGCAATTTCATTGAGAGCTCTTTGTAAACTTGGGAGCATTTCAGTTATAAATATATTAAGATGATATTTGAAATTCCTCAACAAGGTGCAATTTCTCTTTTAAAATAATAGCCCTTTCTGCAATGCACATGCTGCACATTCAATTACCAAATATTTGAATTTTAACAGTTTTTAGAACTGCTTTCTTCCCTTGAATTGGGTTTTGGTTAAAAGAATCTGAGTCTGTCTCCTTAATAGCAAAGCAGAGGATGAGCATATACCAAGGATTCATTATTGTGCCACCAAACAATTGTAAATATAGTATTTATTAAGCTCCTGGGAACATGTGTTAAGAGCAAAATAAGTTACTCAAAGATGTCTGGGCTTTGCAAGAAGCATACCTGGACTTTGGAAGTGGACTTTGTCATACAAACCCAAGAAGCCAAAGGGGGCTTGAAGAATTGCACTTTCCATTACTTGCTTTCATGCAGACTTCAGCTAACCTATCCTAGAAAAATAAGACATTGATTTTTAATGACATCCAAGAGGGCATATTGTAATCATATTGAGGAATATGCGTGGACAGTAAATAGGTCTGCATATCAGTGTTACTGCATTTGGAAAAGTATTGCTAAAGGTGTTGAAAAACCTCAAGGATTAAAAAATGCCTATACTTGGCAGGGGCTGTGAGGTGGCAGTTTGTTTTTAAGGATTTCTATGGTTTATGTGCCAAGAAGCAAAACAGACTTATATTGAAAATTGAGCCCAGTGATACACACACATATGCTTATTATTTTTATTAATAAAAATGATGAAACTACAACTTCTACACAGGACTTCACAACTAACTAGAGTTTTATTATCAAATAATGAGCTAAATATCTTCATAAGAGTTGTAACATTTTAGAAAATTTAGTAATCTCAGGGCACCTGGGTGGCTCAGTTAAGTGAAGCATCTGACTTCAGCTGGGGTCATGATCTCACGGTTCATGAGTTCAAGCCCAGCATCGTGTTCTCTGCTGTCAGCACAGAGCCTGCTTCATATTCTCTGTCTCCCTCCTTCTCTGTCTCTTCCTTGCACATTCTTGCTCGCTCTCTCAAAATAAGTGAAAACTTAAAAAAAAAAACATTTACTTTATATAAAAAAAGAAAATCCAGTAATCTCATTCATCTGTTTATTCAACAAATATTTATTGAATATTGTAGTATGCAAAGTGTCATCTTAGGTGCTTTAAAGCAAACAAATTTTGAGGGCCAAAAGGAGACACAAATAACACAAATTAAGGAAATGTATAATAGAGAAGGATCCTTTGCTGCCAAAGCTATTAAAGACCTTGAACTTGGCCTTGGAGGTCACATGTTCTCCTGGTAAATACATTCATTCTCTCAACAAATATTTATTAAGTGACCATGCTCCAGGCACTGTGTTGGTAACGAGTATACAGTGGTGAAGACAGATTTAATTCAGTTCTCTTCAAACTAGCAGTCTGATGGGAAGATAGGCATGAACTGATAATCACTGAGCAAAGCCAAAATAAAATGATCTCAGAAGTACTCAGCTGATTCTGAGAGTGAGAACCTCACTTACCGTTGCCATTAGAGCAAGGTTGGATCAACTGTTCTTCATGAAGGTTGGCAAGGATGTAGGTGTTTGGGAAATAAATTTACTTGGAAAATGACACCTTACGAAAACTTAGTAAGCACTAACTTTCTGCCAAAAGTTGCTCTTTAGGCTCTCATACTGCAGAAGAGGGGGTGGGGAAGCCCTCAAGGTTTACGTTTGCGGTTACTATACTTGGATAATTTGACTATGAGAACCTATTCTTTGTTTGACATTGTGCTGATTGATTATATAAGTACCTCTGGAAAACACTCAGTAACTCGGTTGCTCTGGTATATGATGCCATGCATTATTGACCTCTTCCCATGAATAATAAGAGGTGAAAGTCTGTCTCATTACCTATAGTGTCTCATTCAGTTCCATTATCCGTAGCAATCATTCTTACTATAGAATCACTTCCTACTCCTGGACACTGATTTATACATGCACTGCAATGAAATTGTATTTAAAAATAACCATCAAAGCCAGGAGCATTACACTTAAATACCTAACCTCTCAGCGTACCTGAGGTTCTTCCCTTTCAAGATCCTTCATTAGAGTAACTTTATTATTCCCAATTACACTGTGCTCAGCATTTATGTAGTTGTTTTTGATCCAAGTAGTGTGCAGCACAAGTTTATCTCATAAGGAACTTGAGAATATTCCCTCTGTAAATGTATATGGTTAACTCTGTATTGCCTATATTTATGGGTGATGGTATAGTGTGAGTAAATCAAATTCAGAGATAATACATAGAAATATAGCTCTGTATTGGTGATTCTCAAACTCTGCATTAGCCCTGGAAACCATTCATTAATGTTGTGCACTGAGCTGATGAAAATGGAGCTTCTGTCGTTAAAACGAGGGCTGGAAGCCAGAGACTCCTCTTGTCTAGGCTGCAAGGGCCCTCCAAGGAGTTTCAAGCCTTCTCAGAACAGTTCTGAAGCTTCTAACTCAGCCCAGCAACCCCCGCCCCTGCCCCCCAGCATGGGATCTTCTTCCTGGTGAGCTGGGAAACAATCATTTTATAAGAAAATAATACAGATCTCTATTCAGACTTGTGTCTATCAATTTGTGTGTTGTTGTAGACACAAAAATTTGGTACTGTCTTCATTATTTTTTCCTTGATTAAAAAAATTAAATTAATGTTGTTAAAGCACTGAGTTCTTTCTCTGCTAAAAATTCTAAGCTCAAATTGTAGATGGGTCTTTGATCTTTTTGTTTACTTAAATGAGCCACAATGAAAAAATAGTTTGGAATTTTTTCTCATAAAAACACTTTCAATTTCTATCCTGTCCAGGCTTGGCAACAGGTAGACAAATGAGCATGTTTTATTCTAGTACATTTTGTTTCCTCTGGCCATCTTCTGATGGAGGTGTGAAAAGCCAAAATGTGGATAGCTGGAAGGGAAAGTAGAAATAGCAAAAAGCTGCGTTAATGGAACTAGCAATATGTGAAAGGGCTTCAAGGTGCTCAGAACACAGATAATGTGCAGCTCTTCATGTGCAAATTCAAAAGCAGCAGATGTCACTGCTCAGTCCCTGCCTATCTCAGAGCCTCTGCTTTCGTACTTTTCCTTTAGCCTAAAGCTCCAGGCCCCCCATGCACAGGATCAGCCCTGCCTCCATTATAAGAAGCCAACCCACATGCCACCAGGAGGGATATAAAGTGGCTGTCTTACATTCTGATGCCTGCATTACATTACTCTTCAAATTCTTACTCCATTTTGCCACTAATCTGAAATGTGAGCCTTCTCTGTGCCTACTTAATATAGGCCTTCTAGAACCCTGCTACTCAAAGTATGATTCAGGGACCAATAGTGTTAGCATCATCTGCAATCTTGTTGGGAAATGTAGAATCTTATATCCTGCCTCAGACTCACTGAACCCAAATCTGTAGTTTGACAAGATTCCCATGTGACTCATTTATGTATTGATGTTTGAGAGGCATTGGTAGAGAACTCAGTTCCTGCTCTTTGCCCCCTAATGACCTTGAACCCCTCCCTGGTGTACACATCTCCCTGAGTGGCTGCCAGTCCACCTGCTTATCTGTCTTATCAGTACTGCATGCTTTCTGATTGGCCATCCCTGTATTGGGCTTAACTCTTTCAGTACTTTGTAATCTTTTCTCAGGTGGCCCAAAGCTGGTATTTCCTTTGGTTTGCCTTCAGTTGTCTATCTTGATCATTTTCAGGAACTATGTGTATATCCAATTGGAATGTCTTCCAATACCTGTATTTCTCCATCCACCCAGTGCCTGCCTGCCCACCCAGTCTACTGCTCCTTAATGTTAACTAGCCCATACTCTCACCCAAGAAATATCTTCAAGCCAGTTACTAACCTGAAGAATTCCTTTAAAATGATTTTTTGAAATCCTCCAATGATTTATTGTCACCTATTATCCTATAAAGGACTAAATAAAGTTTCAGAGTTCTTTTTTTTTAATGTGTTTCTCAGGGAATGAAAATGAAACATATGTGTGTCTACAATTTGGCTCTTAGGATATTAAAGTAACAGGTATGATTAAAATGTATATAATTAGAAAGTAAAGCAACATTATGATAAAAATTAAAATATCTACAAGATAAAAGACACCAAAAACAAAAATAAAAAGATAAGCATTTAGTCTGGGAGGAGATATTTGCCACACATATAAAAGACAAATAATACCCTGAATAAATATAGAGCTCATATAAATGAAAAGGGAAAAAAACTAACAGCATAAAACCAAAGGACATGAACCGTCAATTCACAGAAGAAAAGCCAGTGACCCATAAAACAAAAGAATGAATGTTCAACTTCACTAGAAATTGGGAAAATGCAGATTAAAACAACAGTGCATTAGTATCCTGCATCCCTCAGATTGGTGTTAATTAAAAGTATTGCCTATAACCAGTGAGGGCAAGGAAGCAGTGAAATAGACACATTCTTACACTGTTGACGTGAAGGTAAACCATTACAGAGCTTTGTCAGATCATTCAGTTGTAATTGTACTTCTCAAAATAAAAATATTAAAACCTTGTGATCTCTTGGCTGTTGCCTTTCTGGAAGCCCATACTAAGGAAATGTACATATTGCACAAAGACGCACAAAGACATATGTGTATTAATCAAAGTATAGTTTTTAATTATGAAATGTTAGGGAAAAAATCTAAATGCTTATCAATAGAGAAATAAGTAGAATAAACTATGGCCCATGCACATTTTGGAATATTCAACAAATTTATAAAGAATGGATTATATATATAGAGAGAGAGAAAGAGGAAAGTGTACTAGAGGTAATAGAGAAGTTCTTCCCTGGGCCTCATTATATATATATATGTATGTATATATAATGTATATGTACATATAAATTTCTCTCAGACATGTAATTTGGTTGAAAAAGCAGGTCATAGAACAATAGTTATAGTGTAGTTCCATTTATGTTAAAAAATCACACATCTGTTTTTCTGTATATACATGCGTGCACATATGTAAGAACATTGAAAAAGGACTAGAACATTTGTCAAACTAAAATAATGAATTATTCTCATGAGGAAACAGGAGTTGGCTAGGAAAGGAGGAAGAGGAACCTTCATAATTTATTTTATTATCTTTATGTTGTTTAAATCTTTACAGTGAGATTATGTACATATAATAATTGTGCAATAAGAAAACCAATGAAGAGAGAAAAATACCCACACCAGACAGATGATATAATAAGGGGTATGATTATGGTATGGTCAGGGTAATAGTTGCTGTGGAAAAGCTGCAAGAGGATACAGACAGGTTCTTCCTTGAGACACATTTTCCTCATCTGAAAGTTCCTCAGGGTGGAGAAATGGGGGAGGGGGTGAAATATATTTCTTTTCTAAGATTTTTCCAGCTCCAAATTCCATCCTTGTCTCTACAGCTGTTTCCAAAGCATTTTCCAAAGTGGTCGTGCCATTTTGTATTTCCACCATCACTGTATGAGAATTTCAGTTGCTTTTCATCCCTGTCAGTACTTGGTATGGTCCGTTTTTTTCCCCCTTAAATTTAGGCTTTCTAACATGTGTAAAGTGATGTTTCCCTGTGGTTTTAATATGCATTTTCCCTAAAGACTAATGATTTTAAACATCTTTTTGGGGACTTATTTGCAATCTGAAATGAATCAGTGACCTAAAATCAAAACCTAAAACTATAAATCTTCTAGAAGAAAAGGTATGAACTAATCTTTCTGATTAGTTTACTTAGCCTGAACTAAGCAAAGATTTCTTAGGGCAAAAAAATCCCACAAACCTATGAAATTAAAAAAAGCTGATAAATTGGATTTCTTAAGAATTACAAACTGCTCTTTGAAAGACACTATCAAGAAGATGAAAAGATAAACCACAGACTGAGAAAATGTTTGCAAAATATCTGATATTTGCATATCTGATAAAAACTTTGTATCCAGAATATATAAAAAGCTTCTATAGCTCAATAAAAAGAAAACAGCTCAATAGCAAATGATCTAAAGATCTGAACAGGCACTTCAGCTGCTTTTAATGAAGCTTAGAATAAAAGATAAACATCCTTCTCTGAACATTGATTGAGTTAATAGCTGGTGATTAGAGTCCTATCTGGATGTAGTTATTTTTGCTGTAATAAATGTTCTTTTATGATTCTTATCTGGAATTTGTAATAACAAGTGATTAACCTTATAATGGCCCATTTCCCACTACAAATAAATAACCGATTTTGTACACATGCACACACACAAATATATGGATATATATACATTTATGTATACATACATACATACATACATACCTATTTATATTAGGTATGTTTCATACCTAGTATGGAGCCCAATGCAGCATGGAGCCCATCTCACAACCCTAAGATCAAGAACTGAGCTGAGGTCAAGAGTGGAATGCTTGGGGGGCCTGGGTGGCTCAGTCGGTTAAGTGGCTGACTTCAGCTCAGGTTGTGATCTCACGGTTCATGGGTTCGAGTCCCACATCAGGCTGTGTGCTGACCACTAGCTCAGAGCCTGGAGCCTGCTTCGGATTCTGTGTCTCTTTCTCTCTCTGCCCCTCCCCTGTTCACTCTATATCTCTCAAAAATAAATAAAACGTTAAAAAAATTTAAGAGTGGAATGCTTAACCAACTGAGCCCCCAGGAGCCCCCATAAACACTTCTATTTTAAGGTGTAATTAACTAGACACATCCTACACAAAGTGAGGCAGCTTTGGCATTTGCTTCTTGACAAGGAATTAGCAAACATTCTGTGGAAAAGGATGATTAGATAAAAGTCTCAGCTCTTTGCTTAGCTTTCTACTTCCCCATGTTTAATACATTGGGAAATTTACACTATAAACCCATAATTTCTCCCTTTGGAGATTGGGGATAGTACAATCTAAAACTGGCAAAAGAAAATCCACTCCCAAAACAAACAAACAAAAAAACCCACAAAATGACATTACCGTTCACTGGTCAAACACCTACTACATGGAATCAGGCAGAATGTTCTAGGGGAACTTTTGGCAGGTGATATTTCCTAATGAAGACAGAATCTGTGGAATAGCATTAATTAAGTGTGGGATCTCTTGTCTCTTCAGCTCTTCAGTTCGTTTTGCATCCCCTGTGTCCACCCTTCCAAGAGCAGAGTTATCCCAACACCCTCTCTCTTGCATCCTCCCTCCTAGCCCTGCCAGCTGCTTTTTCATCTCTTTGCTCCCTCGTCTGAGTTTGGTCCTTCTTTGAGTCCAGTTCTGTTGCTGGAGAGAGTGTGGAGGAGAGGAGAGGCCTCAGGGTGAAGCTGACCTACCTCTACTATTTTCAGATTCCCAGCAAGACTGCAAATGGTTAGTTTCACATGGTCTCACTGTGAGGAGAATCGAGAGTCCTCCTTTAGTTAAGAATGTGAAGTTGGAATGTTGACCTTTTCATGTTATGGATTTGATAAGAATAATTCTCTTGCCTATTTTAATAGTTTTGATGAGTAATTAAATTTCCATTATATAAGAATTTGTAATGTGTGTCATACTCAAGAGATATCTGTTCACTCCCATTGTTTTCAATTGTTAAAAGTTTAAGCAGACTGTCTCTTTAAAGATTTGTAGTTACTTTCTATCTTCACCTTTCTTTTTTGAGCTTCATGTTCATATATTCTATCTCAATTATAATCTTGACTTGTACTCCTTCTCAATGATATTGGTAGGTAGAATAATTGTCCCCTAAAGATCTCCATGTCTAAATCTTGAATCCTTTTGCATGGCAAAAGGGACTTTGCATATGTGATAATGGTTAAGGATGTATTATCCAGGTGGGTTCAGTCTAATCTTATGAGTCCATAAGGGGAATCCTTCCCAGCTGTGGTCAGAGAGGAAGATGAAGACATAGAAGAAGGGTCCCACAGATGAGAGGTGAGGAATCAGTCTGCTATTGCTGGTTTTGAAGATGGAGGAAGGATGCCATAAGCTAAGGAATGCAGGTAGACTCTAGAATCTGGAAAAGGCAGGAATGGATTCTTCCATGGAGCCTCCAGAAAGGAATTAGCTGTGTTGGACATCTGGCCTTTGGAATGGCAAGGTAATTTTATATTGTTTTAAGCCACTGAGGCGTGGTAATTTGTTGCAGTAACAACAGAAAACTAATACTAAAGGATCAAACTATCAAATGCAATTACATTTAATGTGCATAAAATTTAGACATTTTCATCTAAAAATTAAATATAAAAATTTTAAGCTAAAATCATTTTTCATGTAGCCTTTCCAAAAACCTAATACACTTATTAAATATGGATAAGAAATTTGTCCAACATAATTAAAAGAAAACATATATAATAAATGTAAACATTTAAAATAAAATTATTTAAATAAAGTTTTTAGTTAGTTTAGTATTTATAAATTTAATAAAATCTTAATATTTTCATGATGATAAAGTTTTGGGGCTTTTCGTGTATAGTGTCCATCTAATTGCCAATACTTCAATCACATTATGTCTAAGCCGACCTATACACAAATTTATGAAATACTCAATATTTTGAAGGTTCTTCAACAGCCATGTTTAATTTTCAAAGCTAATGTAATTCATAAATACCTCTAGACCTATGAATTGGAACATGAAGAGACTCAAGGAAACAGGTTCATGGTACTCCTGGGAAACTATTTCATTATGCAGAGAGGAAGGATTTAACAAGTTAATTAATTTGTCTTTTTTCTTATTTGAGCACTTCTGCCACTCAGATGCTCCCCATCTAAGTCAGATTTTCTCTGATTTCAACAAACCACAAACCTTCACAGAATTTGGGTATATTTGCCTTTTGATCTGGAGTCATAGGGTTAAGATATGTGAGAAGCATTTCTTGGGGGGCTCGAATGGTAAGTCATGGAAGCAGGTGTTTGTGGTTGTGGATCCTCTGTGCTGGTGCTGAGTGTTGGCTCTCCAGTGACAGAGCCACCTCTGTGTTCCCTGGAGAATTTGTGTAAGTCTGTGATATGCCAGGCCCTCTAAAGCATAAGGTACAGAGGAGTGGCACCTCTTTTCCGGGCTTCAGGGCAATACTGAAATATCTAACACATGCATCAGACCTTTCAGACCATGAAGTGTAATCTCCAGCATATTGTGTGAACAGAGTGTTTTCTTCAGGGTTGAGTTATATGACAAATGGCCCTTATTTAATTGTTTTAATACTGGAGGTGCCGGGCTCCAGAAAGAGGAAGGGGAAATATTTAAGAAAACCCATTATCTCATTCCAGTAAGTGTGACTCACTTCACTGATCATCTCCAGTATTACATGGCTGGGGTTGGCCCTCTTGGGTCCAAATTCTTATAATCAGATTTTCTTCCTCTGACATTGCATCGTCTTCTGTTCCCCCCCCCCCTCTAATATCTTTCTCCTGCCCACATGCTCTCCTGCGGCTGCACGTTGGACATTTGCAGGGGTCTGTGTCTCTATGGCCCTAGCTTAGGTCCCCCCAGGACATCTCCCTGCGCCCTAGCTGCCCTTACCCTTTGTCAGCCCGTTCTCCCCTCCCTGGGTGTACTGCCGCATTCTGTTGCACATACTTTTATTGAGTTGAAAAGTACTGGAGTCCCAAGAAGAACTTTGAGATCTAAGTTTTCATTCTAGAATTCTTTCCCAGTGGCTGAATCAAGGGGGATGTTAAAGATTTCTGTAGCAGAAGAGAAAGCAGTGTTGTCCCTGTGCAAGAGTCCCCCTGAAAGTAATAGTGTAAATGGTCAAGCCGGTGTGATCGCTAGCCCTACCCCTTGAAGACCAGTGAGCCTTTTACCAGTCACTCATTATGAAGTCATGCTTTATTATCCAGCATTTATTTCAACAGGACTTGGTGATGTTATAAAAATAAAATATGCGGATTGCTCAAATATTGTTGGATAGCAAGCACTGTGGCCGCAGCTCAGCCATTAGCAAGCATCACTAATTTTAAATGCCCTCTTGCTGCTACCTGTCTCGGCACTAAATTTGCATATCCTGGCCACATCTCCCTTTTGCACCATAAAAGGGACGTTATACGCCTTACAGAATGTTTCTGGGAAGATCAGTGTAAGTAAGCAAAGTAAACCCTTTCTCTAGATGACCTCCAGGTTCTCTCTCTCAGGAGGACCCTGCAGAAGCAAAGACTTGCCTTCTGTGGAATTTTGGAGCTGGGCAGCAAGCTGATCTTGAACTTTCTATGCCCACTCTGTGTACAATTTAGGAAACGGAGGCATGGTATGATCTTCAAATATTTGAGGAACACCACAAAAATTCCTCTTAATAATTACTAACATTCCCAAGCAGTAACTGGCAATCTTATAAGAAAAACAGTAACAGACTTTTTTTTTTTAAAGAAAACAGAACCAGTGAATGAAAACTTCCCCTTTTTTTATTTAACAAATAAGTTAAAAAAATCAGAGTTCTGCAATTTCTCATTTTTTTCTGTTCCTTTTCCTTTCTTGCAGCCCTATGAATACAACCATGGCCTAAAATTCTAAGATTGTTTAAAAAAGTGGACTTAAAACATGTTAAACTGGGGTAAGTGAATGGGATATACAAGCATAGGCTTTGCCAAGCCTAGTTTCCTTGGCTCTTCAACAGCTGAGAGCATTTGATTCACAACTGTGCACTCAGTCCTGAGTTCTGTCCCTGGTTTTCTAAGAGTAATTATATTGATGACACATTTTTTAAATAAGCCTAGAGCAATGGTCCTTAGCCCTAGCTGCATAGGAACAACAGGTGAGGAACTTCTACAAAATATCAGTGCCTACGCTCACCCCCACATCAATTAAGGCAGACTCTTTGTGGGTAGATCATCTTTTATTTATTTATTATTTATTTATCATTTATTTATTTATTTATTTAGAGAGCACAAGCGGGGAAGAGGCGTAAGGGGAGAGAGAGAGAGAAAGAGAGAGGGAGAATCTTAGGCACGCTCCACACTCAGTGTGGAGCCTTACACAGGGCTGGATCTCATAACCCCAGGATCATGACCTGGGCCAAAGTCAAGTCAGATGCTCAACCGTTCAAACGACTGAGCCACCCAGGCACCCCCTGGTGAATCCTTTTAAAAGACCCCGGGTTCTTCTAATGTTCCACCAGGGTTAAATACCATCCTTCTAGAATATTGGCTCTTTACTAGGGGTGATTTTTGCCTTGGAGGGGACCTTTGGCAATGTCTAGAGACCTCTTTGGTTGCCACAGCAGTGAGGGTGCTACTGGCATCTAGTGAGTTGAGGCCTGGACTGACTGCTGAGTTCCTGTGATACACAGGATAGTCTCCACAGCAAAGAGTTACCTGGCCCACCATGTCTGAAGTGCCAGGGTTTAGAAGCTCTGATCTGGGTGGACACCAAAGCTCTGTGTCAAGTTTCCCTCCGGCCAATGCTGCTGAGAGTCTAGCAGCATATTCCAGATGTGATATCTGGATTCTTGCCCAATTTACAAAGCCTCTGTCCCTATAACTTTCTATCTCAAGCCTTAATGTTTATTAGAAGAATGATAGATTTTCAGAAGGCTGACCGTCTCTTTGCTTGCCTGGGCAGCTGAAGAATGATTGCTCCCAAATGCCCATTGTTGTGCTCTGCCTATCTTCTGGGACACAAATGGTACCATCTATCAGACTTCATCTTGCTAACTGTTTTCCTCTTTACAGGGTTTTAATACTGGAGTCTTAATTCTAGTGTTCCCACCCCCCTCCATGGTTACATGAATAATTAATGGCCAAAAAACCCACAAAAACCTCAGTGGCTTTATTTATAGATAAGGGGTCATCTAGGATTCAGGGAAAAATTGGCCAGCATTTGCAAAAAAATTTTTCTGCAACATGATTGTCAATAACAAGAATGCATACGAGCAGGAAATTTGTAAGACAGGCATGCCATTGCCCCAGGAGACCTTTTCTGAGCAGATTGCTTTTAGAATGAGGATATGTCTGATGGAGAGAAGATTCAGCAATGGCAAGAATGAATGAATAGAAGCTCCTTGCAAATGTAGAGATAGATGGGCAAACATGAACCTAGAAAGACATATAAACTTCAGTGTTATACCTTTTCCTGGGAGGGCCAGCCCTCTGGCATGGTGAAGACAGCAGGGCAAACCATCAAAGCAGTGGGAATTTGACAGCTTTGAACACCTTACTCAGGCCCCAGAAAAGTCAAAATGTACCCTTTCTCAGTTCTGGGTCCCAGATTTAGCAAATACAAATACAGTTAGATTATCAGATAAACAACAAGTATTTTTTAGTATAAGTATGTCCCAAATATTGTATGGGATGTATTTATCCTGAACAAAACATTGTTTCCTATCTGAAATTCAGATTTAATTTGGTGTCCTGTCTTTTATCTGGCATCTATAACCCGGAGTTTCCTTCCAAGGAGAGATAATGAGGAGTAGACCAGTTAGGATAATACGAGCTGCAAGTCCAGGACTTATCACCTGCCACTGGTTTAAACAAAGTTGGGAGAAGAATCAGTGGGTGAGTGGTACCCAGAGTCTCTCCCAAATGTTCATGCACAAAGCACTCCTTTTATGATCTTAATATCCTTTTCCTGATGACCTCATTCTTTATGGCTTCCCAAATTTCTATGCAGACAGCCCTCATTTTCTGTGTTATTTTTAATTAAAATTTTTTTTAATGTTTATTTTTGAGAGAGAGAGAGAGTCAGAGAGTGAGCAGGGAAGAGACAAAGAGGGAGACACAGAATCTGAAGCAGGCTTCAGGCTCTGAGCTGTTAACACAGAGCCCCATGCAGGGCTCGAACCCATGAACTGTGAGATCATGACTTCAGCTGAAGTTGGACACTTAACCCACTGACCCACCCAGTTGCCCCCCAGACAGCTTTCATTTTCTGAATGCAAAGTTAGCCAGACCTAGAATGGCTCTCCTCTCATTACTATTTACTTCATTTACAAAAAGTTTTTCCTTCTTCATTATAATGTCATTTCCATAAGACAGGGAACCATTTCCAGTGCAACTGTGAATGGAATATATGCAGAAGATTGACAGAGATTTTTAACTCTACGTAGTAAGTAAGACTCTTTGCTGGCTACTCTTTCTGTGGTAGTCAAAAGAGTGAAGATAATTCTGTAGTCCTATTTTCTTTGTTTTTTTTTTTTTCTCTTCCCATCGTGTTTGACTTGTCCTCAAGTTTTAATCTCTTTAATTTAACTTTATGATGCCTTTTCCCTTCCTGTTTCATGGATCTGCTTTTTATCCAGGACTTTCTACTCAACAAATAGTTAATGGACACATAAAGCAGGGGTGACAGACATGCTACAGAATACATCACTGTCAAGCAGGTGGCATTCTCTAGGCTGGACAAAGGTAAGGTTTAATGAGCTCTTATAATTTAAGGGTTTTGGTTTTGCCTAATTTGTGTGACCCTAGTGTCCCCACAGAAGTAGTAGTTTGTTTTTCTGAGATAGGGACTTCAACCCCAAGTACTGTGAGGCTTGGAGGCAAAAGCCTGTAACTCGTGGGTAAGCCCAGATGACTGCTGTGGCTGTGTTCATTCATTCATCAGGTAGTATTCTAGTCCTGGGGATTCAGAAATTAACAAACCCTGTCCTCATCAGGGAGACAGATAATAAACAAGTAAATAAGAAAATAAATAATTTAATCTCAGGTAGCAGTAAGTACCATAAAGAAAAATTAATGGCATGAGGGATAAGTATACATTAGAATGGAAAGGAAGGTGTGTTTTTAATATGGTGGTCAGAGAAGAGTTCCCTAAGGAGGTGGTGGCATTTGATAAAAACCAGACTGATGGGAAGGAGTAAGCCATGTCACTATCTAGGGAATCTAGGCAGAAGGAACAGAAAATGCAAAAGCTTGAGTTCAAGAAGTAGCCAGAGGCTATAACTGAAGGGGCGTGATCATGGAGAGTGGTGTGAGGTAACTCGGAGAGATAAGTGGGGACCAGGTCACAGTGGAGCTGGTAGTCCACAGAAGGAGGGCCAAGGGCAGCCACTGGATATTTTAGGCAGGGGAAGACAGGATCCGAACTAAAATTTAATACATCACTCTGACCACTGTGTAGAGAATTGACTGGGGGAGGGAGACCAGTTAGAAGTATTGAAATAGAATGGGCAGAAGAAGATGTGAGCATAGGTGATAATAGTGGAGGTGGTGATAATTACTTAAACTGTATGGCAAATGATATGACTAGTGTCAGGAAATAGAGGAATCAAAGATGATGTTTAGAGGCTTTTGACCCAGGCAGTTGGGAAAATAGGGATATCATTTCTTGTGATGAAGAAGACTAAGTTGAAACAGTTTTTGTTGTTGTCTTCGAAACAATCATATTTTTACAAAATACCCATGAATGTAATACAAATAACTTATTTTTTTCCTGAACTATTTGTAAGTTGCCAATCTGATGCCCCACCACCTTTGAGTATGTTAGTACTCCATACTTCAGTATGCAAAGTATTTACTGATTATTCAGTATATTTGTTTTCAAAGTATTTATATGGATTTAGTTAATATTCTTACTAACAAGGATAGTCTCCTGTATAACTGTAAAACATTAAACTGAGGAAGCTAACATTGATTTTCCTCTACCATCTAATTCTCAGACCATGTTCATGTTTTCCAGTTATTCCAACAATGGCTAAAAATATCCAGTTCAGAGTCATGCAGCATTTGGTTGTCATGTTTCTTTTGTCTTGTTTGGTCTGGAAGAGTTTCTCAGTCTTCCTTAGCTTTTTTTTTAATTTTTTCCAAAAAATTTTAAGGTTTCTTTTTGGGAGACAGAGCATGAGCAGGGGAGGGGCAGAGAGAGGGAGACACAGAATCCAAAACAGACTCCAGGCTCTGAGCTGTCAGCACAGAGCCAGACATGGGGCTCAAACCCACAAACTGTGAGATCAGGACGTGAACAGAAGTTGGGTGCTTAACTGAAAGAACCACCCAGGCACCCCTTTCATCAGCTTTAATGACTGTTTTACTTTTCTGTGTTGCATAAAAATTCCCACAGATTTAGAAGCTTGAAGCAACATATATTTATTATCTCAGTTTCTGGAGCTCAGAAGTCTAGACATGGCGAGGTTGAATCCTTTGCTTCTGGGTCTCACGAGGCTGTAATTCACATGTCAGCAGTGCTATGGTCCCATTAGAGGTTTGACTGGGGAAAGATCTGCTTCTTAATTCCCTCACGTTGTTGGCAGCATGAATTTCCTCGCTGCTGCGGTACCAAGGCTTCAGTTTATTGCTGGAGATCACCTTGAGCTCTAGCAGTTCCTTGCCAGGTGGGTTTTTCCAGTGTGACCACTTATTCCGTGCCGGCTTTCTTCTTCCAAGACAGTGAAGCTACGTCTCTCCAGCACCTCTGCCAGCAAGATGGTCTTGTGCAAAATATTTTAATGTAATTGTGGCAGTGATACCCCATCACCTGTGCCATATCCCATTAGTTCTGCCCAAACTCAAAGTCATAAACACCAAGGGACAGGGATTATTGGAGTTCAATTTAAAGTCTGTCTGCACAGGGGCCCCTGGGTGGTTCAGTTGGTTACGTGTCTGACTTTGGCTCAGGTGGTGATCTCATAGTTTGTGAGTTCGACCTCATGTCTGGCTCTGTGCTGACAGCTCAGAGCCTGGAACCTGCTTCAGATTCTGTGTCTCCATCTCTCTCTGCCACTTCCCCACTCGCACTCTGTCTCTCTCTCTCAAAATAAGTAGCTATTAAAAAAAATAAAATCTGCATAATAATTTTGATCCTTTCAAAGATAACTGTATAGAAGTTCCTCAATTTGTGTTTGATAGCTCCTCATGATTAGAATAAGCTAGTTAAAAATCTTTTTACAGAATATTACAGGTATGATTTTGAATTGTTCTCATTGTATTATATCTGGTGGCTCATAAGTTCAGTTTGCCCCATTATTTATGTTACCTTTGATTATTTGAATTAAATGATACCCACTGGGGCTTCTCCACTGTAAAATTGCTTTTTCCTTTTATAATTTATGTGTTTGGTAGAGAGGTACTTTAAGACTATATAAATGGCCCATTCCTCATCATCCTTTTAATCAATCACTCAATCATTTATTCAGAATGGACTTATAATTTCCTACTTAATTCAATGGGTTATATCCCATTACTATAATTACTTATTCTGATCCTTAAGTTATTCCAGATTTGTCCTTTGGAAGTCCCTTCATAGTGGCGTCTGTGTTTTTTTGACATATCTCTATCATTCTTTGAGCACTTTCACAAGCAATAAACCACTTTAGGCTCATGTACTTTCCTTGCCCTATGCTGAAATCACCCATTACTCCATGGAGCCCTGGACAAGCCAAGATCTGGAGGTTAGTTGTTCTCATCGATATTGGGGTCTTGATCTGAAGCCCTTTTAGTGACCAGAGTTAGGGAATATTTGTCTGTCTGTCTATCCTCACATTTACATATGTAATTCCATATCTCTATTAAAAATAATGAATTCACACCAATATTTCTAATTTCACTCCAATATCACAAAGTCTATTCTGTTATTTTCACTTTCCACATTTGTAATTCCCTTCTCTGACTGAAAAAGCTGGCTCTCATTAGCTTTATATATACTATTCGATCAGTTGCTCTGTATGTGACTTGTCTGCTGTTGCTACTGCAGTATCCCATGAAGATACCCTTCTTACCCAACACTCTGACATCCCTAGCTGAGTTGCCATTATTCCTCAACACACCTCTCCTCCCCCCAGCCAAGAGTGCCCTTGTCAATTCCCCTGAACCTCAACATTCAATCTGAGTCACATCCCTGGGCCAATCTTCCTTGCTTTGCTTAGGCTCTGACACCTCAAATCATGTTTGTTTTCTTTTTTATCACCTTTTATTCTTATTGTTGAAATTCTCTAACACAAATGATATTTTGTGAAAACGGCTGCCAATTATATCAAATAATAAGGATTAGCTATATTTGTTTGTTACTAATGGCATAAATAAGATGAATGCTGTCAGAAAACACATGCTAGTCAACCATCCCATGACTTGAATGAGTAGTGCATTCCATGGGGCAGATTTAGTTTTTGATATCATGATGTTAGTCACTCTTGAAAATATCTAGAAAAGAGAACAAAAATTACAAAAGATAACAGGGTCCCTTCCTTATAGCAACTGCCTTTCAGAAGGAAAGGATGCAGGAAGCAATACTTGTCATAAAGTTTGGATTGAAATTCTATGTGACATGGTAATATACTTTTTATCAGAAAACATTGAAGCTCTTTAAGAAAATTAGTAATTGGGGATTTTCAAGTATCCAGAAATGTGAGGAGTATGATTCTTAATGGTGCTGAATCCTGCAGAACTCCTTGTGGGTTATAAAACCAATTTCTTCAAGAGACACTACTGCTGAATGACTTTTTACAAAATAGCCTAGGGGCAAAATAGATTTGAGATTCAAGGTGCATCATTTGTTGAAAAGTACAAAAGAAAGCAAAAAAAAAAATTAGGAAAGAAGGCACATTTTATGGTCAGCCATTTTGTAATTTTGCTAATCTTTTGTTGTGCCATGTTTCAAAGGCAGAAATGTAAGTCTAACTCTGCATTTGATTGGACTACAAAGCCAGATGTCAATTTGACTTAGTTTTGGAAAAAAATGTTCAGTTGTTATAAGATCACTTTTCTGTTTTTCTCCAATATTTGGAACTTGCACAAACTATACTTCTGAAATCAAAATCCTTACCCCTTCTTATGAAAAACAGACAAAAAAAATTGCAGAACCTGGATGAAATTGGAGTATTAGTTCCAGGATGCATCTGGTATTATGCCCATGATCTGCCTCCTGCAACATTGGGACCAGGCCACAGGATCAGCCACAGCTGAGGAAATGAAATTAGTTAGACCAGCAGTTCTCACATTATATGTCAGCATCACTTGGGGACTTAGAAATGTACATTCTGTAGACTCACTTCAGACCCACAGAATCAGGAACTTGGGGGCTAGCAATCATGCTTTATATAGTTTTATAAGGTTCGAGAATCCTTGAGTTCAAATAAGCTACTATTGGCAAATATTGGATCCAGTGAATTATCTTTTTTTCCCCTCTCTCATTTGCTCTTCAGGACATGAATGGCTTCTCTAGCTCCTGTCCCCATCAGGGCTACTAAGTTCTGAAGACATAATTTTTCTTGCGTATTGAAAGAAAATATTTTTTACACATTCTTCTCTTCTTACACATGGCCTATATGCTACTTAAATATCAGTGTGTGGGAACTACTCAGGAAATACTAGATCCCTTCTCTTGTCCGTTAGGTATTTGACTGTTATTCATTACTGAAAGGGATGGACATAAGATGCTGGCATCCCTAAATCATCTAATGATAAATTTAGTGAGTAAATAGTTAATTATTCTTTATGAAAACTGTACTTCTAAATTTTAACATACTGAATATGATAGCTCTAAGAGCAAAGTAAATGAAACATAACATAGTCTTTATCTTCCTGTTAAACAGACCACTCTATGTTTACATCAATAGAGTGATTAAACAAGTATCTTGGGGCTTCTAGGTGGCTTAGTCCATTGAGCATCCAGCTTTGGCTCATGTCATGATCTCATGGTTCATGAGTTTGAGCCCCACATTGGGCTCTCTGCTGATAGTACAGAGCCCACTTGGGATTCTCTTTTAATATATAATATATAAATTACATATATACATATATAACTTTTTCTGACATTTTAATATTTTTCCCTTAAAAGCAAAAATTAAATACCCAGTGTCTTCCTCATCATTTCAAAATTTCCAAAACTTTAACTTCTCTCGTGGGAAATACCCATGTGAAGGCTGTGGATATCTAAAGGGTACTCCTTATGGTCTCTACTGTTTTAGGGACTGAATCCTCAGATGACCCGCATTTCAGCCAAATGTCAATAATACTGATTTGGCCACATTCTGTTTGCTAAGGAAGGACCTCCAGGGTACAGGGACCTCTACAATCCCACACTTCTCCTATCTTGCCAAATTTAAATAGTACCAGTGTTTATCTCAGATTATCTAGAAATGGTTCTCAGGCCTAGATCTGTGCAAAAATCTTCTGATGATCTTGTTAAAAAATTCAGAATGCGTTCATCTCTCTAGATTGTTGACTTAGTATTTGAGGAGTAAAATCCAGAGGAAGAATGTGTATTGTCAATAAGCATCCCAGTGTTCTTAGGCCTTCAGGGGACCAAGTCTCTCCCTTGATTGTGTCCATTTACGTAAGTGTCAGTGTAGCAAGGACTGTCATTAATGCAGATGCCTTTGTCCCTACCATCATTCAGACAACACCCCATGTGGTGGTGGGTGGAGGAGTTAAGACAGTCATGTGGATGGATGGCACCTTTCCAAGGCCACATTCCTTAAACTGGTTTTGGAACACCATGAAGGAAGGAGGTAATGTGAAGAGCTCACTTTGTGAGATTCTTAGCACAGTAAGCCCCACGGAGCTCAGTGACAAAGCATGCCTTGTCCTCCGCATTCTGGCTGCCTTTAATTGGAAACTCTGGGAGCACCCAGAGACATGCTTTGTGTGAACAGTGCTGTTCTCAGGAAAGCTAAGGCGGGTGCTGAGATGTTCTTAGCTGGCTCTGGAAAGGTGATATGGGTAATGGGACTGGATCAGGACCAGGAGGAGAGGCTGAGCTCTGCGTGGGGACTGTCTCTATTTGGAAAACATTTGAAAGACTTCTTTGGAGACTCTTAGAGATAATAATGGGACAGCCCAAAGAGAAGGCTAATTTCCTCTAATTATACTAGGTAGGCCTATTAAAGCTGGAGATATATGGGCCTCATATTCTATGAACACAGGTATTTCTTTTTTATCTATTTTAGGAGATGTCATTGTACTGGATGCTGTTAGACATTCACTTAGGATGATTAAAAATTGTCAGATACTGTATAAAGTGTGGGCAATGTTATTTCACTGCATGGATCACACCTGGATCCTCAAGGAGGTACATCAGTGACTGACATTTGACCACTAGCCCCCAGGTGACTTCAGCCAATCAGAAGCCGTGAGTGTCATGGCTGTAGGTACACACAGGAGCTCTTTACACCAGCCACTGAAATTCAATAATTAAACTGTGTCCTGAAGCATTTTATTAACATTATAGATCAATTGAAACAATGAATTATTACCTGGGAGTAATGACAAATAATACATTTGAAATATAGAAAGAAAATCCTTGTGCTGTAAGAGATCATAAGTAGAGCAGAAAATTTGTAAGTCCCCAAGCTTTTGACTTTGGAAGAATGCAACTTATTTGATAAATATCTTTCTCTTCCCTGCCCCCCACCCAGCCTTTGTCACTAGAGCCACCTTGGATCATTTTTGTTTTAGTGGCCTCACTAATGTATTAGGTAGCATGGATGGTAGCATGGATGGGTACTACCTAATATCCATAGCTGCCTTTTGTCTTTAGGTGGTAATCATACCAATTTATTATAGTCAGTGAACCATTATAGTTTCTTGAATGTTTCCTAGAGGCCAGGAAAAGACTCCCATGGTGGATTATGGCTTTGCTTTACTGTTATGTATATCAGTGATTTATGTCTGGTAGAGAGAATGGGCTAATATGGCCTCTCAGGACACCCTTTACTCTTAAAAAATGACTCTTTGGCTTCTAAAGTAGGGATAACTACACTTAGCACCAAGAGAGGCTCAGTCATAAACAATAAAATATATTCTAAATTATATGTACACATACAAAATGCTTAGTTTAAGTTAGGGGAGAAAAATGGAAGTTATACCTTCTTTTCTGTCTCTCAAAGTCTCTCAGACTTTTATCCCTCTTTCTCAAAAACTGTGTAATTAAGAATGATCAACCTTTTCTTTTATAAAAATGAAGGTAGTAAATGTTTTCCTGCTATAACTATGCCATAAGAATATAATGAATAACTAGATTCCATTAAATGATGACTAAGTGAATTTAGGTAGCTGCATGAAGGATCTCTGTTGAAGTATGTTAAATAAAAAGTAGTTTGAACATTTATATAAATAATGGTTTCACTTAAGGTCACTTATGTTTCAGGAAAGGTTGGGGGTGGGGCCTAGCTTTATGGTAAAATTTTTGTTTTAAAAATCAGCATTATTGCAGTCTAATTAATGTGCAATAAAATGCACTTATTTAAAAAGTGTTCAATTCAGGGCCACCCCAGTGGCTCAGTCGGTTAAGCGTTCAACTTTTGATTTTGGCTCAGGTCTTGATCTCACGGTTTATGAGATCAAGCCCTGCATCAGGCTCCATTCTGACAATGCACAGCCTGCTTGGGAGTCTCTCTTGCCCTCTCTCTTTGCCCCTCCCCTACTCCACCTCCCACCAAAATAAAAATAAATGAATGAATAAAAAGTGTTCAGTTCAATGATCTTTAGCAAATGTATACAAGTGTGTGACTCCCATCATAATCAAGACCTTCCCATTTTCCCAAGGAGCTACCTCATGCCTCTTTATACTCAACAGCCACCCCCCCCCCCCATCCCTGGCCTCAGTTAGATACTGGTCTGCTTTCTGTTACTAAAGCTTAGTTTTGCTTTCTGTAGAATTTCATGTAAGTTGAAGCATACAGTATATATGCTTTTGTGTCTGGTTTCTTTCTTTCACCGTAATATTATTGATATTCATCTGTTGTTGCATAAATCATAACTTCATTTTCCTTTCCACTCCTGAGTATTATCCATTGTGTCGATATCCACAATTTGTTTCTGAATTCTGTTACTGATGGACTTTGGGACTGTTTCCGTTTTGGGGCTATTATGAATAAAGCTTTCATGAAGATTCTTGTACAAGTCTTTGTATGGGCATGCATTTTTATTTCTTTGGGATAAATGTGTAGAAATGGAATTGCTGGTTAAAGATTTTTCTTTATAAGTTCTTTGTTGCATTTGTTTTAAAGTGCTTGTTTGTTTGGTGATTTGGTCTATTTTAGCCTCAAATAAGTACCTCCCCATTTGTAATGCAATCATTTGATCAAAGTTCTTCTGGTAGAAAGGAGCCATTGTTTCATTTTCATTATATCTAGTTGATGTTAAAATTGTTAGACTCTGGCAGTAGTCCAGATCCACTGCCATTTTCTTTTGTAGTGTTGCCTATATTTCTGGAAACTGGAAATTTGTCTCAGTTTACAAAGGGATAAGAGGAAATACTCTCTCTGGTAACAGTTTATCGAAGAACTGGAGGCAGAAGGACAATTAAGAGTCAGGATCATCTGTATATGAATTGGGTGGAGAGACATAGTTAGGCAATAGGAGTCAGATGGACACAGAGGAAGGAGGCTTGTATCTCTTGAATAAACACCAAACTGTGAATGTTGAGTACAGAACAAACCTCAACACCATCCATCTTCAAAACTTTCCATCTATTAAAATACAAATATGTCACTTATTCTGGGTTTTTAAAAAATGTTCAGAGATAAAAACATTTAGGTATATAGTACTTTCTCATGAAGAGAAAGCAGACATGGGGTGTTTATTTTTTAATAGCGCATTATGTTGGGTGTTAGGTCAGAAATTCTTTCATATCAGGAGGCTCAGAAATTGTTCCCTTTTCTATTAAACATATTTTGGTTTTCTCTGCTTCTCTTAAATCTAGATAGAAGTTAGTTGATCTATTGTGGTGTCTTGAAAAAAATACATCCTTTAAATGTGGTGTTTTAATCAGAGTTTGTTTTCTTAAAAAGAACAGTTATTCAAATCAGTTCAAGTTAAAAAGAGGTACATGGAGAAGATAGAAGGCTACATCACTAAATTGAGGATAGGAAATATGGCCAAGCTTCATGGGAACTGGACCAGGAGATAGAAAGCCAGTGGGAACTCAGGAGGAGTTCTCTGTCTCTGATTTTGCCTCTCTGGATATCGTGCTGTTTTTATTTCTCCTTTGTCCTGTTTCTGTAGTACAGTATGTTCTGTCCAGTCTGTCTTTCCCTGCCACTCTCCTTCATTCTCTTCTCTACTGGATAGTTTAACCTGCTGATTCATAGCCTCTGCTTCTTACTAACACAGTTTTCTTGGACACCAAGTCTCATCTCATCTCTCCATGACCTTTCAGCTTTTCATGACCACAATCTGTATGGATAGGAGTTTAAATTCTCCAGAGAGATAGTATCTAATTGGTAACAGGCCAGTAGATTTATAGGCATAGAGGAAGCTGTCCATTTTTTGTCCAGTACTTGTGGCCAGAGTCACAGAGTTCTTATCTGGCCATCAAGCTCTTTCCCTTTAAACAGGAGCCATTAGTGAGGCAACTTAAGGGGGACTTGGGCAAAGCAGAACCACTGAATGAGATGTCTACTGTGAGTAGGCTCACTGGAAGTGCTAGAAAACCTGTCCTATTAGGCAGCAATGATGTGATGCTGAAGTCCAGGAGATGGACAGGCAGGCAGGCCAGGAGACCAGAGCTATCTCACTAGGCAGTCAGACTTTAAACTTCTCAGGCATTTTGAAAGAACATTCTTTCCTCCAGTCTAATTAAAATTGGTCAGATTGCCAATGCCTGCTAACTGACTTGACTTAAAATGACTATTATTAATGAGC
Organism: Suricata suricatta; assembly: GCF_006229205.1. Classification (NCBI taxonomy): domain Eukaryota; kingdom Metazoa; phylum Chordata; class Mammalia; order Carnivora; family Herpestidae; genus Suricata; species Suricata suricatta. Next base: position 42,048,986 of record NC_043712.1, on the reverse strand, counting down.
ATTGGATGAAACATAAAGAAAAAGCAAAGAAGTGAGTCAATTTAAGGGATTGTGTCTCACAAATTACAATAATAATACAGTATCTGAATTGGACTATGTCTGCCTAGCTGCCCTCACCCTTCCCAACAGTTTAGGATCCAAGCTGTGGAGCTGAAACCTGGATTTGGACTAGTGTAATGTTTCATAATACGTGGATTTAATGGAAGCCAGCTATCAGCTTTGAGTTACTTTGTCTTTAACTCATCAGGGTGTAAATGGGTTTCAAGGTAATTTTTAATCTATATGTAAATTAGCAATTTCTGTAACAGCCGTAGTATGAATTTGAGTGTGTGCAGAAAAGAAGGATTGGATGCAAGCAATATTTTGAAAATAATGTCAAGAAAAAGGCTGTACAAGTGATACATGACATTCAGTGAATTTGAATATAGGTTATATTAGGATACTTTCAATGAAATTATTGTCATTGAAATTTTTCTGAGGCTGCTAATACATAAAGCAATATGTAGAACAGAGAATAAGAATAAAGCTTTATTGTTGTTGTTAAACTGTGTTACAGGTCACACAGTTTTCCATTAGAGATATTCCATTTGGCAGATTTTATATGGAAGTTGATTGTATTTTTTTTGAAGTTGATTGTATTCTTACTGAATTTGTTTTTTACTCAGATAGTAAAGTGACTTAAAGTTGAAGTGATTAAAACCCTTTTTTTGTTTTCTGACACAAAATAATATGCCTTATCTACTATTTAAATCTAAGTTCATAAGTAAATATGCTTTCTTGTATTTATATCTGTAGTGTGACATGCTAAAAAATTACAAAAACCCTATTTTTTCCTAATTTTAGAATGAAAGCTGCATAAATATTTTATATTCAGATAATATAATCAATTATTTCTTTTTCTTTTTCTTTTTTTTTTTCCCCATAATATTTTATTGTCAAATTGTTTTCCATACAACACCCAGTGCTCTTCCCCTCAAGTGCCCTCCACCATCATTACCACCTGTCTTCCCCCGTACCCCCTCCCCCCCAACCCTCAGTTCATTCTCAGCTTTCAATAGTCTCTCAAGTTCTGCATCCCTCTCTCTCCCCAACTCTCTCCCTCCTCCATTCCCCCTGGTTCTCCATTAGGTCTCTCTTGTTTTCCTGCTAGACCTATGAGTGCAAACATATGGTTTCTGTCCTTCTCTGCCTGGCTTACTTCACTCAGCATGACACCCTCAAGGTCCATCCACTTTCCTACAAAGGGCCATATGTCATTCCCTCTCATTGCCATGTAGTACTCCATCGTGA
>NC_043712.1:42027110-42047596 GCF_006229205.1 Suricata suricatta | reverse complement strand
GGCTTACTTCACTCAGCATGACACCCTCAAGGTCCATCCACTTTCCTACAAAGGGCCATATGTCATTCCCTCTCATTGCCATGTAGTACTCCATCGTGAATATATACCACATCTTCTTGATCCATTCGTCAGGTGATGGACATTTAGGCTCCTTCCATGTTTTGGCTATTGTTGACATTGCTGCTATGAACATTGGGGTCAATTATTTCTTTTTAAAGGAAGACTGTAGCACAGGGAAATGTTCTGAAGGATATTAATAAAAATATAAGCACTCAAATTTCATTCTAAAATTCAGGGAGTATTAGCCTCCAAAAATCAGCTGTTTCTTACAAGGAACAAAATAGAAAGCATGGAAAGATACAGAATGGGTTATTATAGCTACCAATTTCTAGTCTCTAAATAATACTAATAAATAAATAAACTTAAAAATTTGTTTAAATACAAATCACTGCCTTTCAGATCAATGTTAAATCTCCTTAGGAATGAACAACTTCTATACTTACCAAGTTACTATTTTGATTGTCCAGGGATGTTAAGTACCCTGGTTCTTTAAATATTAACTCAAAGAATTTTAAAAATTCTGACTTTATTTGTATTTATATAACCCCCTGGAGTTTAACGACTGTGCTGGATAGTTCTCACTGTGAAGTGACTCTCATACAATTGTATTCTTGCTGGGAAATGATTTTATTGCATAAGAAAATGAATGAGCAGAGACCAGTGAGCTGTGTCTGCTGATGGACTATAATTTGCCAACTGTGATGTCAAAGCAGATTTGAGATTTGTGACAACGGTTGATGGTTGCACTACACTGCAATTCTGTGGCAGCAGTGAACCATGCCATGCACAATCTCATTCCACGTTTTGCACATATAAGTTTAGTTTACATAGTCCTGTATGGAAAGCTTTCATGGGCACAGGGAAGATTGGTTAGGATTATTGTGTTGGTACTGTGTGTTTCATTAGAGTACCAATGGCATTGAAATCTATTTCTCCATTGTCCAGAAGGAATGGTTGTATCCCATTCTATGAAAGAACTTACAGAAAGGGAATATTCACACTGTATTAGAGGCTATGTAATTATTGGCACAAATGATAGCTACTGTTATTACTAAACCTGACAATGTAGGTTTTCTGCCAGCATTGCCTTAAAAAATAAGACCATGTGTTTTCTGCTAACTTGTATACTACTTTTAAGTACTCTTGTCTTTCATAGCTCAAAACAGTTTGGTGTAAACCAAGTGGAATTGGTTGCCTTCTGAAAAAGGAGACACTTCTGCATAGGGTTCTCCTCACACTCATAAAATTTCAAAGACAGCCTGGCAGTTTTGGCATCTGCATTCTTTTTTATTTCAAATTTTTATTTAAATTCTTATTAATTAACATATAGTGTAATATTGGTTTCAGGTGTAGAATTTTGTGATTCATCACTTAAATACAACACCCAGTGCTCATCCCAACAAGTGCCCTCTGTAATACCCATAACCCATTTAGCCTATCCCTTCTTTTATAGAGTATTTGTGAGTCAGGTCTTCCAGGAAAAAATGGTGCTGATGGTAGGCAGAATTTTGACCCCTGTGAATTTTGCCTTCTAATGGCATGCTTTGGTTATGTTACATGGCAAAAGGGACTTTGGAGATATAATTAAGGTAAAGACTTTAACACAGGAAGGTTAGGGGCACCTGGCTGGCTCTGTCGGTTGGGTGTCCAGTATAGGCCCAGGTCATCATCTCATGGTTCCTGAGTTCAAGCCCCATGTTGGGCTCTATGCTGTCAGCTCAGAGCCTGGAGCCTGCTTTGGATTCTGTGTCTCCTTCTGTCACTGCCCCTCCCCCACTCTCTCTCTCTCAAAAATAAATGAACATTTAAACATTAAAAAAAATTATTAACACAGGGAGTTTAATCTGGAGGGACCACTTGGAGCATGAGAAAGAGTGAGGGCAGCTGTTAGGAGCAATAACCATCTCCCCACATGCCACAGGCTTATAGCAGCAAAGAAATGGGAGCCTCAGTCCTACCACTGCAAGGAACTGAATTTGGCCAGCAATTTAAATGAGCTTAGCAGCAGATTCTTCCCCAGCACCTGGAGCAAGGAATGCAACCCTATCAGAACTTGATTTTGCTATTGTGAGACTCCTAAGGAGAGGACCTAGCCCAACCCAAATAGACTTTTGACCTTTAGAGACTGTGAGATAATACAAAGGTATTATTTTAAGCTACTAAGTTTGTGATAATTTGTTAGTGCCTCAACAGGAAACAAATAATGTTCATTCTTAAGATATCCTCAGATGTAGTTATGGTATTTCCACTGGTTAGAGTCTGTCTTCTTTCCTGGGATTCTATTCCTTACCATTTAAATTAAATTCTTCTAACTCCTGGCCCATGCTATGACTCCTGTAGCACCCTATAACACATTATAACATTGATTAGCATCCTGTAACTTAAATAATAGATATAAGATTCCTGTAACATCCTGTAATAACCTATAACTTCTATGATATACACAAACTGAGTCTATAAAGGTAGGGAGCATGACTGGAGAAGTTACTCATCTGATCCCAGTAACCTACATCTCTGGGGGATGACTGAGTTATATCAATATGTTTTAAAAATACACTATCTCTTTCCCACCTTCATACTTTCTGTTGACAGTCTCTCCCTCCAAGCAATTGATTTTTAGTAGTCTGTAATTTAGATTTAGTAGACTGAACTTTATCATATGAGACTGTAATGTAGGCTACTTTAAGGTTGTCATTAACAAACTCCACTACTTGCTCAGTAGAGAATTGCCTCTCCTTGGTCCACTTTAGCTTAGAGAGCAAATTAACTCATTTGTTTACTCAGAAATTTGCTCCTGGAGTTAGATGGGAAGGATATGAGTTTATAGCTGAGTTAACTACGGCTATGAGAGCCCTTTTCATTAATTGCTGGCTATTTCAAGAAGCATGTGATGTCCATTATTTCTATTTCCTTTGCCAATTTGTGGAAACACCCGGAGGTTTAATGAGTGACTGTGCTTTTGCATCCTGAAATAAATAAGCAAGACAGCCAATTAAGGATACATGCATATAAATCAAAATTATTTTCCACATTTGTGCTTGTGAAAAAAAAGAGACTTAGATGGCATTTGTTAAATTTCCCCCAAAATGGTTAGTGTTGGGAGGTTCACTGGAATTAGGAATGGCTACCCATTTCCCCAGCTTTGAAGTCACAGAGCTGTGTGTGCACCAGTTGCATCCCTTACTGGTGTGTGATGTTTATTGAGTTACCTAGCCGCTTTAAACTCTTTGCCTTGGTGATAGTGACCTATCTCTTGAATCTGTAAAGTACATGGGACTGTTCTACCAAATACCATTAATGGTGGCGCTTTAACCAAGACAGTCTATGGTCAACACCTTTTCTTTGATAGTTCTCTACACATAGCACATTCCATGTAAAACATTAAGTGAATAGGAATCTCAGATCACTTGTCCCCCAAAGTATGGTTAAAGGTTTTCTGTATGTCTCAAATCAGTAAGAATAATGATATGGGCAAGAGAGAGGGAGCATGGAGAAGAAAATGAGATGAGGACTAGATGTATATGGAAGCTATCCTGTATAGGCTCTTGGAAGAAGTCATGTACAAATGTCAGGCATTTGTTCCCTAGAGCCAAATTATTTTGAGAAGTCTTTAAATAGAATTTTTAAATGTTTTGGTTTTCAGGTACTATTGATGACACGCTAATATCCTGTCTTTCAAGTCAAATCTCAGACTTGAATCTGAAGTTATTTCTTGAGCATTGAGAATAGAAATTGAACTTCCATATCCTGTGTTTCTGATGGTAGCAGGGCATGTCAAGACAGTTCTGAACATAAGGAGAATCGGAGGATCTCAGAGAGAGAGAGAGAGAGAGCTATCTTCTTACTAGAGTATAATATTTTTCCTTTGCTAGAAACTTAAACTGCAAAAAAACCAAAACAAACAAAACCATAAGAAACAAAAACACAACAACCAAACACTGTTAAAACGTACCTTCATTTTCTGCTTAGATAGGTATCTGTCCGGCCAGAGGCAATTTGGAAATGTGTTCTTTATCTCAGTGGAGGACATTATGCTGATTACTTTAGGTAAAATGTTTCATTGTCTTCTAAACAATACTCTGTCAGAAAAAAGCACATTTTCTTTTAAAAAAATAACTTAAAATACGAATAATCTTAGGTCAGTTTGTCTTAGCTGGCAGAGAAGACATGTTAAACTGTTTGTAACAAATAAGACTTTTTTTTTTTTATAGAAAGTGGGGAAACTTACACCTCAAAAGTATTGAATTTAGAATCAAAAGTTGTAAAAGCCCCACAGTTCACTCTAAATCCCCTCACTCCAAACACTAGTGTCCTAAATTTTGCTCTTTCCTTTTCTTGCCTTCTGTTGGATCTTCTCACCCCCCGATACTTGTGGTCTTACTTCATCTTGCCCTAGACCTTGCAAGCCTTCTAACCTCCCTTTTTCCATTGTTGCCTCCACCCCCCTTTCATCTCTACAATTCTGTTGATATGATCTATCTGAAACAAATTCCATCAGGCTGCCCCCTTATTTGAAAATGCACTGGCTTCCATTGCTTAGAGAATGAAGTTCAGACTTCTTCCTTTGCCACTCAGGGGTCCCGGTCTTTGGCCATTTCTATTTTTTCTGCCCTACCATTGAGCCCCCCACCTTCACTCCATGCCAGAAGTAGCTTGCTATTTCCAGCATCTACCAGGCTGTTTAATTCTCTGTATCTTTGCTCAACTTGCTTTGATGATCCCCCACCTCCATTTTCCTTATAAATATTCATCTTCTACACTGAGCTCAATGCCAACTCTATGATTCCCTCTGCCTAGCCCACATGGAATTTATTTCTTCCCTCTTCAAGTCTCCTCTATATTTTGTAGAGACTTCTGGACATAGTGCCTATAATATTTTATTGCATTTCCCACCACTGGACTTAATCTAAATGAGATTAAAACTATATCTTATCAAGTCAGTAGTAATGTGCATCTAGCATGCATTTGACACCCATCTGTGGAGAGAAGAAAGGAATGGAAAAACCTGGGATGGAGCCATACACTTGCCAGGTATAAGAATTCAGACAAGACACGTAACTTCTCTGAGCTTAGTTTTACTCAACTGTAAAATAACTACAACACTGTCAGTTCTTTCCATTGCATTTGGAAGAAAATCATTCATATAAGGCCTCTAAGCACCAGCCCTAGATGCCATCTATTCTCTGCTTTCCTCTGGGACTTTTTTGTAGGCCTCTATCCCCCTTGGGCCAGAGGAATTTACCTTCTGATAGTTTACAGAATATGCCAAACTCTTTTCTCACTCTTCCCAGTCCCCTTGCGCACATCACCTTGGCACATGCTGATTCCTCTGAAGGGGAGGCACCACCCCAAATTTGGCAGGGCTGCCTGCTTCTTATCAAATATCACCTTCTTAGAGAGGCCTTGGCTAATCACTCTCTAACGTAGGTCTCTCTCTGTTACGCCTGGTTATTTTTTATAGTATTCTTTAAAAAAAAATAACTCCACAGTTTGCATTTCTTTTTAAGTATATGTTTATTTTTTGTTGTTGTGTTGTTGTGTTGTTTTGTTTTGTTATTTGCTTGAATTCTCCACTGTAATGTCAACTCCAGGATGAGCATGCAAAGATAACATTGTTCCTAGTGACTGTTTCATTCTTAGGGCTTGACACGTAGCAGGCACTTAATAAATATTTGTTGATGATATATGAACTAATCTCTAAGGTTGATTTTGAAGACTAGGTACAGTTGAGTGAAGTTTATAAACCAAGACCACTCTACAAATAATGTGAAGCATAGTTATTATAACCAGGACTAGCACAGAGAAACAGGGAAAATATGTGCCAACTTCCATTTTATCAGGAAATGCATATACAGCTTGACAACAAGTAATTACTCACTTTCCAAGGGTGAACTCTCAGTCTCAGTGATCAGTCCAGCAAGAGAGAGAGAGGACTTTTTCATGCCAAGAGGAGGTATTATTTCTTAACATGTTTTCTGCCATAAGCTGGCTAGAGTTCTGGAGCTAGAGAAGGCATGTTCATATTTGGTGAAGGAGGAAGGTGGTATGGGCTCTGGGACCCAGGGTCCAGCCAGAGAAAATGTTTCCCCATGGATGGCTCTTCCATATAGATCTACTTGATCTGTTTTTAGTGTGAAAAGAGCAATTAGTTAAAATAGAGTATATCTCAGTCAGGCAGGTAAAAGACCATTGCAGGGTTGGTAAAAAGATGACTAGAAAAGAAGAGATAGGCCATGATTTTCTCCATGATTTTCCCAGCAACATACCTTTTCTTTATCTTACTCCCCTCTCTGTACCCATTGCCTATCTGCAGAATGGCAATAATAATATTTACTTGATAAGGCTGTTACGAGAGAGGAATCAAGATATGTAAAGAGTTTTCAATGTTCTAGCATGTAGCAAAGTCTTTAAAAAGTGCTATTTTTATTGTCAATAGCCCATCATTTCTTTTTTTTTCTTTTCTTTTCTTTTTTTTTTCTTTTATAGTTTATTGTCAAGTTGGTTTCCATATAACACCCAGTGCTCATCTGCACAAGTACCATCATTTCTTATAAACAGAGATCAGGACTCAATTTTTCCTACCTAGGGAGATTAGGAAGAATAAGGTGTATTCTCAGATGTCACCTAAATACCAAACACATTAGCCTCAGAATATGACCAAGACTTAGACTTTTTAGGATGCTCCTATTTATCAGGTCAAAACCATCTTTCCCGTCTTACTCATGGCTGTTGTATCAGAGGCAGGAAGATGATACATTTTTAGATTATTTTCCCTGAGACTCAGAGGGTCTAATAATAACGCACTATTTCACATGACATAGAAGTATAGTTTAATAAATCATAATATTCTTCTGATTAGATTGTTATTAGTTTACAGTTATTTTTAATTTTAGACTTCAGAAAACTTGCAAAAGTAGTACTAATAGTTCTTATATACTTTTCACCCAGCTTCCCCTACAGTTAGTCTTATTATCAGAGCACAATGGTCAAAATGGAGAATGTAACCTTGGCACAATACTATCAATCCAAGTACAGATTTTATTTTGATATTAAGAACTATTCTGCTAATGTCCTTTTTCTGTTCTAGGATTCTGTCCCAGGTCTCATGTTGCATTTGGTTGTTATGTCTGTGTAGTCTCCTCCACTCTGCAACTGTTTTTCTGTCTTTTCCTGTCTTTCATGACCTTGATACTTCTGAAAAGTTCTGGTCAGCTGTTATTTTGAAGTCTTAAACTTCAGTTTGGTTTTATCTGGTGTTTTCCAAAGACTAGATTGAGGTTATGCATTATTCAGAAGAATAACACAGAGATGAGCCCTTCTCAGAGCCAAATGTCTTATCACAGGTGGTGTGAACTTTGATGATTACTTGGTTCAGGTGGTGGCCGCCAGGTTATTATTTTCCCTTTTGTAATCAATCTATATCTTGGAGAGATACTTTATACTATGCAAATGACTTGTTTCTTCTCCATCTTTCATCCACCAGTTTTAGATTCATCTATGGATCTTGCCTGCAACAAATTGTGGTGTTTTAAGAGTGATTTTCTATTCTCTCATTTCCCACCCACTCACATTTATTAATTGGAATTCATTTGAAGAAAGAGCTATCTTTTTTTCTCCATTTACTTATTTATTCAATTAATTATATCAGAATGGATGCATGTAAATTAACTTGCTTTATTCTATGAGATATAATACCATGGCTATCATTTCTTTGTCACTCGCATTGTTCTACTTTTAGCCATCGTGAGCTCTTTCAGGAAATGAATATACAGCTTTACAACAAGTAATTACTCATTTTCTAAGGGTGAACTCTTCAGGTTGGCTCCCATGGCCTTTCCACATCCTGCCATCCTTATTTTTTTTTTTAAGTTTATGCATGTATGTAGGTATGTGATCTCTACACCCAGCATGGGGCTTGAACTCACAACCATGAGATCAAGAGTCACGTGTTCTACTGACTAAACCACCCAGGTGCTCCCCTCCCATCCTATTTCTGAACACTTCTCTACTTCTTAGAATTTTAAGATGCTCCAGACTCATCTTATATTTTCCTAACCTCAGGCTTGGAATCAACCACTTCTTCCAAGAAATCCTTTAGTTCTTTTTTTGGAGAATGGCTTTTAGAAACTAAGATCTGAGCAGTAGATGTGTTCACTGCTACTAGAGTGTCATTGTTCTTCCTTCTTTTCTTATTTGTAACTTCTTTCCTGGGCATGAGAAACTTGGTCCTTATTAATGACAATATATTTACTTACTTTGTTTAACCTTAGGGAAAGACAAAGTGGTTTCAGAATTGCTGTCCCACATCTCCATGAGAAACAAATTTGCTGTGAACTCATAGTTCACAATTTTTAAAAATTCACAATATAATTCTGTGCTCAATCATATTTCCTATCTGCATGGTGATCCATAAGATTTTTTACTTCTTTTTTTGTCCAAGGGAATAAAATCTTTACAAGAAGTACTTTCATACACAAATGAGAAGGTACCTTACCTACTTTACTTCATTTCCTAAAAGCTTCCAAAAATATTATTTGTATCTAGTAGGTATGTTTGGAAGTTATGATCCAAAACCTTGCATTTAATGCATAGTTGATTGTATATGTTCATGCTTCACTGTTTTGGCAAGTATATAGTTCTAATTAAAAAGTAAGAGATGACACATAATTCCTTTATTTATTTAAAGCCAGGAATATGACTGGAATTTATGACCTGGAATAGGAAGATACAAGTCTACTCTGGGGTCATGACAGCTGTACTTGAGATTCATGTGCTCAGGTGAACAGACTAGGTAAGTAACAGTTCTTAAAGAATGATGTGTGAATGAAGGCAGCCCCCATTTGTGAGTGGTGTGTGCATGTGTGAATGCATGTGCTCGTACATGTGCATGTACATGTACGTGTGGGCACACATATAGTTCAGGCCGATGGCTCAGTTACCAAATCAATCTAATTGGTGGAATAAATACATTCTTGATTTCTGTTTTAACCCTATGAGCATTTTGAGGAAGGAACCTTGTGAATATGTGTGCAGTTACCTAAAGTACTTAAGAATTTTCTTTTGCAATTGTGTTCAAAAACAGCTTACATGTTACTCAAGATAATAAGTTACTTTACCTTATTATCTTACACGATGTTACTATTGATATTATCCAGTTTGATCTTTTTGTTTATCACCTTTGGCTCTGAATAACTTCTGGTTATTTCAGATATGCTTCTAAAGATAAAAAATGTTCAAAGAATGAAACTTTGAGGATGTTAAGAATTTGTCCCAAGGATGATAGTAGTCCTGAAAAGGACTCCTCCCAGCCCAGACTGCTTCTCTCCCCTAACACAAGATGTGAAGCAATTGTAGCATTGTTAAAATAGTCATCAGAAGCTTAGGGTCACATCTTGAATGTACAGGAAATCTCAAAAAGGTGCAGAGTACATAAGATCCTTGACAACATTTTTGTGAGCTGATTATAAATCCTGTATTCTTGGGGCACCTGGGTGGCTCAGTTAGTTGAACATCCTTCGCTTGATTGCTTGATTTCAGCTCGGATCATTATCCCAGGACCATGGGATAGAGCCCTGTATTGGGCTCCACATTGATCATGGAACCTGCTTAAAATTCTCTCTCTCTCCCCCCTCCCTCCCCCACCCCACCTCCTCCCCTGCTCATGCTCTCTCTCTCCCACTCTCTCTAAAATAATAATAAAAAGATTCTGTACTCTTGTTTCAGTTTCATGTTTAGAGAAATGGGAGTCCCAAAAGAATAAAGGTGTATACCTCTAAGAGCAAGCCAGTGACATGCCATTCTAGATTACCAATGAGTCTGCTACTCCTCTGCTCCTTCCATAGCTGGTCCACAATCCATAGCTGGTCCACAATCCCTCAGAGACTTGATGACCAGGCAATAATAGGAGGTTGTGATTTGGTGGGATGGATACTAGACTGGAATCAGAAGACCTGGTTAGGAACCCAGGTGTTGATCAGACGAGACAGTACCTTTGAAAGCATTTGCACAATATCGAGCACCCACATGTTGATTTTGAATTTGAAATTGAGAAGGAAAAGCTTTAAAAGTCAAGGCTTACTATACTTTATACACACTGTTTAATAATGGGATAAAAAATATGCTAAAAGAGGTCAGGCTTTTAATAACCCAATATAGTGAATCTCTTAATTCTTAATAAAAAAGTATAAAAAGATGAAATAATCTAGCCTGTAATTATTCTGCCAAGTCATGAGGTGTAAGCAGGTAATTTTAGAATGTTCTATAACTGTACTTTAAACCACAGATTGCATTAAAAATCAGGGTAGTAATTTTTCAGGTCTCCCCTGGCAGGATTTATTTTCTTAATATAGAAATGTTCAATTCATCACGCAAGAAGTTTTATATAGGTTAGACCTCTTCTCCATGCCCTCAAATTTCTTTACTTCCCTCTACCCATGCCCAGTGTGTATACACTGCACTTATGTGTGCATGTTCACTTATACACACACACACACACACACATACACACACACACTCTTCAGTACAGGCAAATTAAAGCTAAGTGGGCATAATTGGCCACCTTTTGCCTTATAACTTAGATTTTAGGAAAAAAAAACCCTCTCCTGTTTTTTCCTTTTGAGCAAACTATGGAGAAATATATTAACATCCTCACATTTCTTGGCCTCATGCACTCCCTTTCTTCCCTCGCACATGAACCTCACGGTCTTGCCAAGGTTTTCTAATATTGGTATGTCAAATGCAGATTACAAGCCCCCACAGGCTGGATTCACACTGGCCTCTTGGCTTTTTACAGAACCTTACATAGCCTTGTCACTAGCTTGATGTTAAAGCAAATAATGTTAGCATCCTTAGTAAGGCCTTTGCACTGAACACCATGGAAATTCGACCATAATAAACATGCTGAGAATAAAATCAGGCCCTGCTGTAATTATTAGGTCAGAGGCAGGTAAGCGCAATTATTTCTTTACTGAACAAAGGCAGGTGGGGAGTAACTGACTCTGCAGTGAGAGGGCAAGGTGTGCGAGGGCTGGGGATGTTCAATCTATAAGCCCACATGCATTCAACACCCACATAGTGCTTCCTATATATTTTTCCTCTGTAGGGTATTCTTTTTCTTTGTTTTTAAAAGCAGTCCTAAATTGCATAGCATTTTTCCCCCTCCTCACACTTCTTTCTGTGCTTACAGGCAAGGACAGTAAATTAAGCATATCTAAGGATTTAATGCTCAAAATCACCTTGGATAATTGGCTTAAGGGGTTGAAGCATGCTTTTCCCTCTGTCTCCTTGTCTTAATGCTACTTCTCCTCCGAGGGTACATCTGTCAATAATTGATGGAGCTTTCTAGGGTAAATGAGCTGTTGCTTAGGACATTATAAATCATATTTGGAATCAAGTTTGTTTTCAAGCTGCTTTTAAAGTCTCAGTGCTGTGCTAACTGAATAGAAAATGTTAAATGTTTGCAGGAGTAGTACAAGCCCTCAAGTGTTAAAGGCATGAGCCGGATTTAAGAGAACAAATGGAATTTATATCCTCTGAGGGAACCAGAACACATCTACTGTATCAGAAAAATGTGGAGATTTGGCAAGGGACTTTGAGAAGGACACTGCCTGAGTACCTACTGTGTGCTGAGCACTGTGATCTGTGAGTTAATCCTGGATTAATCCTCAAAACAGATTCACCTGGCAGGTGTTACGAGGACTCTTCTAGAGATGAAGCAACAGAGGCTCAGGAAGGTTGATTACCTCCTCAACTCATGCAGGGAGCAAGTGGTGGATGGGAACGGGAAATGGGAATCAGTCAGATTGTGAAGTCCTTGCTCTCCTCACTCCACCAGAAGTTGGACATTCCACGTGACATGGTCTTCAGTCTTTGTTTAGTCATATCATGGTGTTTTTCATGTGTTTGGTGTTGAGACAGGCCAGTGGCCCCTGTCACCAAACCTCTTGCTAGTCTACCAGCTTTTCTAATCAGTGCATTTATCTTCACTTTTATCTGTTTTGTATTAAAGGGCTTCAGCATGAAATTTTGATAAACAGGTTTTTCTGGTACAAGAAATTTGAAAACCACAGCTGCATGAGAAATGAATATGTACAGTACATATGTATCTCATACAGTAAATATGTATCTCATACAATAAAGACATTAGTATAGGTAAGAACATGTCCAATAGATAAGAAGTTGGAAAATATTTTGCTCCCTTCTCTGCCTCAAAATATATACCCAGACAACATCCTAGAACGTCCCTGCTCTAAGCATGACTTTAGGGTGAGAGCTAAGCTCAGACTCAAGAGTCCAGGATTTTCGTTTTGCTCAGTCTACTGTGCGTTGTGATTTTCCCGTCTGTTTCCACATCTGTGGGCTGGAGACAATACTACTTGTTCCACTAACCTGAGAGCCTTGTGACGATGGAAGGTGAGGAAAGAATGATGGCTAGAATGTAAGGTATTGTTACTATTACATTTTTTGTTTTTTTAGTAATCCATCTGAATCTTTAGTTAAGCTTTCAAAGGCAAAATGTTAAAAGTTGAGGGTATTTTAGCATGAGACAGATGGGGATGTTAAAGGCATTGAACTTTTTAAAAGCTCATTCAGAACAATTATTTTAGAGACAATGGTTTATTAAGTTCATAATATCTGCCCTTGAGTTTTAGTGATTTGCAATTTTGGCTGCTGTTAATTTTCAAACTTTCTAGTGAAAAGATACAATAATGAATCACTTTGCTTTTTTTTTTTTTCTCTTTTCTGACTGTCAGGGCAAGTAAATGCTAGATTTGAAGGATGAGATGCCTTATGAGACCCAAATTACCATCTGACTCAGGCTGATTGAGATGAGGAGATGTTTCTTGAAAGTTTCTGTCTTTCATTCTTTCTGCCTTCCCTTCCTCCTATTTTTCTTCCCTACTTTCCAGCGAACACTTACTGGATACCAACTGTGCACATGTGAATATAGTCTCTGTTCCAAAGGTACTCAGCCCAACATCTAAAGAAATACACACTTCACTGTGATCAGATACCAGGTCTGCCTTCCCCTTACAGGACACAGTTGCAAACACCGCTGGGACCCCTGAGGGCGAGATGCCCTGTGTGCCTGGGAGGTCTGTAAAGGTCTCTTGGTGAATGTTTAGCTACTTGTTAGCATGGATGATTTCATTTCCACATTTCTTTGTTTCTAGCCCACTTGAAACCTGCTTGTTCTCTTGGCCTTGTAATACACAAGGATGCTCCTCTGCTGAAATCCTGGCAACTTTATATATTTTATATTCTCTTTCTTGGTTATCTTTGCTACCCCTATCGTTGACCTAAGATCTGAAATGTGTAGGACTTCTATGATTCTCCTTCTTCCCTTTTTCCCTCTAAGACACTACTTCTCTTCCTTCTCTCTTGCTTTTATGTCTTTCTCCTTCTTTCCCTCTGCCACCCCTTGCTTTGAGAGATCGGAGATAAGAAAGTTAGATTAGTTATAGGAGACCTGAGGAGAATGTATGGAGAAAATTGAGAATGAAACAGAATTGAGAACCAACAGTATAATATTTTAATCTTTTTTTCCACTCTTCACTGAATCCTCTTCAGATTTTTTGGAACTATCTGGAATTTGATTTTCAATTATTTTGGCTTAGAGAAGGAGCAGATAGTTTCTAAGTAGTGCCTGTGGGGGCAAGCTTTTCTTTTTATAGACAAGACTGCAATTGATATTGCTGGGCTGTGCAATTAATGTCACTTGGCACAACCAGACCGATTTTTTAAGGATTCTGTGTTTTGAAGGTGTTCAGTGTCTACCATTTTAGGACAGTGGCTCAACAGGTACTTCTGCCTTTAGCAGAGGCCAGAATTGGAGTGGACGAAAATGGAAAAGTTTGTTTTGCTATGCATTAAAATGAGAATTAAATTACAGAGAAGGAGCCTCTTCTCTGTCCAGCCACATATCTAATCATGCTCATTTTTCCCTACAGGGATGTTTTTCTTTCTTGAGTTCAGGTAGTGGGGCCCATGCTGTCATAGCATATCTGGCTCAGGAGGAACATGTCTGAGGGTCTCAGATGGGTCTGTGCAATCTGTCAACTGCCACAATCAGAAGCTACCATCTTTGTGGCTAGACTGCTCTGGTTCAAATCCTGGTTTAAATCCTGGTTCATTATTGATTGTCTGTGAGCTTGGACAAGTGTCTAACCTCTCTAAACTGTTTTTTTTCTTTTTTTAATATGTAAAATGGGACAAATAAAAATGAGATAATGATACCTCTGTCTAATTCATGATAATGATGATACCTGGCCATTTATTATAGTTTTGAAATTCCTATAGAAACCAGTAATGAGAGTTAGGACCCTGAATGAAGATAAACTTTTTCTGATTAACCTGAGGTTTGTCCTCAGGTGAATCTGTGCAACTCCTTTAGTGTTTGTTTACTTAGAATATCACTAGATGCTCACACAGCAGACATTGAGTCAGACACTGACATGACTGATTTAACTTCAGTAGCTCATTTAATCCTCCTCACAATTCTGTAGGGTAGATGAAAGTCTTTTCATAGCAAAGGTGAGACTAGTGAGGCTTGGAAATGTTAGGGAATTTGTGTGAGGTTTCATACCTGGGTCTATCTGTGCTAAAGCCTGTGCTCACCTACCATACCATGGCTTTTGCTCCACCAGTTTCTGTCATCAGGTAGCTTGTTTTTTCTGAAATTGTCTGCCACTTCCACACAGGACTTTGAAATGTCCCCTTTTCTACCCCATAAGGCACATACTCAAAATTCTAGCTGTTCATTTAGTCACTCGTGTGTCTTCTGAATATTCAGGGATCACATCCTCCTGGCTCCACCCATAGAACATGTCTTTTGCAGATCTAGACCTATCCTTTCTCTAAGGTTGGGCTCAGCACCTATCCTCTCTAAGAAACATCCATCCCATGGTTAAGATGCATACTCAACCTAGTGCCACATTGGTCTCCCCTTTTGTGAAGTCTTATCTGGGCATTTTAACAGTATAATATTGTATAGAATTTAGTCATCCTTACTTGAAATGGTAATTATCATCAATACTACATTTATTGAACACTTGGTGCTAAACTCTTTACAAGCATTATCTCACTTAATTTCATGAGAACCTTACTAGTTAGGTTTATCTATTACATTCCTCATTTTGTGGATGAGGAAGCTGAGATTTTGAGAGGTTAAGCGATAGGCCTGGAGCCACAATGATGGAGCCAGTAGTCAAATATTCCCATTCTGGAGCCCAATCTCTTATTCATTATGTTTGCCATCCACTTTATTATTATTATTTTTAGTGTATTTATGGAGAAAGAGAGAGAGGGAGGGAGATATTTGGACAGGGGAGGGGCAGAGGGAGAGGGAAAGACAGAATACCAAGCAGGCTTTTCAATGTCAGCACAGAGCCTGATGTGGATCTAGATCCCACAAACCATGAGATCATGACCTGAGCCAAAACCAAGAGTCAGACACTTAACCAACTGAGTCAGCAAGGTGCCTCTGCCATCCACTTTAGTCCTGTGTTCTCAAATGCAATGTGAAGTAGCCCCTAGAGTTAATCCTGTAGTGCCAACGCACTCAACAAAGGGAATTTTACCGATTGGTTCATTCAGTGGAAATTTTCAGTGCATATACTGTGCTTGTCACTGAGGATCGTACAAACAGGCCAATTCTTATCCTCACCTAAGTGTCTTCACATGGGCGTATCAAACCACTCAGTCCATAGAAAGCACTTTGATATCTCTCTAATCTATAGAATGAGAGATGAGGAGGTATTGACCTATAATCAAAAGCAGGTCACAGATCAATGTGTGGGTGTCCAATACCTTGAATTGATGATATTTGGTTACACTACTCATTTCTGGCAGTCAGTTGGATCCATTGATCACATTTACCTTAATTACTTTTGAGAGGAAGCTTTTTAGTTTCTTTCATGTCTGAAGAGAAATGCATACAAATATTTTCTTGAAAATATGAAGTTGTGCAAGAAAGGGAAGATCATTAACAATGAGGATAAGGAGACCAAGGAAATTGCAGGGTAACTTGGTTTTCTGCAAGTAAAAGTCACACCATCATAGCAATAGCTGCATTATTTACCATATGTCAGGCACCACTCTAAACACCTGTATTTAGCATACTTAATCCTCATAACAATCCTATGAGGTAGAAATAGTATCTTCAGATTATTAAAGTTCTATAAATAGTCTTAGATTAAAGAGTGTGTTCAGATTCACAAAGGGCTATGAATCATCCGTTGGTCGGTCTGATACCAGTGACCAAATTCTAACCACTTTATTATACTGTCTACCAAAGTACCAGGCTGGAGAAGACGGTGGGTAACTTCTTCTTACAGTTCTTGGTGAGAAGGGGACAGGAAAGGGAACAGAAAGAGAAAGAAGCCACCTAACATTTTTTGAACTCCAAGCATAGTGGAGGCACTTTATATAATGAAAACGCTGTAAGATCAGAATTCTGTCTTCATTGTACAGTTGAGAAAACTGAACTTCAGAGTTTAAATGACTCTCAATGTCATTCTCTTCTTTTCTTTTTCAAAGGAGGCTCTACCCCAGTGTGGAACCAATCATTGGGCTTGAACACACAATGCCAAGATCAAGACCTGAGCTAAGATCAAGAGTTGGTCACTTAGTCAGCTGAGCTGCCCAGGTACCCCTCTCAATGTCATTCTCTTGGCAAGTATAGAATTCTGCTTTGAATCAGCCCATGCTCTTTCTGTCACCCTGAAGGATTTAAATAGAATATCCTTCTTGTTCGATAACATATCTGTAATCCATGGCAACATCTAACTTCTGAACTATTTGCCTTTTGATAAGCAGCTTCTGTTGATCAAAACTCTATAACTCTATTTTTGTAGTTCTAATTAAGAAGCTATATTTGCTACAAAAAAGATTTAATGAAAATTTGAGTGATTTGGTAGAACAAAATGTCACTTACTAGATCAAAGTTGAAAGATGGAGCTTTTAGGGTTTTGTGTCCTGTTCTTAACTCTTTTATCAACTAATTACATGGAAAGGTTAAAAAATCACTTTGTATTCCTGGGGTTATGTTTCTCCAGTGGAAAAACTAGATGGGATGGTTTCAATGTTCTTTAAAACCATAGAATTCTGTGATGGTTTGAAGGCCAGACGGCAGAGAGTTTGAGCTTCGGGAATGCACACAGTGGATCAGTTCTATTTCCCAGTCCCTCCACACCTTTGCATACCTGATGCCGTCCCTGGCACCTCTTGGAATATTACCACAGTCTCTTAGTTTGTTTTTAGATTTGCTGTCTTGCTCCAGCACCCAAAACAAATATCCTATTTGAAATATTCTCATTTTATATAAGACTAAATAACCCATTGAAAAAATGTTGAGCTATCATGAAGCTCTTTTCTTACAGGACAAATAATGGAATCTGTACCACTAGCTCTCACCTCAGACATTTTACTAATTATATGTCCACATCTAAAGTACAGATTTGACCAATTCACTTTCCTGCTTAAAATCCTTTAATGGTTCCATCCGTAGGATTATATCTAAGTTCTTCTCTCCTTCTCCTCTTTGTCTTGTTCTTCTTGCCCAGCACTCCCTGGATGCATCGTGCTGTTTCTCACCTCTTTGTATGCACTCTGTCTGGCATGCCTGGCTATCCAGCCAGTTCTTCTTCATCCCGTACGGCTCATCTCTAGTGTCACTTCCTTTAGACTAGGTAGGTGCCCTGTCTTGATCTATAGGCAATACTGTGGCCTCTGTTTATATTGAAAACGTATATCTGTTATCTATTTCTCCTAACAAACTGGGAGCCTTTTAAAGGAACTAAGTATGTATCTTCCTTATCTTTGAATTCCTGGTACCATCATGGTCTTTTGTCATCAGTAAGTGCTCAATAAATGTTTACTAAATAAATGAATATGTTGACCCCTCAGTGATAAAGACATACTAGTTTGTAATTGCTAAGATATTCTTTAAATGCAAATGAAATTTCCTTCTCTATTAGCCCAAATTTTGACCCCTGGAATTATTCAGAACAATTCCCTTTCCTTCACCACAACACAACCTTTAAAATATTTTAATCTGGTTAAATCTTCTATTCTCTGGGCTTTATAAATATCCTTAGTTCTTCCATGTGTCTTCTTATGTTGAGATTGTATACTTCCTCATCATCCTTCCTAGTCTTCCTTGCTTGTGTTTCGGTTGTCCTCTTAAACTGATATGCCCAGATGAGAACTCAAGGGTCTAGTAATTATTTCAAATAGCAAGCAGCCCCAGGAGGATAACCCACACTTCTGCCCTGTTCATTTAACTTAAAAGTTACCTAAAGTTGCACAAGGTAGTAACTGACTTTAGTAATATAATACACATAATAAAATATGCATGTAACAGTATATTAGTGTATTTAAAATATAATTAAAATATATAATTAAAAATTCAAAAAGCTCCTTGTGCTTTACTTTAGTAATCTCACAATAACACTACAGGGGAGGGGAGGGCTATATACCTCTGTTATTCTCTTCCTTTTATAGATGAGGAAACTCAGAATGGAGAGAGGGTCATGTTATTTTTTGGAAGGTATAATCAGAAAGTGAGTGTGGAGACATGACTGGATCCTGGACCAACTTGTTTAGAGCGAGTCCCATGTTCTAAACCATCATCTATATACCAATGCTCCATATGCCCTCTGTGAACTGATACGAAGCATAAAGTATAGTCGTTTCTAAGGTGAAGGTGATACCTAATTTTTATCATGCTCTCAAAGGAATCCTTATCTCCAAAGAGGATCTTAAATCTCTGTGTTAAAGGTAGAGTGACATTGAGCTTGTAGCCAATAAACACCAAGTTCATTTTCCTGTATACTGTTCTTAAACATTTTATCTCAGGTAGTATAACTGGTTTCTCGGATTTACCTTTAGCACAGTATACACTTATACGTACTGAATTTCACCTTGGTAGTTCCATTTTTTTTTCACGGCCATTTCTTTCCATTATTGTACTTCTGTTAATATACTTGCTATTTCCTTAAATAATATGATGATCATTCTTTCTTGATCATTATCTGGTAATGAGGGCTGACCCAGGAAAGGGTAATGGCTATGAAAATGGTTTCCAAAGCCTGTGTCTCTCTGCATATATTTATCTCTTGATGTTGCTCCTCAGGAGTGAGAATATTGATGGTTAGATAAGCTGTTGTTCTCAACCACTGACAGCCTTGCTGTGTCTCTGATTCAGAATTTCTTTTTTTTTTTTTAACATTTATTTATTTTTGAGAGAGAGAGCAGGGTACAGTCAGAGAGAGGGAGGCACAGAATCAGAAGCAGGCTCCAGGCTCTGAGCTGTCAGCACAGAGCCTGACATGGACTGTGAGATCATAACCTGAGCTGAAGTCGGCCACTCAACCAGCTGAGCCACCTAGGCGCCCCTGATTCAGGATTTCTGAGAGTCCACTGTTCAGGCCTCTTAGATGAGGCTTAGTTTCACAGTATGACATTTACTCTCCACCTCCTTTAGTACTCTAGTCTTCTATAGGCTTTCCAGTTAACTGGGACTTGTTTTCTTCTTATACCTCTTTTGAAGCATATCCCATCTCTCCCACCTAACCACACACCGCCCCCTCATAGTTTCTGAGAAGTCAAGCCCCTATCAGGTTATCAGGTAGCAGAAGTAAGGTCAACCCCAAGTCTTCAGGTCATTTTAAAGATAAACAGAACTCTGCGGGCACCTGGGTGGTTCAGTCAGTTAAACATCTGACATCAGCTCAGGTCATGATCTCGTGGTTTGTGGGTTTGAGTCTCACGTTGGGCTCGGTGCTGACACCTCAGAGCCTGAAGTCTGCTTTGGATTCTGTGTCTCCCTCTCTCTCTCAAAAATAAATAAAAGATTTAAAAAAATTAGAAAAAGAAAAGAAAAATGGAACTCTGATATTAAGTGTGGGACAGCTTCAAGTCTTCCTGTTTATTTTCCATCAAATTTGCAATATGGGCTACATCTAGAGACCGTAGAGGATTCTTTCAACAATACATATTTTTTTTGAGGATGATGTTAGGCTTTTCTTTATTTTTCTTTTTTAATTTTTAACAATAGTCTATTGTCAAATTGGTTTCCATATAATACCCAGTGCTTCTCCCCACAAGTGCCCCCCCTCCATGACCATCACTCCCTTCTCCCCTCCCCCTACCCCTTCAGCCCTCGGTTCATTTTCAGTATTTAATAGTCTCTCATGATCTGTGTCCCTCTCTCTCCCCAACTCTCTTTCCCCCTTTTCCTCCCTATGGTCCTCTGTTAGGTTTATCCTGTTAGACCTATGAGTGCAAAGATATGGTTTCTGTCCTTCTCTGCCTGGCTTACTTCGCTCAGCATGACACCCTCAAGGTCCATCCACTTCCCTACAAATGGCCAGATTTCATTCTTTCTCATTGCCATGTAGTACTCCATTGTGTATATATACCACATC